>NW_023503751.1:907767-1266715 GCF_014529535.1 Bradysia coprophila | reverse complement strand
TTTTGGTGGAAGTTCCCCAGCCAATAAAAGAATATTAAAATGAAACGACGACTGCGGTTTTAGACTACTGGGGCCAAGGGCTATCTGGGCATGTAAACAAAGAGTTACTAAAAAATAGCTCCGACGGAGCCTGGTCCACTTTCAAAAAAATCCCTCGAAGTTTTTTTGCTAGCGAGGGTATTGCCCAAAGTTATAAAAATGCTTGATTTCATCTTACCAAAAAAGTACTACGTGTGAGAGACTAAATTTAATTTTTTCAATTTTTGCTTTGTTTATTTGACAGCTTGCTCTCTCACGGAGTACTTTTTTTGAGTGGAATGGAAACTTAACCGTTCAAATCGAATAAAAGTGTGTTAGCTCCATATAACACAATTGTGTTCGGGCAGCCTCAACTATTCGAAAATTGTGCTAACTGTTCCTAATTCAATTTTTTTTTTGTTAAACTCTCAAATTGGACAGGAAAACAAAAGAAAATTTGAATTCGGTCTTGTTCGAGTTGGTATGCTATAGAGTTAGTATCATTTCAATTCAGGCTTCGAAGGAAAATATTCTGCAAACGCAAATGCATACGTGCACTTTGCTATATGGAGTTTTCGATAGCTTTTCGTTATGTACCTGGCGAACAACATTACCGTCGCGAGCGACCGTTTATCTTACTGCTTATTTGAGTCAAATTGGATTGAGCGGACAGAATCATGTAAACGATATGTTCTTATCCTGGGTGAGGTGTTGAGGCAACCCCAAGAACTGATCATCTTGACATATCCAATGAATTTAGAAACGTTTATGACTGTGAGTGAAACACTTTGTATTTTCGACTTTTCGTTTGATTTACATGAAGTTCTTCATTACGAACAGATAATCAATGGCGCCTACAGGATGTTCAACATCTTG
The DNA here is from genome assembly GCF_014529535.1 of Bradysia coprophila. Classification (NCBI taxonomy): domain Eukaryota; kingdom Metazoa; phylum Arthropoda; class Insecta; order Diptera; family Sciaridae; genus Bradysia; species Bradysia coprophila. Next base: position 1,265,821 of record NW_023503751.1, on the reverse strand, counting down.
AAAAACTTTCAGTGATGGAACTAGTGGAGTGTGAAGATGCGAGAATATTGCTGCGATTCGACAACGCTGCCAGAGAAATGATAACAGATGGCGCTGAACGCTCTGAACGCTATTTACTTCTAGCGATACACTTATACATAGACATGTGATTTTTTTTGTTAAATCTGTCAATACGATTTTTTGGAGTTTTTTTCGGAGAGTCTATTCGCCCGCCCGTGCGAATTCTGTGTGTGACAAATGACTTTTTTATTTTAAAGGCTTGTCGTAAGTGAGCTTCTTCTTCTTCTTCTTTTTCAGCCTGTTTCTATCCACCAGAGAGATGCTAATATGACGGCTGGGACGCCGTTCCGTCGAAACGGCGTCCCAGCCGTTATCCTAGCATCTCTCTGCTATCCACTGCTGGACGTTGATTGACATTTTTTTGCCATACATGCTTCTAGCCATACCGAATATTGCAACTCTAAAGAAAAAATGTAGCTAAGTAAAAGGACCTCCGTGAAACCGAAACCACCAAAACCGACACTTTCGTAACGAAAAATATAAAATTTAAATAGAGAATCGTTTTTATATACTTCGAAGACATCGAAAAGATACTAACATTAGGAAACTGTAGTCATATTAAACTCTGATTGGTCCTACAATGCTGTTACGTACGGCTACTCCGAAATTTTGGAGCGCTGCTCACATATATCGAAGAATACCATCATAATTGTCACATTTAGTGGCACAATAAATTCTTGTGACTAGTTCACAGTATTCTTGATCACTTTCAATGATCAGATGACTTACCAAAATGTATATAATAAGTCATTTAGCCCACAACAGTTATTAAAAGTGCTGGAAACGGCCAAATAATGGACTTCAGATGACGTTTTCGCAATTTTTTCGAAAAGCGCCCGCTGCGCCAACCTACCCCTCGAACAAAAGTTGTTTGTTATGACCCAAAAAAGAGAAATAAGAAGAAAAGTCAGAGGTGCAAAATTTTTGTTTAAATTTGGTTCAGGCACACCGCACACCGTGTGTGAAGAAACGCCAATTAGCTGATTTTTTTCGTTTTGGCGTTTCTTCACACTTTGGCGATTTTTCTTGGCGGTTCTTCACACTTTGGCGACTTATTTTGGCGATTTAATTTTTTCTTGGCGATTTGACTTTGACGATACTTCACTGTAATAAAGAGCAGCTGGCTTGGTAAAATACTTACAACGTAAAATTCCGCAGTGTGCGCTTTAAATCGCTCAGATAGCGTCTTAAAAACGGCACGTAATTAAATGTTTGAGCAGCGAATTCTTCGAATGAGACTTCTGTCATCCATTTATTCTGCGGACAAACGTGGTCCAAATATTGCCAGTACGCCTTTTCAATACATCCGCAACACTTTATCATGTCTCTTGGGTCCTTAAGCGGCACAATCTCTTTCAAAGGCCTCAATAGGTTATTTAATACATCCTCGGGAATTTTCATTTTGTGTGTTTGTTCGCTCGTTCGCACGTGTTAGAAGTTTCGAGAGTTTTTGCAAGTTCACAGCATCCGTTTTTGACACGATTAGTTAAATTAATTAAATTGAAAATGCCGGGAATTGTCTACGAAACGCAATATCACCACTTTGCGGTTAAGCTTTCTTCAAACTGAGTAACAAATTTTTAAACAACAATTGCTAAAGTTCACCGTCATGCTAATTTCATTTTATTTAACACAAATTCACTTTATTCATTCTAAGACACTTGTTTTGGACGCCGGTAATGTTAAAAGTTAAATGTCAGTTAAATCGTTTTAACCGAAATAAGTGTTCAATGCAAATGAGGCGAAGAGAACATATTTCTATGGTACGATATGATACGATTGGTAACACTTATTTCATCTGGTATAATGTCAAAACTATATTGACATGATGCGGCATCTATGAGATATGAGTTGGATGTTGACATTATCGAAGGTGGTGTTAAACGTTCATGAGTACGCGGTTCAGTTGAAGCATTTGGACAGAATTAATCCAAACATTTCGAATGGCTTCAGACCGAGACGTTCGGTAGAAGCAAATTTGCGAAATTTTTTTCCATTGTAGCACACGAAGCATTTTCAGGAAGAAAACACCTCGACTTTGTCATCGAATCTTCATTTTAAAAAAAATGAAACAGTTTGGCATTGAAAAAAGCCACCAGGTGGCTTTTTGAAGTTCTTGTTGGCCGGCTGTTCTATGTTGTAATTGGTGATGTAAAACCTAGGACTTATGCAGCGACTTCAGGCAAGACATTGCGGCATAGCAAGACATTGCTGCATACCAGCGTAGTCCGGCATAGCAGCGTCGTCTGGCATAGCAGCGTAGTCTGGCATAGCAGCAACGCAGTCCGGCATAGCAGCGTAGCAAAGTATTGTTCGGGCAATTACGAACGATAGTGGCAAATGAAAAGGATGAATGCTTCATATTTTTAAGGATGAGCATGGATTATGCAACTTTGAGGAGGAGTGTTGGAAGAAACAAAGTAGCATGATCTACTGGAAATGATTATCTATCTATCATACATAGTAGACCTAAGCTAAATTCTGAATCTACGTTGTCATTATTAAAATTATTTCGGTCCAACAACATCGTTCGTATATTTATCCGTCCTCAGTTTCCAACATTTACACCATGCTTGCCAGAAGCAGGCATGTGCTGAATCAACAACAAAAGGTTTCTGCCACCGTTTCGATCTGATGAAATGATAAAATCACCAAATCGACACTTTGCACTTAATAGTGCTGTTCAAGAACACCACATCTCATCAGGTCATGGCGACATCTGCGGATGATCCGACAAAGTACCGCCCGATTGCTCTCCTTAGTGTGATGTACAAATTGATTGAACGTCTGATACTCAATCGTATTGCAGATCCGGCAGAAGCTGTACTTTCAGTTGAGCAAGCTGCATTCAGACCGAATCGTAGCTGCGTCGAACAACTACTCACATTAACCACGTATATTGAACGTGGCTTTGAACTGAAATTGAAAACAGCACTCGCCCTGGTGGATCTCTCCTCGGCTTACGATACAATATGGCGAATCGGTTTTATGTGGAAGTTCTATAACTTAATTCCCAGTAAAAAGCTCGGCTCTCTTGTAAACGCTATGCTAAGTAATCGCATCTTCAGAGTTTTCTTGAACAACAAAAGTAGCCGACCAAGGAAACTTAGCAACGGCTTCGCTCAGGGCAGTGTATGTGCCCAACCTATTTCAACGTATACACAAGCGACATGGCCTAGCACCATTTCCAGAAAGTTTCTCCTTTGCGGATGATTTGGGCTTAGCAACTCATGTCAAAACTTTCGGAATAGGTGAAGAAAATTTGAAATACGATTTGGAATCAATGAAAAAGTACTACCGTCAGTGGTGCTTGTGTCTAAATGATGAAAAAACGGAGGTCACAATGTTCCACTTGGACAACTGGTCAGCTTCGAGAGAGCTAAATATTTTCATCGATGGTGTGAGACTGACTCACAATATGTCTCCCACGTACCTAGGCTTACCATTGGACCGGACACTTAGCTATAAAGTAGCTTTGGAACAACGGGCACAAAAGGTGAAAGTGCGAAACAATTTGGTACAAAAGTTCGCTTGTGCTCACTGGGGAGCAAACGGTGACGTTCTGAGAACTGCCGCTCTCTCATTGGTGTACTCAGCTGCAGAGTATGCATCGCCAGTATGGTACAAGAGCTGTCACACGAACAAAATTGACGTTCAACTAAACGTTGCCATGCGACTGATAACTGGTTCAGTTAGCTCCACACCTGTCCCGTGGCTCCATGTGCTGTCAAACATACAGCCACCACACATTAGGCGAAATTTGGCTGCACATAAGTTATGGAAGAAATGCATGGACGAATCCAGACCATATGAGCTTCCAATTAAATCTGACCTGAACAACCCTCCTCGGATGCGCCTTATATCACGATCACCCTTTTTGGAGCGACACCGAATTACAAGTTTCAGATTTTGATGAAAATGACCAGTGGCAGAAGTACTGGAACGACAGCCCTACTTTCACAAATAAGTTCCTCATCCAGAGCCCACATCAAAAAGTAGAAGGCATGTTAAATCGGTTCCGTTCGGGCCACGGCTGCTCGGCTGATCAAATGTATGGAACATATTTTAAACGAATGCCCTATTCGTCGATTCAGAGGTGGACTCCAAAGTCTCAATGAAGCAACGAGTGAAGCAATATAAATTGGTTAAGTGAATTAGACATTGACGTTTGAAGACAGTGTTTTTAGAGTAGTGATTGCAGCTATCAGCTGTTAATTGATTGAAACTAAAAGTTTCAAAACAACTTGTTAAAGAAATTAATGTGAACCATACGATCAATATATGGCGACATTTGCAAAGAGATGACCAACCTTGAGCAGTAGTCATACCTTTTCGCATGTAAAAGTTTAGCGAATCATAAGTAGAATGAAATTCCTTTCAAACCGCTCCATCACGAAACCCGCCTGCTCAGGCGGACACGTGGTTAAGCGAACCACAACGCGAATCAACCCAAAAAAACACATAAGCAAATGCTTGGATGAGTAGATGAAGCATGTGCTTGAGCAAATGCTTTGCCACATTCACACGTTTGGCGCAACTCTCCCACACAAACACCAAAGAATTGACTTCACTCGTCGGTTTAGTAGTTTTCATGTGAAAAAATCGTACGACTTATGGAGTCAATGCACAAAAAGTCCGATATTTTTTCGGCCAGTGGCCACATAAACTCGTTACAGTGGAGCCGGACAAGCCATCAGGGACATTTTTTTTTTGGAATGGTCAGGGCTTCGCCGGACCAATATCGAGACATTGAAAATTCACTTATCCAGTCGGGTCGTTTTGATGAAACATTTCCATGTTGTTGGATCGGTTTTTCCAATCTATTGACTAAGTTGATCTGGAAAACAGAGATGCTCAGCATTCAACCTCGAACACGCCTGACCATGTTTGCCATTAAGCAGGCACGTATGCTGAATCAACAACAAAGGGCTTCTGCCACTGCTTCGATCTGATGAAATGATGAAAGCACCAAATCGATGCGCTGCACTTAATAGCGCTGTTCAAAAATACCACATCTCATCAGGCCATGACGACAGCGGCAAAGATATGACCAACCTCGAGATGTGGTCATACTTTTTCGCATGTAAAAGTTTAGCGAATCATAAGCAGAATGAAATTCCTTTGAAACCGCTTCATCACGAAACCCGGCTGCACTGCACATACGGTCACTCAACTTTGTATTGCTGGTCAGGCTTTCAAAATTCTTTTACCGGAATCTAGATAGTGATGCTTCTGGTTGTTGTATTGCCTGCAACCCTTGACCAAATCATAAAAACAATTTTTTCCTTTTTCCAAATCAGCCGTGCATTCGATTGTTAAGCACAATTCGCATGGCTGGAATTTATTTCAAAAATTTGGTTGTTTTACTATTTGAACTAACACTTACGATTAGATCACAGGCTATTCTTGGCTAATAATTTAATTATCTAAAGACTATAGAACTTATCCCCCCCACTTATATCTAAACACATTATTTAGGTTATGTACAACATGTCAATTACCATATCTATTTTTATAACGATCGTTGGTCTCTAAAATTAGTATTTTATTGAGTTTTGTTCATTTTGTCTGCTAGGAAACGTCGCAAATGTCGTCATGTCAAATGTATTCGATGTGACTTTGAAGCAATTAAAGCCATCTGTTCCTCTTTGTGCCTTAAACAAATCTTTTAACCTATCACAGGCGGCAAGCATATTATCAGTTTTACTATCTGGTCTATTACTTCATTTGCTCGAAGATTTTCATAGATTGATTTCAGAAATCTTTTACTTCATTTGTTTTAAACATGCTTTTTGCTATATAGTACCTAATAGTCAGAGTTTGGTGTTTTTAATGTTGCTGTCGTTGTCGATATCAGATGACAGCCGTTTGTAACAGGTTAAGGGAATCCATTTAAATCCTTCAATTTCCCCATTCGTCCTTGCAACCAAATTAGTTTCCGTTGAAACGTTTGGAACAACGTAAAGGGTTGTGTAACCGGTTTCGCTCGAATTCGACCATTTCCCTTCGATGTACCATTCTGGATTTATTAAATTTTCAATGTTGACGCTGGTTTCTTCGTAAACCTCGCGAATGGCACATTGAAGGGAAGTTTCGTTGGACTCAAGTTTTCCCTTTGGGAATCCCCATAGGCCTTTCGAAAAATATGTCTGCAGCAGCAATACCTTGGTACAGTCCGGAGACAGCAAAACTGCTCCGCAGGTGGGAATAGATTTTTTGTACCTGCAATGAGAGTTAATAATTGGCTTAGCGAAAGTTGAAAAAGAAAACGAATCGGAAGGCAGATATATCTGTTTCATAGGTAAAGCCAAGGCAGATCTCTGGCAACTGCACACACATTATTTTTGAAGTTTAATGAAATTTACATGCGCGTACGCTGCTCGATTTTTGGCCTACTAATTTTGCAATCAACGTGCGTGTAGTTGCTAAAGAGCAGATTCCCGTGAAGTATCGCCAAAGTCGAATCGCCAAAAAAAAATGTTGGCGTTTCTTCACATTTTGTCGTTTCTTCACACTTTGGCGATTTTTCTTGGCGATTCTTCACACTTTGGCAATTTTTTATGTTTTTGAGATTTTTTTTAAATCGCCAAAGTGTGAAGAAACGACAAAGAAAATCGTTAAAGTGTGAAGAAACGCCAAGAAAATTCGCCAAAGTGTGAAGAAACGACAAAAAGAAAAAAATCTAATAATTCGCGTTTCTTCACACTTTGGCGATTTTTCTTGGCAGTTCTTCACACTTTGACGATTTTTTTTGGCGACCACAAAAATTCTCAAAAATTGACAAATCGCAAAAAAAAACACTAAAGTGTGAAAAAACGACAAAATGAAAAAAACCTTTAAAATTTAAATTCATTCTTCAGGAAAATATTAGAGTTTGCAATATATATCTATCTTTGGATTTTTTTTGTTATCATCACATCATGATTTCAAAGTCTTGAAAGACATCGATTGCAAAGTGATTTATCGGACCTTAGATGAGTAATTGTGACTGTAGGCCGTAGGCCTAGTGCACAATACACATAGTAAATCTTATAAAGCACTTTGCATCGAGATTCGTAGAACCTTTTATGCAACAGAGGCATCTAAAGTCCGCAGATTTCGAAAATTATGATGCTGAGCTGAGTTGCATAAAACTAGCGTCAGGATCCTGAGATCGCGCGCTACACACCGGCAGTTTGTTTTAGTAAGATCCGACTAGTTGAAATTTAGTTATTTATTACATTGAGTGCGAAGTACTCTAGATGCGTAATTAAGACACGAGGGCGATTCACCTGTTCATTCGGAAGCGATCTCAATAAACGGTAGATAAAAAATTGAAAAACGGAGATAAAAAAGGATGGTAATAAACGACCGATAATTTAATTCAATACTACCGATAAAAAATAATCGTTGAATAAAAGAAATTTTTTCAACAATTTTGGTCAAGTCAAAGCAATACAACACTTTGTCAATGTTGAATTACTGACCAAGCAATACAACAATTTTATTAATAATTGTATCGATGCTTTTTGAAGTTTGGCATCGCAGCTGTGGGTGGCGCCACGGCCGCCATATTCTGCGCGGTTTTAGTAACAATTTATTTATTGTCACTAAAATTACCGAAAAACAAATTGTCGGATGTGAGAGATCCACAAAAGCTGTATGTGAGAGATATAGCACAAAAAACAAAACAAAGAGTTTTAACAAATGACGAAAAAGTGTATATAATGCTCGTACTATTGAAGTGATTGCTCACTTCAGTTTGTGTCGTGCTGATATGCACATAGTCATCGCAAGACATAGGTGCACTGACAATGGCGTGATACGCCGAAATCAGCATTGTTTTGTCCTGTTGTTCGTCCGCATTATGATTGTAAACTGTAAAACGTTTCGTCACGAATCGTAAACGGTAACACGTTTCGTTCGCCCTTCGTTGAATAAAAGAAATTTTTTTTTTCAACAATTTTGGTCAAAGCAATACAACACTTTGTCAATGTTGAATTACTGACCCAGCAATACAACAATTTTATTAATAAAAAATAATAAACTACCAATAGAAATGAGATACATGTCCACCATTTAAGGTGTAGTATTTCTCTGTCTGAAATTTTATTAGCGTGTTATTTTGTAAAAGGACTAATTTTTAGACGGTGCGAGAAAAAAAATAACTCCTAAGTTACCGACACCGTTCAGGCGCCCGGTGTCGGCTTTGGTGATTTCGGTTTCACGGAGGTCCCTTAACTTAGCTACATTTTTAGACCCGTACGAAGTACTGGGGTCTTATAGGTTTACGCATACGTTTGTAACACGTCGAATTGGACTCCCTGAGTAAGGGAAAGCCTATTGTGGTTGTCTAGAGATGCCAAATCCGCGAAAAAAAAATGTCCGTCTGTCTGTCCGTCTGTCCGTCTGTCTGTCTGCACGATAACTTGAGTAAAACGCATCCGATTTTTTTTCCCGTTTGGTAATGTCAAAAGACAGGCTAAGTTCGAAGATGAGTGATTTTGGATCGACCCCTCCCGAGCTGTGGCCCAATAAGTGCTTTACGGTTTTTCGAAAATATCTCCGGACATTTAAACGTTAAACTTGTAAGTGATACGTCAAATAAAAGGTATTTATAATACCGATCGACAAAAAGAAAGTTTTTGAAAATCGGATGACCGACTCGTGAGTTAGATCCCTTGGTGTGGAACAGGCACAGGGCGGCAAGCAGTTTTTGCTTGTAGGTCGGCCACATTTGAACATATTTCGTCTGTTTTAGCTTTATTAGATAGGTATTGACCGTACCAATCAGGGAAAAAAAAATTTATGAAATTATGTTCTCCGGAGCGTGAGCTAGGTCTCTTGGAGTGAGCTCTTATCTGGCTACTCGGAAGTACAGTGAACGTGGTGTATTTTGACAATATCTCGAGTAAATTTTGACCGAATTTCATGAATTTTTTTGTTTGAAAGGTATTAACGAATGTAAACCGTCGGTACTATTTCCGGTCTCCTAACAAAATGGCTGCCGGCGGCCATATTGGATTTTAGTAAAACGATATAAAGTGGTAAAATTTGTACTTAGATAGTTTTTGTTAACAGAGAAGTAATTGGTTATGTGTGGGGGGTTTTAGGAATCCCATATGTGGACTTCTATATATATCTATATACAGCTATATTGAGCAATATACAGGCATGTAGAGGAAATAGGAATTTATGAAATTTGACTTCGTACGGGGCTGTCTATATTGCCTCCGGCAATTTATTTGCAAGGCAAAGAGTGGATAATTCAAGTGATTTTAAAGCGCGAATAGCTTTTCAGCAGAGAAGAAAATGAAGTAAGAGAAATGAAGAGTTTCACAATAAAGGCTTTTGATACGAATAGGTGTTTCGTACGGGTCGGCGTTAGCTATGTTTTTTTATGAAATTCGGTTTACCGGAGCGTGAGCTAGGTCTCTTGGAGTGAGCCTATATGTGGCTACTCGGCCGTACAGTGAAGGTGGTGGTTTTTTGTTAATATCTCGAGTAAAATTTAACCGAATTTCATGAATTTTTTTTATTTGAAAGATACTAACGAATGTAAAGCAGCCGTACTATTCCACCTCCTAACAAAATGGCCGTCGGCCGCCATTTTGGATTTTTGCAAAATCAATATAAATCGGTGAAAATGATACTTACTTAATTTTAGGTCAATTCGAAATTTATGTTACATTTGAAAGGAACGTCGTACGGGGCTTCGTAATTGCGCTATGCGCAATTTTTAGGACGTACACATTTCATAAGAATTTTACTTTACCGACGTTTACGGCCGCAGTAGACTTACGGTAAGAGTAGGGCGACGGACGAACTAGGGTCACGTGCGCAATGGATGTACGGGTTTGTACGGGGCTCAGTCGCAGCAAACGCTCCGACTGTTCTGACGGCTCGTTTATACATGATTTACCGCTGCTGGCTATGGACATACATGTGTGTGGGCTCATTGGCTAGGTATTGTCAAGGAGATATGGGGCAAGCACAGATATCTTACATGTCCTGTACCGTTGTTCGAAAATAACAAAAATATTGTGTCAGTCAAAGGCTGTAAATTTTGATGAACTTAAAAAGGTGATGTCTCGCACCTGGCGAATGTTTATGGTTAGATCAGTGGATACAGACATCAAAAACAGCATAATTAGTGTAATTTTATAAAATTAATATTTTGCTTTCGAGTGAAGGAACACTATTCACTTTGTACCCAAAAAAGTATCCTGAACCTGTCACATCTAGGACAAATGGGGTATCATTGTAAAGCTAGGTTAAGCTTCTATCAGGGCATCCACTGATCTAAAAATAAACATTCGCCAGGTGCGAGATATCACCTTTTGAAGTTCATCAAAATTTCCGGCCTTTGACTGAAACATTATTTTTGTCATTTTCGAGCAATGGTAAGATATTTGTGCTTGCCCCGTATCTCCTTGACAATACCTATCCAATGAGCCCACACACATGTATGTCCATAGCCTGCAGCGGCAGTAAATCACGTATAAAAAACACCCTTTTTCGACTTTTGGTGGAAGTTCCCCAGCCAATAAAAGAATATTAAAATGGATGGTAATAAACGACCATTTATTTTGTTGGGTTGAACGTTATAACAAATTTTTTGTACCAATATTAGTTAGTTGTCGACCGTTATAACTGTTTTTTTTTACCAATATAAAAAATTCAAAATACCATTTCTTATGATAACTACCGTTATTATAAAAGTAAATACCGATAAAATGTGAGGAATTACCATTAACTTGTATATGTGTGTGTAATTGGTAATGTGGGAAATCGGGATTTTTAGTTGGCTTTACCATTTACTTTTTATTGGCTGTACCGTTATATTTTTTGAATATATCAAATGTGTGTTGAATTGGTCAGGTGGGCAAAGGAAGAGTTAGATTCGAATTTTCAATTGGTAAGTCGATAAAAGCAATCGGTATATTTTTTGAATCTGTGTGTATTGGTCATGTGTGCAAATTCAAATCAAGGCCGTAGCCAGACTTCAAAATCCGAGTGCGCTAGGGGGGGCGCAAGGTCCAAAAAAATTATTTTGTATGGGAAAAATTAAAAAAAATGGAAAAATGACTTCTCTAGAAGGGGCGCTGCCCCCCCTGCGCCCCATCTAGATACGGCCCTGATTCAAATCGAAGCAAATTACAAAAAAATCAAAACTGAAATTTAGGAATTACAAAAGTCGATCAATGTTATTTTGCGTGAAAATTTAAATTTGATGTATAAAAAAGTTACACATAATTTTTAGACGATGCGAGAAAAAAAAATTAACTCCTAAGTTACCGACACCGTTCCGGCGCCCGGCTCGCATTGCGGCCCTCCGCTTCGCTCCGGGGCAATGGGCCGGATCGCTCGGTGTGATACAACGCTTTTTATGTACAATCAAAGTTGGTATTCATTTCGTAAAAAGATGAGTTCTGAGCCAAACTCCTTTACGTTACATTTCGTAAAAGGATCAATTCCCCAGGAATTCGCCTTTACGGCGAAACGAAAATTAGGAATTGAGTTGAGTTGAATTACACTAAAAAAACTAGGTCCCACCTTTTTGGGCGGGTCGGGTCCCTTGACTGATAATTTTCCCAAAATAATGTTGTCTTTTGCTGGTTGGTAATGTTGGTAAACTTCATAGTCAATCAGATTAGACTTTTATAGATATCTTAATTTATTTTCATTGATTTTTTCATCTGGTTAAGAATGGACAATTTCTGTAGTCCAAGCAAATGACAATATTTTGACCTTAAACATCATCACATTTGGGATCTAAAAAATCTCAAATTACTCATAAATTTATTTCTTTTGTAATAAGCAAAATATCACGACTCGCTGTCTAATTTTGCAATAAATAACCGCGACTCATGTGAATTACAACCCTCGCTTCGCTCGGGCTGCAAACTTCACACTCGTATGAGTTGTCTAATGTTCGATTTGCTTTGGCCGCAAACTTCTCGTTCGTCCGAGCTGTCTAACAATACGATACCGCAACTCATGTGAATTACGACCCTCTCTTCGCTCGGGCCGCTAACATCACACTCGTCAGAGTTGTCTAATATTATATTTGCTCTGATCGCAAACTTGCTCGTCCGAGCTGTCTAATGTGACAACAAGATACCGCGACTCGTGTGAATTACGACCCTCGCTTCGCTCGGGCCGCAAACATCACACTCGTCAGAGTTGTTTAATATTAGGTTTGCTCTGATCGCAAACTTGCTCGTCCGAGTTGTCTAATGTGATAATAAGACACCGCGACTCGTGTGAATTACGACCCTCGCTTCGATCGGGCCTCAAACATCACACTCGTCGGAGTTGTCTAATGTTAGATTTGCTTGACTTTTTTCATTATATGTAATTTTGGGTGCCGCTTGTTAATTATCAAATATAAAATTTCAATTATCAAATACCAATTATCGAATATCATTTATAATGTTCATTTAATACATTGCATTTCTATTTTCTGGTATAACTTCCGAAGCGGTGATCCCATATAGCTCATCGTCGAACTTGACCTTACAAATGTCAAATGTATAATTCTAAGAACCTAAATTGTTCACTATTTTCTGCCAGTCAAGGGAATAACACATTAGATTATCAATTATCAACAGTGACGGGAATTATCAATTATATCAATTATCAGTGGTGTATTATCAATTATCAACAGAGTAAAATCCTGTTTTTCTGGAATAATTTCCAGGGCTTTATCCCGACATGGCTCATCTTCGAACTTGACCTCAGGAAGTTCATTCCTCGTCGATTAAAAAAAAATCATCAACATCGGTTATGAATTACTCAAGTTATCGTGATGACAAAGAAAAATAGGTTACAAACAATTACGTTTTTGATAACATTTCATACATTGTGTGGTAACAAACATTTTAGGGTATTTTCTGGCGTAAGACCCTTGACTTTCAGTCAAGGGAATAAGCATATGCGAATCAGGACGATACGCGAAAATTAGGAAAATTCCAGATTCTATTTCGCTGGCTCTTTAGACCTTGCACAGTGCCGCAAGGGTTGTTAAGACGTTATTTATTCTTCGTAAGAGTTATAGTAAACGATTAGATAGAAAAAAAATGTCCATGACTAGGCTTCGTCGACAGTCCATAGATTTCTTATAGATTTTCTTTCGATGATTTTAATTAATGATTTAAGTATTTGTCCGTGTAGTTTCCCCTCGTTTGATTTTTACCACAATTTTAACAAAGCACATACGTATATGTAGACAAATGAAAGTTTTTTCAAACCTTCATCAGTCCCACAGAAACGTGTTATCACAATTTTAAGTTTTGATTTTTGACTTCAATGGCTTTATTAACTATAGTACAGCACTGATACAACGGATGAGACCGGCATAAAAAATTGATAATGACTGTCCGATAGTGACCAACTTATTTCCGAACACCGTTCGCTACTTTTACAATAGATTATTTATTCATAACACTATCCATTACTATTTCACCTTAATTTGATAATGTCGATAGTTTTGATGTACGATTTACCACAAAATTATACTCAAATATATCTAATATTTTCAGATTACCATTACGTTTAAACGTTTAATAACGTGAAACAATATTGACACATTCAAAATAATCAACTTGTCAACTTTCGGCGCCCTGGACTTTACTTAAATAGTCGTGGAATGTCTCCAAATAAATTTCTAAAAATCTAGAATTCAGTTTTGGATTTTTAGAAATTTATTTGGAGGCATTCCTCGACTATTTAAGTAAAGTCCAGGGTGCCGAAAGTTGATAAGCCGCAATTAATTTCAATGTGTCAAGATACCAATTTCGTTTTAATGCGTTTACCAATATTTTAGATGTCCTATTTACAATTGAATTATATATATTAAGGATAGTTGTTCCGCTAGTCTAGAGATAGGTCTAGGGTAGAAGAACGCGCACGGAGACCTCCGTTGGGCCTATTGTGCTACTATTTAGTTAAATTAGGCAATTGAATTATACTCAAATACCACTTATCTCAATAAATTAAACCAATACCAAGATACCAGTATTTTTTCCTAATCTACCATTGTTTTCTACGTAGTTTGCATGTGATTTTTTGTAGTTACCGCTAAGTAAAGAATAATAAAATAACAATTGGCGAAAAAGGAAATTTGTGATACTTTACCAATATTTTACACTATAATTCCAGTTGTTCGTTATATTTTATCCGTTTACCAATAATTGTAACGAAATACCACTATTTTTTACGGACAAATCGTTAATACCGTTATTTTTTCCTAAAATATCGCTTGATTTAACCACGAATACCAATTCTGAAAAAACCAATATACTAAAATGGAATTTACCAATCTTCAGTTTACCGATAAATTATATTGAAATACCAATTATATTTGTAGATTACCAATGGTTATGGAATGCATGCCCACTTTAATATGTATAATTTATCAATACGAAAGACAGAAAAATAATACACGACCAATATTGAAAATTATTTTTACCGATATAACGAACCAATATTACCAATAATTTTTGTTCAAAATACCAATTGCGGTACGCAACATATATTATTTCTAGCCTACCGATTGAGAAATCTAGAACGAACAATATAAACTTTGGAAACGTCATTAAATTAACTAAAAGAAACCATTAAAAAATCTGAAGCTACCATTTTGAGAAAATTATTTTCGGCTACATTACCAATACGTTCAATAAAGCAAAATGAGCTGGATATTAAAATAACATTAAGATTTTATTAATTGTTAGATTATTTATAATATGAATACCAGTATTTTTCTGAATTACCATTATCTTTTCTGACACGATCATTATTAATTTCGACATGACCTTTAAACTTACTTCTTTAAACTTGATCAGACACCGTTATTTTTAATTCAAAAAACGTTATTTTCATTTCGATTTACCAATTTGAAGTTACCAAAGAGAATACTATGTTTTTACCAATAACGACTTACCACTAAAATAAACCTAAATTTTCCGTTATAAGTGTTTAATTTACCAATTTTATTTATTTTTTAACAGTTATTGTGTTTATGATGATCGTTATTTGGTTTTTTTTACTACCAATAATAAGTTTTATTCAAATAACCATTAAATACATGCAAGACGACCAACATTTCTTAGGAAAATGATCAATATCAGTTAATTTTTTGAATAAATATTTAATCACCGGTATTTTATGACAAGTTTACCATTTAAAAAAAATCAGTTCTACCATGGCCATATATTGGAATTACCAATTGAAAAAATTTAAATGATCATTATACACTACCATATACAAACATGTAAGCGTATAAAATGCATCTATAACGGTAATATCCGAAAAAATATTGGTAAAAAAGTTTTTGGAAAAAGTACTCCAATTGGTAAACCCAGAAAAAATAATCCCTCGAATATAATTTCCCATATTAAAATGAAACGACTGCGGTTTTAGACTACTGGGGCCAAGGGCTATCTGGGCATGTAAACAAAGAGTTACTAAAAAATAGCTCCGACGGAGCCTGGTCCACTTTCAAAAAAATCGCTCGAAGTTTTTTTGCTAGCGAGGGTATTGCCCAAAGTTATAAAAATGCTTGATTTCATCTTACCAAAAAAGTACTACGTGTGAGAGACTAAATTTAATTTTTTTCAATTTTTGCTTTGTTTATTTGACAGCTTGCTCTCTCACGGAGTACTTTTTTTGAGTGGAATGGAAACTTAACCGTTCAAATCGAACAAGAGTGTGTTAGCTCCATATAACACAATTGTGTTCGGGCAGCCTCAACTATTCGAAAATTGTGCTAACTGTTCCTAATTCATTTTTTTTTTGTTAAACTCTCAAATTGGACAGGAAAACAAAAGAAAATTTGAATTCGGTCTTGTTCGAGTTGGTATGCTATAGAGTTAGTATCATTTCAATTCAGGCTTCGAAGGAAAATATTCTTCAAACGCAAATGCATACGTGCACTTTGCTATATGGAGTTTTCGATAGCTTTTTCATTATGTACCTGGCGAACAACATTACCGTCGCGAGCGACCGTTTATCTTACTGCTTATTTGAGTCAAATTGGATTGAGCGGACAGAATCATGTAAACGATATGTTCTTATCCTGGGTGAGGTGTTGAGGCAACCCCAAGAACTGATCATCTTGACATATCCAATGAATTTAGAAACGTTTATGACTGTGAGTGAAACACTTTGCATTTTCGACTTTTCGTTTGATTTACATGAAGTTCTTCATTACGAACAGATAATCAATGGCGCCTACAGAATGTTCAACATCTTGAAAAACTTTCAGTGATGAAACTAGTGGAGTGTGAAGATACGAGAATATTGCTGCGATTCGACAACGCTACCAGAGAAATGATAACAGATGGCGCTGAACGCTCTGAACGCTATTTACTTCTAGCTATAGACTTATACATAGACATGTGAATTTTTTTTGTTAAATCTGTCAATACGATTTTTTGGAGTTTTTTTTCGGAGAGTCTATTCGCCCGCCCGTGCGAATTCTGTGTGCGACAAATGACTTTTTTATTTTAAAGGCTTACGTCGTAAGTGAGCTTCGTCTTCTTCTTCTTTTTCAGCCTGTTTCTATCCACCAGATAGATGCTAATATGACGGCTGGGACGCCGTTCCGTCGAAACGGCGTCCCAGCCGTTATCTTAGCATATCTCTGCTATCCACTGCTGGACGTAGGCCCCTCCAACTTCTTTCCATTTCGTACGATCCATTGCCATTTGCTGCCAGTTTGTACCTGCAATATTCTTAATTCCGTTTGTCCATCTCTCTGGTGGTCTACCCATAGCTCGTCTTTTATATGGTCGCCAGTTCATGATCTTTTTGGTCCAACGTTCGTCTGTCCTTCTTGCAATATGTCCCGCCCAGCTCCATTTCAGAGATGCTATTCTTTCCATGACATCAACGACCCTGGTTTGTTGTCGAATTGAGCTTCCGAATTGGAAATTGGGGTGAATCTGTGAATGAAGCAATGACGAGGAAGAAACCACACGGGTAATTGATTACACACCCTGCATTAAACGGAATTGAAAGGAAGTAGAGCTAAGCCGGCAATTAGATGAATTGATCCGGTAATTGAGGTAATTAAATGGAATTGACAGGAATTAATGGGAAGTGAAAGAAATTGACAGGAATTGAACGGAATTAAAAGGAAATAGAGCGAATCCGGCAATTAGACGCGTTGCTCCGGTAATTGAGGTACTTAAACTGAATTGAAAGGAATTAGAAATTGATTTGATACCCTTTTGGCCAGTGGTTTCCCCCTCGAGAAATGAATTGAAAAAAAAAAATCTTTAATAGGGTGTAGCGTTTTAACGATTTATTTTGTTTTGTTTTTTAAGGCCTGCGGGTAGGTTCGATGCTAAATGGTCCCCTGAACACGAAAATAATTTAAAAAAATTTGAAGTTCGAACCTTCCATGCGCACCTCTGAAAACCTACTTTTTGGTCACAATTTTGCTTTCCAGTCACAGATTTTAGAAAGCTTTCAACCAAAAAAATTTATGAAAAAGTCATGGTCACTTTTTGGATGAGTTGAATTTTTGTTATCTTAGAGTATGTCAAATTGAAGCCACAGTCTCTACGAGTAATTAGTATATACACTTACCAATTTTTTTTCCTCACAGCCGGCAGAACTGATCTCACTATGGCTTTATGACCAAAAAGTAGGTTTTCAGAGGTGCGCATGGAAGCTTCGAACTTCAATTTTTAGACCCGTACGAAGTACTGGGGTCTTATAGGTTTACGCATACGTTTGTAACACGTCGAATTGGACTCCCTGAGTAAGGGGAAACCTATTGTGGTTGTCTAGAGATGCCAAATCCGCGAAAAAAAAAATGTCCGTCTGTCCGTCTGTCCGTCTGTCTGTCTGCACGATAACTTGAGTAAAACGCATCCGATTTTGAAAATTCTTTTTTTCCCCGTTTGGTAATGTCAAAAGACAGGCTAAGTTCGAAGATGAGTGATTTTGGATCGACCCCTCCCGAGCTGTGGCCCAATAAGTGCTTTACGGTTTTTCGAAGATATCTCCGGACATTTAAACGTTAAACTTGTAAGTGATACGTCAAATAAAAGGTATTTACAATACCGATCGACAAAAAAGAAGTTTATGGAAATCGGATGACCGACTCGTGAGTTAGACCCCTTGGTGTGGAACAGGCACAGGGCGGCAAGCAGTTTTTGCTTGTAGGTCGGCCACATTTGAACATATTTCGTCTGTTTTAGCTTTATTAGATAGGTATTGACCGTACCAATCAGGGAAAAAAATTTTATGAAATTATGTTCTCCGGAGCGTGAGCTAGGTCTCTTGGAGTGAGCTCTTATCTGGCTACTCGGCCGTACAGTGAACGTGGTGTATTTTGACAATATCTCGAGTAAATTTTGACCGAATTTCATGAATTTTTTTGTTTGAAAGGTATTAACGAATGTAAAGCGTCGGTACTATTTCCGGTCTCCTAACAAAATGACTGCCGGCGGCTATATTGGATTTTAGTAAAATAGAAATATCTTGGGAAAAATGATACTTAGAGAGTTTCTGTTAACATGGAAATAATTTGTTATGTGTGTGGGGTTTCAGGGATATCCATATAAACATAGCTAACGCCGACCCGTACGAAACACCTATTCGTATCAAAAGCCTTTAATGTGAAACTCTTCATTTCTCTTACTTCATTTTCTTCTCTACTGAAAAGCTATTCGCGCTTTAAAATCACTTACATTATCCACTCTTTGCCTTGTTATCATATACAACTAAATTGCCGGAGGCAATATAGACAGCCCCGTACGAAGACAATTTTCATAAATTCATATTTAAACAGCTGCATTGCTGCATATCGCTATATTTACCTATATTTTCCTATAAATAAACATTACACAGATAAATATGCTATGAAATAGCTCTATATGCCTGTATATAGCTCAAGCTGTATATACGTATATATAGATGTCCATATATGGAATGCCGAAAACGACCAACACAGATAATCAATTATTTCCATATTAACAGAAACTCTCTAAGTACCATGTTTCCCACTTTATACCACTTTTATTAAAATCCAATATGGCCGCCGACAGTCATTTTGTTAGGAGACCGGAAGTAGTACCGACGCTTTACATTCGTTAATACCTTTCAAACAAAAAAAATTCATGAAATTCGGTCAAATTTTACTCGATATATTGACGGCCGAGTAGCCACTTCAAGAGACTTAGTTTACGCTCCGGTGAACATAATTTCATAAACTTTTTTTCCCTGTTTGGTACGGTCAATACCTATGTAATAAAGCGAAAACAGACGAAATATGTTCAAATTTGGCCGACCTACAAGCAAAGCCTGCATGCCGCCCTCTGCCTGGCTCACACCAAGGGGTCTAACTCACGAGTCGGTCATCCGATTTCCATAATCTTTTTTTTTTGTAACGTTTGAATGTCCGGAGATATCTTCGAAAAACCGTAAAGCACTTATTGGGCCACAGCTCGGGAAGGGTCGATCCAAAATCACTCATCTTCGAACTTAGCCTGTCTTTTGACATTACCAAACGAGGAAAAAAAGAATTTTTAAAATCGGATGGGTTTTACTCAAGTTAGAGAACCCACAGACAGACAGACGGACATTTTTTTTCGCTACACCCTAATGAACATTCATTTCGTTGAATAGAACGACCCCATTTTTAATGCTCCCTTGTTCTATTTATGCTAATCAAGCGAAGCAATGGAACAATTTGTATAATTAAGTGTCGTCGATTGGCAATGGTTACGTGGTTAAATTAAATGCTAAGCGATATTGATTCCAACCAACAAAGTGAATGTACAATTTTGCATTCTAAGTCAAAGTCTTGTCATGGGGATGGTTTTGTGGCATCAGTATCCAGTAGCAGAGTGGAGAGCCGAAAAATAAACGCCGGCGGCGTCTAGCCGTCCAAAAAAGATATGGTGGCGGCGGCTAAGTATGGCTTAGCCGTTAAAAAAGTTCAGGCGGCGACTGGGCCTAGCCGCCGACCAAAAAGGTCGGCTGGCGGCGGCTGGATCACAAATTTTTGTAATTTTCACGAATTTTGCGATTTTTTTTAACAAATTTTCATCCTTTTCACGAATCTTTGCTCTGTTCACAAGTTTTCGCGCTTTTAGCGAATTTTTGCGCTTTTCATGAAGTTTCACATCTTTTACGAATCGAATTTTCGCAATTTTCATAAAATTTGGGATTTCACAAACAAAGGACCATGTCCAGTCCATCGACAATATTTTCTACAAATTCTTGAAAATTTTCTTAAATTTCTCAATTTTTCTTAAAAAAATTACGAAAATCAAAGTAGAAAATATCTTAAAGATAGGCATCGCAAGGGACATTAAAAGTACGGGTACATTCTCAAGTCCCAAAAAATGAATTTAATTTTGTTGGTTTGTGTCATCTTTTTGTCTTCTATGGATAAAATATACACCATCCGCCGAGTTAGCCGACCTAAACCTCTGGCGGCGGCTTACGGCGGCTTACGGCGGCTTACGGCGGCTAGCTGCAATTAGCCGACCAAAATCTCCGGCGGCGGCGGCGAGTCGTTGATGCACAGTAGATGATGCACATAATCTAATCAAACGACTAAATGAATTTTACCGGTTCGATCATGACATTTCCTGTGTGGAAGACTTCAGTGAGGCTCACAGTGTGAGGAGTAAAGAGTTCTTTGCAAATGAGAGGGAAGTTGTCGATGTACATTATCACGAGCCATCAACAGACTACGTTAGTATTGGTAGTTCCCCATGATCAGCCGTGTCACTGTGATTGCAACGTCCTCGCTTCTGCTGATCGTGTCTCACTATTTATACGGACATGGAAGTTTCACTCCTCCTAAGTGTGGCAGACGTAGTAATCTCTTGGCGAACGACAACATCGGAATCCGATACCAACGTTCTTCATCGGGCCGATATTTTCGTCGTTGTGCCGTTGACCTTCAGTGGGTTAATCGTTATGAACGGAATCGTGTCGCTGTTCCAAAGTCTCATTACTGCGCCAATTTACCAGCCGCAAATCGACACACTCGAAGAGTACAAATCCTCAGTTCAGATTTTTGATTCACGTTAAAAGATGGACAAGGCACAACGAACACCACTCGTACGGGTCTCTTCTTTTGTTTTTGGTGTTAAATTTAGTCGATGTTGGCAACATCGCAGAAATGAAAAACTTGATAAGAGAAAGAGACTGATGCCACAATGTTACATTTTCGTTAACAAATTTGCGCTTACATTCTATCATTTTCCAATAACAAAAACTGAGAAAATCATCGACGAATTTTGTCTACTAGGTCAACTCGATTTCGCTGATTTTGCTGTTACTTGTTTTTATGAATAAATCAAAGTTCTGGAAATTATCTTCGCTAAAAAGTTGCATAATGTAAGAGTTGTCACTGTGATAACGATTCAGAATTCATATATAAGGTCACCACAGATCCATATTTCGGACATTACTGAATAAATTGTGGTGTAACTTAAACATTCTTCTGCGTAACTAGATCAATAACAAATATAAAGTGAACAAACAACATGAAGTCGGTATTGCTTTTCATACTTTTCTTCTATTACGCTAATCGCGCATCTGCTTTCGATGAACACGAAGTTGTTTTATGCATATTCTCGGACCAACCACGAAATGTTTCGTACAGAGATTTTATGGTGCTACCTGAAACGGGTTTCGACAAAAATTTACCAACTGTTTTCGTCATTCATGGATTCGTAGCTGGATATGAATATTTACAGATATTTGAACGAGGTAGGATCATCGCATTATTATGCTTGATTTCGTCTTACTCCGTTTACGCTCCGTTTACTCTTCAAACAATGAAAAAGAGGCGTGGTTAAAGCTAAACGGAGCGTATACGGCGTAAGAGGAAATCAAGCATTATACTTAGTGAAAAAGTGTTCCTTAACCTGCGAAGATTTACTTTGCTTTGTGGCAGCAGTGCCTAATATTTGATTTCTTAGTCAATTTTGGGGAATTTCGAGGAGTCAAAACTACTCTAAATTGTAGCCTAAAGTGCGCAGAAATAATATATTTTCAAATTACTAATTTCGATGAGAACTTTATATCCGCGTCCTTAAAGTGGGACCATCGTTTTGTGTCGTGAATCACGTCACGGTGTGGTTGAACAAAACTTAAATAAAGTCGCGACACCACCTCTGATTTTTCTTCATGTTCTTATTGAGGGACTCGAGTACTAAAAGGAACCACATTCAGTTCTCGGATCCATCCGACCGTTTCGGAGAACCTACACTCATGGCCGTGCGGGACCGACGAGTCAATTTGAATACAGATTGTTATCGCGACGGATAGAGGGACTAATTCTAAGCAAATTCGTGTTAAAGTGGCTTCCCTGGACAACCTGACCACGTTGCCACAGCCAGCTAAAGTCGGAAATATGCCATTTTTAAATCGTGATATGTCCACGATGAAGAGAGTTTGAAACTCTTTGAATGGCGATATTGGTAGAGGATTCCATGGTCTATTAAACGCCGAGAATGGATTTTACAGCAATACCACACTTGCCATACCAGCCTCACAACAAGTATCTGTTTAGACCTTTTGTTCGCTGCAAGGTCACTCTACGACGAAATTTTCAATTTACTATCTATCTTCCAGTTATTCGATCTTCATAAAT
This sequence comes from Bradysia coprophila, assembly GCF_014529535.1. Classification (NCBI taxonomy): domain Eukaryota; kingdom Metazoa; phylum Arthropoda; class Insecta; order Diptera; family Sciaridae; genus Bradysia; species Bradysia coprophila. The sequence continues at coordinate 1,243,149 of NW_023503751.1, read as the reverse complement.
AAGTGGTTGAAGTTATTTGAAGCAATTCTTACATTAATTACGTGTATCTGGAGGCGGTTAAAGTTGATTTCGCTATCCGTTGGAGGAAATTTACCCCAAAAATATGTGCTTTAACCGACTCCAGATACACTCACTTAATGTAAGAATTGCTTCAAATAACTTGAACCACTTATTTATGAAGAATGGATAACATTTCCACTCATTCGAAAGGAACGGGCACTTGAAGATAGATAATAAATTGAAAATTTTGGCGTCCTTGCTACAAACAAAATGTCGTAACAGATACTTGTTGTGAGGCTGGTATGACAAGTGTGGTATCGTTGTAAAGCTTAGACTGCAAGCTGATCAAGCATTATTGTTTTGTTGCAGACAGGGTCAACCTGTGTATTACAGATGAGTCCAAGTTTGGCCGACTTTCAAACTCTCTTCATCTTGGACATATCACGATTTAAAAATGTCGAAATTTCGACTTTAGCTGGCTGTGGCTACGTGGTCAGATTGTCGAGGGAAGAAATTTTAACCAAAAATTTTAATTTGCTTAGAAATAGGCCCTCTATCCGTTGCGATAACAATCTGTATTCAAATTGACTCGTCGGTCCCGCACAGCCATGAGTGTCGGTTCTCCGAAACGGCTGGATGGATCCGCGAACTGAATGTGGTTCCTGATAGCACTTGAGTCCCTCAATAAGAACATGAAGAAAAATCAGTGGTGGTGTCGCGACTCTATTTTCAACCCCACCGTGCATGAAGTTTTGACTTTGAGTAACAATGATGAATGTTTGTGGTGGTGTAACATAATACTAGAAAACTCAGAGTTCGTGATAATTCGTAATAATTTACGTTAGTAGGTTACACCACCACAAACATTTAGAGGGATTTTTTTGAAAGTGGACCAGGCTCCGTCGGAGCTATTTTTTGGCGACACTTTGTTCACATGCCAAGATAGCCCTTGGCCCCAATAGTCTAAAACCGCAGTCGTTTAATTTTGATATTCTTTTATTGACTGGGGAGCTTCCACCAAAAGTCGAAAAAGGGTGTTTTTAGCCCCGTACGAAGTACGAAGGGGCTTATAGGATTACGATGCCGTGTGTAATTGATGGAATACGAAGCAGACGGTAAGGGCAAAGTGTTTGCCTATGTTCATAGATGACGAAACTGCAATAAAAATTTTGTCTGTCCGTCTGTCCGTCTGTCTGTCACGTCGATATCTTGAGTAAATCAAATCCGATTTCAATTTTTTTCCCCTGAAAGATAGTCGAAATAGTGAGGCTAAGTTCGAAGATGGGCGGTCCTTCGTGAGTTAGGGCCACCGAAGTGATTTAAGGTCATTTGGTGATATTCATGGCAAAATAACCGATGGAAATGTAAATGACACGTCAAATGATAGGTATTGTCAATACCAATCCAGGAAAAAATCGGGTGAGTGGACCGTGAGTTAGGGCCTTAGAAGTGAAATGCTACTAGGGCGTGTATTTTACATAGAACTCGAGTAAATTTCATTCGTTTTTCGTAATTTTTGTTTGATTTAGAAGGTAATCGAAGGCCAAATAGAATGTAGTTGAAATTTTTTTTTAATTTGGGTCCTCAGACTGAGGCCGATACTAGGCCCTTTGTGTATTTATTAAAATTTTAGGGCGATTTGAAATTTTTGTTTCATTTGAAAGGAACGTCGTACGGGGCTTCGTAATTGCGCTATTGACAGACGCACTAGGGTCACGTGCGCAATAGATATACGGATTTGTACGGGGCTCAGTCGCAGCAAACGCTCCGACTGTTCTGATGGCTCGTTTGTCCGTGATTTACTGCCGCTACAGGCTATGGACATACATGTGTGTGGGCTCATTGGATAGGTATTGTCAAGGAGATACGTGGCAAGCACAAATATCTTACCATTGCTCGAAAATGACAAAAATAATGTTTCAGACAAATGCCGAACATTTTGATGAACTTCAAAAGGTGATATCTCGCACCTGGCGAATATTTATGTTTAGATCAGTGGATGTCCTGATACAGACTTAACCTAGCTTCTCAATGATACCCCATTTGCCATAGTAGTGACAGATTTAGGATACTTTTTTGGCTGCCCACTTTTTCGAGAAAGGCCGCGGATACAAAGCTATCATCGAAAATAAAATACGAAATGCCTAAATGAATGCTTCAATTTCAGCCGAGTGTCGATGCCGTTCATTTTTACTGTCAAACGTATTAATATCAAAATGTACCCAGCCAAAATAGTTTATCTTTCCAAGGCATACGCGTTGAAGACAATACCGATCTTATTGAAAATGCCAAAGTAGTTTATCTAAATGACGAGATATTCAGATAAATTCAAGTCCACACACATTCCATTGATTTTGGGAGTGCACTTAGAGATGAGTGAGCCGCCCGCAAAAGTGGGCTGCCCACAGCTCATGCCTCATGCCCATGGGTATTGGCGTTATGGGCTTCAAAATTCGTGGGCGGTGGGCAGGGCATGGGCACTTTCATAAAACGTGGGCGCCCATCAAACTAGCACTTTTCATCGTACTTGCTTCAATTCAAAATTGTCAACAAAATCATAAATAAAATTGGCAGCAGAAACAACTGATGCAGACGCTGGAATCATTCTAAGTCCAAAAAGGACACAGTTGACAGGACTATCTTTAGGAGACCTTCTCTACATATATACAAGTGTAGAATTACCTTTGTAATAAATATTTACGGTGAAAAAATGTAAAAAAAACGTTCAAAACTTTACAATTCAGCGATTTCTGACAGAAATTTTCTTTAAAAAAATTTACTATGCCCACTCATCTCTAAGTGCACTTAATAACAATTTCTGATGACTGTAAACGAGGGATCATTCATAAATGACGTCCACTTTTTTCAGTGCTGCCAGCAGATTTAAATCATTGATAACTCGCTAAATATTTGTTCTGGAGAGTCTTATGTGTAATCCCCCAATTAGGGTGTATAGTTGGGATGTAGAACACATACTTGACTCACGAAAATGCATATTTTTCGAGTTAATAATGATTTAAATCTGCTGGCAGCACTGAAAATATCGGACGTCATTTATGAATGATCCTTTATGGCCGAGTCTTAATGTAATGCACGTCTCGAAATCTTGGTCGTTAAATGTTATTTGATGAAATTGCTTGAAGCCAGACATCAGATTCATTCTCAAAAAAAGTTTTGTTTCCTTCTATGAATCACTATGAGTAGATATGACGGTAGTCTACTGCTATGGTTCTCTATGAATTCTACTACAGCAACTTCTGCTCTGTTTTCCTTTGGGGAACAGCATCACATTAAATATAATATTCAAATTGTAGAATGGAGGCATCTGGCGGGAAAAATGAATCTCATCGGAATCGATTGGTCAAAGGGAGCGCAAACTTGGAACTATTTTGCCGCTGTGGCACGAACCGCAACAGTTGGCAGTGCAGTTGGACAGTTTATATTGGATGCAATTAGAAATAGGCTCATAGTGGACCCTGATAGTATTCACGTCATTGGCCATAGTTTGGGGGCTCATGCTGCGGGTTTTGTTGGAAAACATATGGCTGCAGATAGAACAAATCCGATAAAATTGCGACACATTACTGCACTTGATACAGCTGGTCCATTTGTTGGAAGTTATGAATGCTCTCGTCGACTATGCTACACCGATGCAACCTTTGTGGAAGCCCTCCACACCAATGGTGGAGTGCTCGGTAAAAACACTTTTTCATATAAATTTTCTCAATTCGAATTGATCGCAATACCAAATGAGTGACGACAATTTATGTTTTGTATTGTCACATCCAGGTATGTACAAGCCAATCGGATCTCTTGATCTATATTTGAATGGTGGAAAGAAACAACCAGGCTGTCAGTACCCTTCGTGTAATCATGCTTATTCGCATGAATTTTATCGCAGTGTTCTTGATCAATATCGACTCGATGGATGGCTGTGTAACGATCTCAACCAAATGGAAAACGAGAAATTTTGCGGTAATCCTGGTAACCCGCGTAGATACGATTTCGACATCATACATAAAGGAACAGTGTAAGTGTAAACAGACAGAACTATAAGGGAATTATAAGTCAAAGTACAAACACAGAGGGAAACAGCGTCGGATCAGATGCGCATACGGTCAGCGCAGAGTTTCTGTGGTGAAGGGCATCTTTGCACTTTTTCGTTGTAATTGTTAAAAGTCCTAAAATTGGACATGTAAATTCTCACCACAGAAATGTTTCGTCTCCGCGCATCTCATAAAATGGCGATCGATCGAATGATTTTCTCCTTGTTTGACAGATGCTGTTGCGCCATCTGCTTATCAACTTTTTCCATGTCTTTTTCTCAAAATCTTTTTTTATCTTTCACACAGAAATACTGGTATTGTGTACGCACCCACTGTAACCTTGATAGACGCAAGGTATGATGTTTCATCAACGAGAAAGAGAATTCGCACAGATCAACCGGGTGACTACACTACTGTCGTTTTTGGAGCTAACGTCAACAACGCGGTCGTGCTCGTTTCACTTCTAAGCGATGACGGGCACCTTATCATTGAAAAACGTAACGACGAGGTTGTCGTAGTAAATCCGGCCAACGCTGCCTGGACACCCGATCCAAAATACCATCTTGTCGATGAAACAGAACCGAGACGTATTGCCAAGCGTTTAGGTGAATTGGCAAGACCCTTCCGGTTTGTTGTGGCATTTGATGCAACCGACATGTTTACCGATCCATTCTGGGAGATGATTTACTATTTAGCAGACTATCAGAAATCATACGCGTCCGTAGACGAAATTCAAATGGTTGCTATGGGCATCCCACATGATGGTATTCCTTTGCAACGACATGTGGATGAGTTGAAGAGTGCAGTGAAGAATGGGCTTGAACGTCATTATACGGTAGATTTTCAGATGGCAGGATTGCACATGATTACAAAAAGTGGTGTTGTCAGAGAAATATCAGAGCTTGAACAAGAACTGATGGATATTAAAAGAGTTGTCGGGAAACATTTGGATCGAAATCCTACGGAAAGCTTGAACAAAATTGTTAAGGAAAATTGGGAACATTAATGATAATCAAGAATATTATTAGCTACTAGGTTAAGCTTTTAAAGGACGAATAACCTTTTGCTCAGATAGGTTCAAAAGAATGGGCAAAGCTTTATGGAAAAGAATGTTCAAAAAGAGTAACACTACCCCGTCGGGCACTGTGCACTTTGATAGGCACGGTGGTCCCGGAACGTGCAGAAATGTGCGGGTCAGAGCTCGAGGATTACCGGGGGCGAGCAAAGTAAAGCTTTCATACTCACCAACCCGCAGTAGCAAGCGTGGTGTTTTAATGCTAAAAACCTTCAAACGAAGCCATAACGAATTATACATTGCCACATATAATGCCAGAACATTGTCGTCAAGACAAAAAATGCAAGAAATGGAAGAAGAGCTAGAAAAGATAAAATGGGATGTTGTGGGAGTGAGCGAAGTGAGAAAACCTGGAGAGGAATGCCTGAAATTACAATCAGGGCATACATTCTTCTACCGAGGAAGTGACAGTCAGATGCTGATGCACGGTGTCGGATTGTTCATAAACAAGCGGTGGTCGGATCGCATAATTCACACGAAAAGCATATCCGATCGAGTGATATACGTAAGCCTGAAGATAAATAACAGATACAGCGTCAAATTAATTCAGGTTTACGCACCCACGTCCACTCATGATGACGAAGAAGTAGAAAGATTCTATGAAGATGTCGAGAAAGCTCTGGACGAAAACCCTTCACATTACCAATATCTAATCGGTGATTTCAATGCGAAGCTGGGAAAACGAGAAGAAGACTCCGAAGTTTCTGTTGGTAGTTTTAGCAACGACCAAAGAAATGAGCGTGGAAATACTTTACTCAACTTCTTACAGCAACACAATTTGTACGCAATGAATTCATTTTTTCCAGGAAAGCCTCAACGGAAATGGACTTGGGCTAGTGCAGATGGTGTAACGAAAAATGAGATCGATTACATCATAACTGGCTGTAAGTCAACCGTTAAGAACGTTACGGTCCTAAACAATTTTTCAACCGGTAGTGATCACCGAATGGTTCGTGCAAGAGTCACGTTAAATACCAGATTTCAAAGATCACAACTAGTTCAGAAAAGTGAAAGGATTGACGTACAACGGCTTTACACACAAAATGAAGAATTTGCTACGAAAATGACTGCCGAATTAGATAACGTCAACAATCAATGTGAAACATTGGACGAATTGAATACCAAAATCGTCGATACAATAATGGGTTTCATGAAATCCAAATGCAAATCCGTCCAAGTGAAAGAATCAAAACTCAGCAGAGAAACATTAGACCTGATCGCAAGCAGAGCAGAGTTGGTAAAAAACGGAGGACGAGATTCGGTGGAATACCGGAACCTGTCTAAAAGTATCAACAAAGCAAGGAGATCAGATGAAAGAAAATATAATGTCCAATTGGCTCAAAACATAATTGAAGCTAACTGCAATATGAAAGTCCTACGGAGAAAAATGACAAACGCCAAAATAGAAATCTTCAAATTACGAGACAAAACAGGAACGATCCAAACGGATCGAAATGCGATATTAAACATTGCAACAGAATTTTATGAGAATTTGTTTTCTTCAGCAAGACAGAGTCCAACGGAAGAAACCGAAGATAGACCAATAATAAGAAACGTGGGATCGGAGGATATGCCCGACATAACTGTTGATGAAGTCAAAGCTGCAGTAGCCGAGATGAAAAACAAAAAGTCTCCCGGAGAAGATGGTGTTCCAGTGGAAGCCATTAAACTAGGTGGAGACTCATTATTAAAGGCAATCACGGCTTTGTTTAATCAATGTCTCCAATGGGAAGAAGTACCAGAAGCCTGGGAAAATGCGGTAATTACATTGCTGCATAAAAAAGGAGACATAACAAAGCTGGAAAATTACCGACCCATAAGCCTATTGTCAACACTCTACAAGTTGTTTATGAAAATCATTACGAAGAGGAACACTAACAAGTTCGACTTCTACCAACCTGTTGAACAAGCTGCTTTCAGATCTGGTTTCAGCACAAACGACCATTTGCAGGTGATGAGAACGCTTATTGAGAAGTGTCGTGAATACAACATCGACATAGTCTTGCTATTCATAGACTTCGAAAAAGCTTTCGATTCAGTGGAAACATGGTCGATATTGGACGCATTAGACGAATGTAGAGTAGACTCAAGGTACTCCAACACAATTCGATATGTGTACAAAAATGCTACTTCATGTATAAAACTTCATAAGAGCACGGAGAAATTCAGAATTGGCCGAGGTGTAAGGCAGGGTGACACCATTTCACCGAAATTATTCACGGCGATTCTGCAGAGTATTTTTAGGAAGTTAAACTGGAGTAAAATGGGAATAAAGATAAATGGAGAGTACCTGAGCAATCTCCGCTTCGCTGATGACATTGTACCGATAGCAGCGAATCTAGGTCAGGCTCAGCTTATGCTACAACAGTTAAGTGAAGAGGCGAGCAAAGTTGGCCTCAAGATGAACTTATCGAAAACAAAAGTCATGACCAACATCGGGGACGATAGAGAAATCAAAATTGGTGACACTGTCATTGAACGAGTCGACAGCTATGTATATCTAGGACATAAACTGAAGTTAGGTCTGGACAACCAAACTGCAGAAATAAGACGTAGGATTGGTCTTGCATGGGCAGCGTTCGGAAAACTCAGACTAATTTTCAAAAGCAAAATGAATAATAGTCTGAAACGCAAAGTTTTCGACACTTGTGTCCTTCCAGTGCTCACTTATGGGGCGGAAACGTTAACTTTAACAAAAGCATCCGAAGATAAATTGAGAGTGACACAAAGAGCCATGGAACGGAGTATGCTCGGAATAACACTCAGAGACAGAATGACGAATCAATGGATTCGACAACAAACCAGGGTCGTTGATGTCATGGAAAGAATAGCATCTCTGAAATGGAGCTGGGCGGGACATATTGCAAGAAGGACAGACGAACGTTGGACCAAAAAGATCATGAACTGGCGACCATATAAAAGACGAGCTATAGGTAAACCACCAGAGAGATGGACAAACGAAATTAAGAATATTGCAGGTACAAACTGGCAGCAAATGGCAATGGATCGTACGAAATGGAAAGAAGTTGGAGAGGCCTACATCCAGCAGTGGATAGAAACAGGCTGAAAAAGAAGAAGAAGAAGAAGAAGAAGAATATTGTGTGTAAAGGCAAACGATCATTTTGTGATTCGATTCTCACACTTTGTCCTCCTGTACCATTCCTGAAATCATATTCAGAATCGGAAATATTTTATTTTCTCAATAAACACAAACACACAGCAGAAATTACTTTTAACAGAACGCATTAGAATACGACTCCCACTAATTTTCTTGCCTGAAAGAACCTACCAAAGATAATACCGTGGTTAACCAAAGAAGTCCATCATACCCTCTGATAAATTAACTACCAATTCCGGAGTATCATGATATTAAAGTTGAAAGCTGCGTTGTGCATCGGCTAACAATAAACACATCCTCCTTAGAGATGTGCGGGCCGCCCGAAAATGTCGGGCCGCCCGGGTTTTCATCCGGCCCGATCGGCCTTGGGCCGGACGGGCTATAAATACGTCGGGCCAGTTCGGGCCGGGTTTTAAAAATGAATTTCGGACCGGGCTTCGGGCCGGACGGGCTTCAAAAAAACATCGGCCCGCACACCTCTAATCCTCCTTCTACTCAAAGATCTAACTCACGAGTCGGTCATCCGATTTCCATAAACTTTTTTTTGTCGATCGGTATTGTAAATACCTTTTATTTGACGTAACACTTACTAATGCTGCGTTTAAATGTCCGCAGATATCTTCGAGTAAGCCCTGAAGCGCTTATTGGACCCCAGCTCCGGAGAGGTCGATCCGAAATCACCCATCTTCGAACTTAGTCTGACTTTCGACATTTCCAAACGGGGAAAAAGAATTTTCAAAATGTGATGCGTTTTACTCAAGAACCCACAGACAGACAGACTTTTTTTCCGCTGACCCTACGGGTCTAAAAACATCATATTCGCTGTATGAATTGAATCTATCGACTGTTATGATGAGAGAGAAGGAAATATAATTTGGATCAGTTATTTTATCTGGCCTTGTAGGATATGCTAAAAAAGTTAACGAAAATGCTTAAAGCCTTATCATGGCCATACGTTAGTGGAGGGTCGTGACAAAAGTCCGTTCACACTGAAAAATTTGACCAAATTTTATTCCGTAGGACTGAGGTCATGGCCCTACGTTAGTGAAGGGCCGTGACGCAGGTCCGTTCACACTGAAAAATTTGACTGAGGAACTGATATATACACAACTTTTTTGACTTTTCCGCCTCCGCTCTTACTACCCCCACTTATTTTATTCGTAATCTGGGCGTCCATACGTGTTACGGCCAGGCGTTTGTACTAAGCTTCTAAGAGCACGGTTGACCCGAGTGAAACGACTGCGCTGATTAATGAATTTTGTTTATTGGTTCTCAAGTCAACTGAGAGCTTTAAAATTCTAAAACATTGAAAAAACAGAAAGAAATTACAATAATTTCCCTAGATGTTAACGTGGATGCCAATAACAAACTTACGAATAGTATTTCGCGTACACCTGTCGTAAACTATATTATCGTCGTGCAACTCTTCGTGTAAATTATCCTATGACCACAACGGGCTTATACAAATAAATTGACCACGCATAAACTACGCTATTTACACAACACGAACGAATTGAGAATTAATTGTAATTTTTTAGGATGAGACGGAATCTAACAAATTTTATTCTATATGATTCGATTTGCACGTCTGCTCCGTACGACTTTCGATTAAATTCTGTCTTTCCGGTATGGTCAACGTAATTAGTAAATGACTTTTGCTATAAATGCACATATGGCAACGATCAATAGATAAAAGGGATCGTTCAAAGAATCTTTCGTCAAAATAATGTTGCTCGATTGATTCGCGTTCGTAACAATACGAGTTCACACGCGTGGTTAAGATTTGGCCGAGATATTAAATTTCAAAATTTGGAAATTTGTAGAAATTTGTATGAAGAAATGGATTTTCATACATTTTGAAATTGATGAATTTTACCAACCTTTGTCACTTTGTCCTTCTGTTACGACGAAACTTTTAAATTTACCGGTGCATTTGGCTGAAATTTTCAGGGTATGTCAAGGAAGTAATTCTAAGAAACTAATTTGAAGGAATTTTTATAAAAGTTTATAATTTCAGAGGTATGAGCGTTTTAAGCTATTGAGCTATAGGACACATAACTCAGAAGTTCGTTAAAAAGACAAATTTATAGAGTTTCACATTCTAGTCGACACGTGTCTCAGTGTTTTCACCAAAAATCAACCATTTGGTAGTTATGAGTGTTTTAAGTGCGAGCTATGTCAGCCATAACTCGGAAAATACGGCAGATGGAAACCTCGTGTAAAAGACAAAGTTATAGAGTTTCAGATTCTAGTCGATACGTGTTTCATGGTTTGCATAAAAAGTCGTTCATTTGGGAGCTATGAGCGTTTTAAGTGCGTCAAATTTTCGATTTTCGTCAAATTTTCAATTTTCATCAAATTTTTAAATTTCGTCAAATTTTCAAAATTCGCCAAATTTTTGATTTTTGTCAAATTTTCGGCAACTTTTTGATTTTCGTCAAATTTTTAATTTTCGATTTTCGTCAAATTTTTGAATTTTTCAATTTTTGTAAAACTTTCGATTTTTGTCAAATGAAAGCTGGAAGGTTCAGATCAAAGGAAAAGTTATACAGTTGTGTAAGAAGAATATTTTCGTTCAAACCGCACAATATGATTGTCAATTATCTGCGACCAAATTCAAAAAAATCACAAAAGAGCTGATATCGCCCAAAACCACTTACAGTGTAGGTGTGACGCAAGTCCTGTTATCCACTTACAAAAGAACTGATATCGGTGTAGGTGACGCTTACAGATTCGATACGCAAAAAGATATGCGTCACAAATGGCAGCTGATGAGGAAAGCATGCGAAAGTTTTATCAACAAAAATTTTACCCGAAAAATTTTAGGAAGAAAATTCTAACAAAAAAAATTGCGTCAAAAAGTGGCAGATGATTCGGCTTTCTTCCGTTTGAATTGCATTCTTTAAAGCAATATATTTCACAATTATAAAAAATTTCCTTTATCAACTTCTGCCACTTTTTGACGCAATTTTTAGCCCCGTACGAAGTACTGGGGGCTTATAAGATTAATATGCCGTTTGTAACACGTCGAATTGGAAGCAGACAGTAAGGGCAAAGCTTTTGGTTATGTTCATAGATGACGAATCCGCAATAAAAAAAAAATGTCCGTCCGTCCGTCCGTCCGTCCGTCCGTCCGTGACCCCTCTAGCTTGAGCAAATCACAACCTTTTTTCAAAATTCTTTTTTTCCCCGATTGGTATCGACAAAAGTAAGGTCAAGTTCGAAAATGGGCATGGTAGGGTCGGCCCTTCCAGAGCTAGGGCCCTATAGGTGTTTTTCAGTCTTTCGACGATATCTACCGAAATACGCACGTAATAGCTGCTTGTGATATATCAAATGAAAGGTATTGACGAGTAGAACAAAGTTGCTGAACATTGTTTTTGTGTAGGATGCAACGCGAGCTTGTTGGGAGGGCTCAAAGGTCGTTACTCGGCCCTAAGTGTTTTTTGCACATAAATCGAGTAAATCTCATCCGATTTTGCTAGTTTTTGTTTTATTTGAGAGATAATTGAATACCGAATAGAATGATGGCAAAAAATGTTTCAAATTTGGGCCCTTGGACTAAGGCCGCTACTCGGCCCTAAGTGTTTTTTGTACATAAATCGAGTAAATCTCATCCGATTTTGCTAGATTTTGTTTCATTTGAGAGATAGTTGAATGCCGAATAGAATGATGGCAAAAAAAGTTTCAAGTTTGGGCCCTTGGACTAAGGCCGCTACTCGGCCCTAAGTGTTTTTTGCACATAAATCGAGTAAATCTCATCCGATTTTGCTAGATTTAGTTTTTTATGGAAGGTAATTGAATACCGAAAAGAACGTGGCGAAAAAAGTTTTTAATTTGGGCCCTTGGACTAAGGCCGCTACTCGGCCCTAAGTGTTTTTTGCACATAAATCGAGTAAATCTCATCCGATTTTGCTAGATTTTGTTTCATTTGAGAGATAGTTGAATGCCGAATAGAATGATGGCAAAAAAAGTTTCAAGTTTGGGCCCTTGGACTAAGGCCGCTACTCGGCCCTAAGTGTTTTTTGCACATAAATCGAGTAAATCTCATCCGATTTTGCTAGATTTAGTTTTTTATGGAAGGTAATTGAATACCGAAAAGAACGTGGCGAAAAAAGTTTTTAATTTGGGCCCTTGGACTAAGGCCGCTACTCGGCCCTAAGTGTTTTTTGCACATAAATCGAGTAAATCTCATCCGATTTTGCTAGTTTTTGTTTCATTTGAGAGATAATTGAATGCCGAATAGAATGACGGCAAAAAAAGTTTCAAATTTGCGCCCTTGGACTAAGGCCGCTACTCGGCCCTAAGTGCTTTTTGCACATAAATCGAGTAAATCTCAACCGATTTTGCTAGTTTTTGTTTTATTTGAGAGGTAATTGAATACCCAATGGAAAGTTGGCAAAAAATTTTGGGTTTCTAAAATAATGTCGTAAATTGTTGGTTTTATTTGAGAGGTACTTCGTACGGGCTTTCGTAATTGCGCTATGCGCAATTTTAAAAATGAACACTTTCAGTAAATTTGACCATGCCCAACTTGACTTGCATTTTGGTAACAGACGCATTAGAGGGTTGTGGACGTATTAGGGTTCCGGGCGTATTACGGCTACGGTCGTATTATGGTTACGGACGAAATAGGATTACGGATCGTACGGGGCTAAGTCGCAGCAAACGCTCCGACTGTTCTGATGCCTTGTTTTTTTATAATTTTCTTCCTAAAACTTTTTGGGTCAAATTTTTGTTGATAAAACTTTCGCGTACTTTCCTCATCAGCTGCCTTTTTTGACGCAAATCTTTTTGCGTGTCGAATCTGTAAGCGTCACCTACACCGATATCAATTCTTTTGTAAGTGGATAACAGGACTTGCGTCACACCTCCACTGCAAGTGGTTTTGGGCGATTTTACTTACAAAAAAGCACTTCGTTTTGCCTCCGTCTAGATAAACCCGCTAAACCACGCCTCTTTTCTATTGTCTAAAGTGTAAACGGAGAGAAAACGGAGTGCTTTTTTCGTAAGTGGAAATCAATACTAATGCCAAGTACTCAAGGCAAGGTAATAGTACATTTCATTGCCCCCCGCGGAAGTAAGTGATTACACGAGGGATATTTTGAGTACCAAGCCGTGGATTGTAAGGACTGTTCATAAATGACGTCCGCGGTCTGGGGGGAGAGAGGACTCAAGAAAACGTGACGGTACTAACATAATTGTGTCAAATTTGACCATTTTTGCGTGACGATGGGATAGGGGGGATCTAAAACCGACTAAAAGTAGGGGACGTCATTTATGAATGGCCCCTGTAATGTAATGTATGTGAGGTAATGTATGATTTCCGTGTGGGGCAATACAATACATACATGTAATGTTAACTTTTCGGAGGGGTCATGCATTAAAATTTATGTTCATTTATCCGACATTGTTATCTAGGCCAGTTAAAAATTGATGTTCACTCACCGTTAGCGTACAGCGTATTTGTTAATTGACTTGTTTAAACTAAACATAACTACTTAAAACGCTATTGTACGACATGTGAGGTAAACATGTCGTCATATTCACTCAATAAGTAACTATGTGAAAATGGGTAATTTACGTTGCAATTGAATCTTTTTAAATAATTGAATAGACTCGACATTAATCACATTGGACAATGTACGTGTAGACAATTTACTAAACTTAAACGTTGCATTCGAATCGTTATATCGTTTTGAATAATTGAATACATTCGGAGACGTTCATATGCATCCACAGCTTTTCTAGGTACTTTTGTTTATCAGCATGTGCAAGGAGGATAAACGTACAATAACTGTCTGCCTGTCTCGCCCAAAACTGTAACAAATTTTTCGTCTTTCGGCAAATAGTAGTGTCTTGCTTGGACAATTATTTCAATTTTAGGTCAACTGAAAAATCGTTTTATTAAAATAGAAAATGAGTGGAAATATGGATGTTAACAATTCTGCCAAAAAGAATAGAACATCAAGCATCTGGCGAAAATTCGCTTCCAACGATGGGGAAGTTTATATCTTGAACCTCGAAGCCGACGGATAGTTCCCCGATTTGTCGGAGCGATAACTGGGCACGTCTGCGTCTTAGGCATCTACATTATCTTTGATTTCCATAAGCAGGATTTTCAGAAATCATGTGGTGACACAGTTAGAAGTGTTGGAGCTAGGATTTGCCACCCTGGACAGGTTCCTGGCTATTACAGAAAAATTCGCTCGATTTATATGAAGAACGGGAAGGAAACAAAGGATCAATATACCTTAATGTTGTCATTGTGAATTATCATCGTAACCTCTAACGTTAACAACGTCATGCCCATCCGTTACCATTGGTGGTATCAATGTCATTGCATTATATAGAGCCACCTTTTATGCTGGAATAAACATTGTATCTTGGTCATTACTATTTCGGTCTGGCTTGGTCTCATCCACGGATCCTGAAAGTTCTAACAGGTTATGGGTTGCTAATATTCCATTGGAGATTAAGTGTATTTGCTGGAGTGTAGACAATATAGTGCGATCAGTAAAAAGTGGTGTAAAATCGCAAGTGGACTTTTTGCCGTTTCATCATGGCGTCGAATACGCAATTTTTACCCGCCATTGATAAGTTAATTGGTATCGTGAGAATTACATGTCGTGGAAATTTTTTGTGCAAGCCTACTTCGAACATGAAAATGTATGGCGTTGCGTCACTGGTGAGGATAGGGATCCCGAAAGAAATACCAAAGCGAAATCTAAATTGATTTTACTCGTCAAGTCTGCAAATTTTTCACACATTCGAACGTGTACTACGGCTGGACAAATTTGGGAAACGCTTCGCAAAACGTTCGACGATGCTGGTTTAATGCGGCGTGTCAATTTGATTCGTACTCTTGCTACGACAAAATTAGTTGATTGTGCGAACATGGAGGCATACATTCAATTGCTGATGAACACAGCACATCAATTGCACGAGATAAATGTCGATCGAATGGATTGGAACGTTCATGCTTTCCGGTTTGCCTGATTCATACAGTCCAATGATTATGGCGATGGAAAATTCTGGAACACCAATTAGTGCCGATGCAATCAAAACGAAGTTGCTACAAGAAATTCCAACCAGTGACTCTTCAAAAGCATTTTACTCATCGAAGAAACATATGACCAGAAGCCTCAAGGTAGCCATCTTGGCCCTCTTCTGTTCATATTGTTCATGAACGATGTCACGAAAGTTTTTTCTTCCTCTACTCATCTGTTGTATGCAGACGATTTGAAGATCTTCAAAGTGATCAAAACTGTACTTGATGCTACTGCTCTTCAGAGAGATTTGAACAGGTTCTTACGGTGGTGCGACGTCAACCAGCTTTATTTAAACGTAAGAAAATGCAATGAGATGTCTTTCACTCGCAAAAGGTCAAAGATTGAATTCAATTACTCTATCAACGATACTGTGGTGACTCGCTTGAAACTGGTGAAAGACTTAGGAGTTCTCATGGATGAAAAACTGACCTTTCGTAAACACGTCGAATACGTAATTGCTAAGTCTTATTCGATGCTCGGTTTTGTCATCAGGACTTGTAAGGAGTTTAAGAATGTCAAAACCTTGAAGAGTTTATATTTCGCACATGTGCGTTCGTATCTGGAATATGCTTCGGTCGTTTGGCACCCGTATCAAGAAACTTTCATTGATAGGATTGAATCGATTCAGAAGAAGTTTTTGATGTTTGCACTCAGACGATCAGTGAGACGTGACGAGAACTATAAACTTCCACCTTACATTGACAGATGTTGCTCCATCAACATTGAACCGCTTGCTAGACGCAGGATAAATGCCTGTGCATTGTTTACTTTTGACCTTTTAAGTGGTGGTCTTGATTCATTTGAAATAACGAGAAGAATTACTCTAAATCCTCGTCCCACTCGAGCTGACGATCTACTCATTGTCGATGAACACAGGACTAAGTATGGTTACCATGAACCAATAAATAACATGTGCTTGGAATTTAACCGTTTCTCACAGCTTTGGTTTCAGGGTATGCCGCGGAACTCATTCAAAACGACTGTTAGAATGTTGAAGATTCCAATCAAATTGAATGGTAAGATCAAAATGTCATGACTGATTTCACTTGCAAATATGCTGGACCTATGGTTTTTTTCTAATCTGTATCGATTAGGTTATTTAGGTCTCACGACTTAACTCCGAGTCTTATCGACTTGTGCTGAATCGAGCCAGTCTAGTCGACTGGCTCCCGCTAACCACTAACCGTTCATTTCCAGGTGGCTCAGAAAACGACCTATTGACGACTTTCTGGTTATTGGTCAAACGAGACGTGACTCACTCCTATGTGACGTTGGTGAATGTTTTTATTTATGTTTTTGTTCTATTTTTTTCATTCAACTTGACATGTATAATCTTTTTCTGTTCTTTTATTGTAAAATTAAAAATGCAAGTAGTCAGGGGGCGGATGCCATTGACGAAATAAATAAATAAATAAAAAGTAATGAAAATGGGAACAATGCTACGACAGAACCATCTGTGAGAAACAGTGACATTCAGCAACTCGGACAAGGCTTTTGAATGTCCTAAAAAGAAGAAGAATGGAATGCCATTTTCGTCATCGGCCAATGTAAACAAACCAAAACCCGGTGCATTTATGGTTTCTTCAGACGAAGTTTTGAACAACAACGAATGGTTTTTGGATTCGGCATCGTTTTTTCATATGACACCACGAGCTGATTGGATGCAATCTTCGACTGTTAAACCGACGGATCACATCGTCGTTGCAAATTATGAGAAATTGGAAGTGAAATCTGCTGGCGTCGTTAATGTCAATGTTTCGATCGAAGGTATGGACAATGAAATCTCGATCGGTAATGCGTTGCATGTACCGGATTTATCTTCAAATTTGTTATCCGTTTCTCAACTTTGCCTGAAGGGACACACAGTTATTTTCAAGAAGGATGGTTGCCAGGTTTATGATCAAGATATGGATCTAATCGCGACTGGCCGACATATCAACAATATGTTTTTGCTAAACGTTTTGTTAATCGCTGCTTTCTCTCTGTGGCATCGACGGTTAGAACGTTTAAATCTGCAAGTCTTTGGACAATTCAGAGCGATGGCTGAAAATCAATTCAACTGTAACATCAAATCGCTTCAATGTCGTTCATCTCGGATCATTGCGGACAGTATGGGCAAAACCATCAAAATCTTACGAGCTGACAATGGTGGCGAATATGTCAATCTCGAGTTTATCTTGATTATCTCAAACGGTGTGGTATTCGTTTTCAAACAATATGTCCCTGCACACCTCGATAGAACGAAATGGCTGAACGTATGATTCGTACTATAGTGGAAACAGCACGGTGTACGCTGTTTGGATCGAATTTGGACAAGAGTTTTTAGGTCGAAGCAGTGTTGACTGCTGTATCTGTTACAAATCGATCACCAAGCCGCGGTTAGGAAGGCAAGACACCCGAAGAAATTTGACAATCTTCGGTTGTACAGCGATGGTACATGTACCGAAGGCAAATAGACGAAAATTGGATTCGAAATCCGAAGCGCATATTTTCGTTGGATATTGTGACGAGACAAAAGGATATCGTCTTCTTCGCCCGAT
Source organism: Bradysia coprophila (assembly GCF_014529535.1). NCBI lineage: Eukaryota > Metazoa > Arthropoda > Insecta > Diptera > Sciaridae > Bradysia > Bradysia coprophila. The sequence continues at coordinate 1,225,318 of NW_023503751.1, read as the reverse complement.
TTCGGAACATTTGGTTAAGAGGCTAGGCGCGATATCGTCTTCTTAGAGAATCAGGTGATTGGTGATGCAATAAATTCGATTTTTTTTGTTGCAGACAATTCGAGTCATGTTATTGTGCAATTTGAGGAACAAATTGATAATTTCGTAGTTGATCAGTCCAATTCCGGATGGAATTTTTCGCTGGATAGTATGAGCGATATCGAAGTGGCTGATGCTGAAAGCGTAAATGGTGCTGGTGAAGGCACGTCAGTGCATGATGCTCCTATTGTGGTTGAGTCTACACTTAGACGTTCCGAACGAAGACCACAACTGATACTATGGCCTGATTTTATTACGTACTAAGTGCGAGCAATCGTTTTGGACGACCCATTAACGATTGAGACGGCGCGGCGATGGATGAATATGGATGAATATAATTCGCTTTTGCTGAATTAGTCATGGAATTTAGTGGACCTACTTCCGAATCGAAAAGCAATTCCATGCAAGTGTTTTTTTTCAAATAAAACGAGATGTTGATGGAGTGATTGTACGACACAAGGCGATACTGGTAATCAAAGGTTGCGCTCAGCGATACGGAATTGATTATGAAGAGACTTTTGCGCCTGTTGTTCGCTACAATTCTTTACGATATTTACTATCGTTCGCTGCTCAATATGATTTGGACATTGAGCAATGGGATACAGTCACTGCATTTTTACAAGGCGACGTAGAAGAAAAACTTTGGACATACATCGCAGTGTACGTTGATGACTTAATGATTTTTTCCAACGATCACGTACTGAAAGGTTTTTATTGGAACATTTACCGACTGAGGATATGTTGGCTGATATTTTATCTAAATCTTTGAACCAAGAGAAACATTTGTTTTGTGCTGAAGGATTGGGTATGATTTTTGATTTAATTCTTTGCATTCAGGCTTAGCTATTTTGAATTATTTTTTGTGTTTGCATCTTAGAATTTCTAGTCGATCAATTTCTTGAATTTTATTTTTTGATGACTTAGTTAACATTAAGAGGGAGTGTTGTCATTGTGAATTATCATCGTAGCTTCTAACGTTAACAACGTCATGCCCATCCGTTATCATTGGTGTCATTTCATTATATAGAGCTTGAATAAACATTGTCTCTAGGTCATTACTCTAAAACAGACGTCTTACTATTTCGGTCTGGCGTAGTCTCATCCACGGATCCTGAAAGTTCTAACACTTAATACTCAACAAAAGTTCAATCTCTTTTACTTTTATTGGACTTTCCACTTCCAACGATACACCCAACAAGCATCTTGACGAACCATCCACATCCGTAAACGATCATGAGTAGCACAGCCGTGATGAATACGATAACGTCAAATGATTCCAATTGCAAGAAGTGCAAATTGTTCTTCGATCGAAAGTGGTCGGTGTTCGGATTCCTCAGCACCCAATCAATCCACCACAATGCACGTTCCAGCGGTGTTTCTTTTTGATCACGGAACGTTGCCGACGCACGCTCAATTTTTTCACGATACTTTGGCTGGGTTAGTAAGTTGTCGAGTTTTGTGTATAGGCTTTCAGTGGAGATATCGTTCACATAGAGCACATCGGCGAATCCGTTAGCAACCGATCTGCGAATGTTCTGTGAATTTGATTGGTTATTTGATTTTGATTGCTGCTGCTGGTCTGTAACGTTACCGTGAATTGATCGAAGAATATCGGTATTCCGAGCATTGGTACGCCGTGATAAATAGATTCTTGTGTGCTCAGCAGACCACCATGGGTGATGAATAATTTGGTATTTTTATGTCCTGCTCAGGAAACAAACAGAGATTTATTGGGACAAAGTACTCGAACTCGATGTCGCATTACCAAGAATATCATTTTGAGGAACCCATCGGCGTACGACTACATTCGATGGCAATGGTACTGGAAATTCTTCTAAATCAATTTTCCAAATGATAATGTAATTCGCAAGTTTTCGAAAAGACTCCAAAATGTTGGTTACTCTCTCGTTGCCCAACATTTCCCCTCTCACGTTTGTGCCCAACGAGAATAGTATAAGTCCATTTGTGGCACCATCGGCGAGTGATTGAAGATCCTAGAAAAATTTACTGCATTCAAGAATTGACACGTTGATGGGAGACATCAAAATATTTGTAGCAAGTTGCAGAACTGTAAGCTAAGCAAGCAAAGGATTTTCATTGAGAAAGGTAATTTGAGGATGAGTTGAGTGCTGACGCTGACGGGTAATGATTGCACCAACTGAGAAACAGTTGAAGCAAATGCATGCTTGACTTAATTTTACCGACTAGCACGGTGGCTATCACCAAAGCCTCCAAATCTGACTCTTGTCAACTCAGTGTTCGTTCATGCTATAAGAGCAATTTTGGACATTTTCACCGCAGATCCGAAGTATATAAACACTGAAGGTACCGCAGACCCTCAGGGAATAGCAAGAAATACGGATTCCGACTTTCGTGTGAACATAAGATTTATAATGTTGCATCTGTGATGTTTGGTGTAATAATGTTGCCAGAACTGCGTTGCTCAGTATAAAATTGTCTGTGTTGAGTTGCAACCTAACAAAGTGAATTTTACTCGATTTTACTTGTGTCCAACGTTATGAAAATTATATTCACCCGAAAGTAGGGATCAATGCGTAAATTCGCTTTAGCTGATATATACAGTGAGTGAATCTCTAAAATGTTTGATTTCAGTATATTTAGCTAATCCTTCTGTCACACCTTTTGACAGCTTTTATTGTTTTAGTACGTTTTCTCTCCCAGTAGCAAAAACCCAATCCCAGCAAAAAAAGAAACTATATCGAATGCCGCAAATGCATTTGAAAACGAACATTCGGTGAAATACTTTTTTATCACACCAAATGTTTATCATTTTATACAAATATGTTTATCTTTATAATAACATCGGTGAAAAAAAAAACCTAATTTTGTCATGCAAAAATATAGATAAAAATTGACAAAATTGCCGACCACAAAAATATGTCGTCGATTCTCATGCATTTTTTATGCATAGCAAAAGAAGACAGGATCAAGCAACGTAATATTTGGTCTCACATAAAAGTTCAACTTTCTTGTAAGACAAATATTACGTTGCTTGTTCCTGTCTTCTTTTGCTATGCACAAAAAATGCATATAAATCGACGACATATTTTCGTGGTCGGCAATTTTGTCAATTTTTCACCGATGTTATTATAAAGATGAACATATTTGTATGAAATGATAAACATTTGGTGTGATAAAAAAGTATTTCACCGAATGTTCGTTTTCAAATGCATTTGCGGCATTCGATATAGTTTCTTTTTTTGCTGGGATTGGGTTTTTGCTACTGGGAGAGAAAACGTACTAAAACGTAAAAAGCTGTCAAAAGATGTGACAGAAGGATTAGCTAAATATACTGAAATCAAACATTTTAGAGATTTACTCACTGTAGTTCGGCTATAGACTTAACATTTTACTTAGTCTGGAGCACCTGACTACTGATTTCTAGGCAGAGGTCTTAGCGATTCTTGAGTACTGCTACAGGTGCCCAATTATATTATGACTATGGTTGTGGGATTCATTACTTTTACATCCTACATACTTCCCACATTCAATTGAACCAACGAATTCAGTTACATTTTTGATTTTGTCGATTGGCACCATTGACATACAAGTGGTTAGTTCTCGTTACTTTCTTGTGGTGGCACCACATAAATTGCGTGTCCAAGCAGTTAAAGAAGCACTAGGTAGCGCCAATGAGAATTCTGAAAGGAAAATATAGCTCACATCTGACTTGATCACAAAGGCAGTAATACATTTAGAAGAGATATTTTTGTCTACTATATGTATTTTACATGCTACATTGCTGCATGCGTCAAAAACCGTACTTTTCATGTTTCAAGCACTAGTTACGAAGCCCAAAGCATGTAAAATCCATTACATAACTTGGGATAAAAAGATGAAAAGTCTCGTTTTCGTGTGTTGATTGACCTCGGCTGCGCCTCGGATCAACAAAATTCACACGAAAATTCTACTTTTCATCTTTTTATCCCGAGTAATGCAAAATAATGCTTTTCTGACCTTTCAAGCGTGAGAAGGAAATTCGCGTGAAATGAGAAAAATGTAAAACGCTAAAGAAATACATGTAAAATGAATGGAACGAATTGGATGAAGAAAACCAACAAAAGCGGTATAGACGTATGTTAATTGTTGAGTTTAAATTGGACAAAATAGCAAAATATTAATCATAAGAGATTGTGAAACAAAATGGCAATCGGCTGTACCTCTACCGTTTTTAGACCCGTACGAAGTACTGGGGTCTTATAGGTTTACGCATACGTTTGTAACACGTCGAATTGGACTCCCTGAGTAAGGGGAAACCTATTGTGGTTGTCTAGAGATGCCAAATCCGCGAAAAAAAAATGTCCGTCTGTCCGTCTGTCTGTCTGCACGATAACTTGAGTAAAACGCATCCGATTTTGAAAATTCTTTTTTTTCCCGTTTGGTAATGTCAAAAGACAGGCTAAGTTCGAAGATGAGTGATTTTGGATCGACCCCTCCCGAGCTGTGGCCCACGGTGCTTTACGGTTTTTCGAAGATATCTCCGGACATTTAAACGTTAAACTTGTAAGTGATACGTCAAAAAAAAGGTATTTACAATACCGATCGACAAAAAAAAAGTTTATGGAAATCGGATGACCGACTCGTGAGTTAGACCCCTTGGTGTGGAACAGGCACAGGGCGGCAAGCAGTTTTTGCTTGTAGGTCGGCCACATTTGAACATATTTCGTCTGTTTTAGATTTATTAGATAGGTATTGACCGTACCAATCAGGGAAAAAAAATTTATGAAATTATGTTCTCCGGAGCGTGAGCTAGGTCTCTTGGAGTGAGCTCTTATCTGGCTACTCGGAAGTACAGTGAACGTGGTGTATTTTGTCAATATCTCGAGTAAATTTTGACCGAATTTCATGATTTTTTTTTGTTTGAAAGATATTAACGAATGTAAAGCGTCGGTACTATTTCCGGTCTCCTAACAAAATGGCTGCCGGCGGCCATATTGGATTTTAGTAAAATAGAAATATCTTGGGAAAAATGATACTTAGAGAGTTTGTGTTAACATGGAAATAATTTGTTATGTGTGTGGGGTTTCAGGGATTCCATATACGGACATCTATATATACCTCTTCTTCTTCTTCTTTTTCAGCCTGTTTCTATCCACTGCTGGATGTAGGCCTCTCCAACTTCTTTCCATTTCGTACGATCCATTGCCATTTGCTGCCAGTTTGTACCTGCAATATTCTTAATTCCGTTTGTCCATCTCTCTGGTGGTCTACCTATAGCTCGTCTTTTATATGGTCGCCAGTTCATGATCTTTTTGGTCCAACGTTCGTCTGTCCTTCTTGCAATATGTCCCGCCCAGCTCCATTTCAGAGATGCTATTCTTTCCATGACATCAACGACCCTGGTTTGTTGTCGAATCCATTGATTCGTCATTCTGTCTCTGAGTGTTATTCCAAGCATACTCCGTTCCATGGCTCTTTGTGTCACTCTCAATTTATCTTCGGATGCTTTCGTTAAAGTTAACGTTTCCGCTCCATAGATGAGCACTGGAAGGACACAAGTGTCGAAAACTTTGCGTTTCAGACTATTATTCATTTTGCTTTTGAAAATTAGTCTGAGTTTTCCGAACGCTGCCCATGCAAGACCAATCCTACGTCTTATTTCTGCAGTCTGGTTGTCGAGACCTAACTTCAGTTTATGTCCTAGATATACATGGCTGTCGACTCGTTCAATGACAGTGTCACCAATTTTGATTTCTCTATCGTCCCTGATGTTGGTCATGACTTTTGTTTTCGATAAGTTCATCTTGAGGCCAACTTTGATTGCCTCTTCACTTAACTGTTGTAGCATAAGCTGAGCCTGACCTATATTCGCTGCTATCGGTACAATGTCATCAGCGAAGCGGAGATTGCTCAGGTACTCTCCATTTATCTTTATTCCCATTTTACTCCAGTTTAACTTCCTAAAAACACTCTGCAGAATCGCCGTGAATAATTTCGGTGAAATGGTGTCACCCTGCCTTACACCTCGGCCAATTCTGAATTTCTCCGTGCTCTTATGAAGTTTTATACATGAAGTAGCATTTTTGTACACATATCGAATTGTGTTGGAGTACCTTGAGTCTACTCTACATTCGTCTAATGCGTCCAATATCGACCATGTTTCCACTGAATCGAAAGCTTTTTCGAAGTCTATGAATAGCAAGACTATGTCGATGTTGTATTCACGACACTTCTCAATAAGCGTTCTCATCACCTGCAAATGGTCGTTTGTGCTGAAACCAGATCTGAAAGCAGCTTGTTCAACAGGTTGGTAGAAGTCGAACTTGTAAGTGTTCCTCTTCGTAATGATTTTCATAAACAACTTGTAGAGTGTTGACAATAGGCTTATGGGCCGGTAATTTTCCAGCTTTGTTCTGTCTCCTTTTTTATGCAGCAATGTAATTACCGCATTTTCCCAGGCTTCTGGTACTTCTTCCCATTGGAGACATTTATTAAACAAAGCCGTGATTGCCTTTAATAAGGAGTCTCCACCCAGTTTAATGGCTTCCACTGGAACACCATCTTCTCCGGGAGACTTTTTGTTTTTCATCTCGGCTACTGCGGCCTTGACTTCATCAACAGTTATGTCGGGCATATCCTCCGATCCCACGTTTCTTATTATTGGTCTATCTTCGGTTTCTTCCGTTGGACTCTGTCTTGCTGAAGAAAACAAATTCTCATAAAATTCTGTTGCAATGTTTAATATCGCATTTCGATCCGTTTGGATATATACCTATATACAGCTATATTGGGCTATATACAGGCATATAGAGCTATATAATAGCATATATTTATCTGTGAAATGTTTATTTATAGTGAAATATAGTTAAATATAGCGGTAAATAGCTGTTTAAATAGGAATTTATGAAATTTGTCTTCGTACGGGGCTGTCTATATTGCCTCCGGCAATTTAGTTGTATATGATAACAAGGCAAAGAGTGGATAATGTAAGTGATTTTAAAGGGAGAATAGTTTTTCAGCAGAGAAGAAAATGAAGTAAGAGAAATGAAGAGTTTCACATTAAAGGCTTTTGATACGAATAGGTACGGGTCGTCGTTAGCTATGTTTTAGATCATCCTTCTTGGTACATGACATTGACATATGCAAGATTCTTTTCATAATATTTTCATTGTTCATTTGTCAACAAATTGCAAAGTGACATTTTAGTGTATTTTTTTGCTTTTCGTGATATTGCCAAAACTTCAAGTGATTTCATTAACTCTGGGAACACGGGTTCTCCAATTGAAATACGTCGTTGGATATACTTGCACCAACCAGTGCATACAATCCACCTGTAGTACGTCTTCCCATGACCGACATTAGTACAGCATAACAATGATTTACAATAATTATTTCTTGAGTTATTGGCGAAAAACTCTTTACGGGACCCTCTGACAAGCCTTCACTTTTGAACGCCTTTTGAAAGTCCATCCTTCATACACACAAAAAAGTAACATTCTCCGCGCAAAAGTCAATGCTTCATACACAAAAGGTTGCAAAAGCCCATCGTCCATAAATTTCCATCGATCAGAATATATACACGGAAGAACACAACGCATAACATTATACACACAATAATTGCGTGTTCTTCCGTGTATATATTCTTCTTCTTCTTCTTTTTCAGCCTGTTTCTATCCACTGCTGGATGTAGGCCTCTCCAACTTCTTTCCATTTCGTACGATCCATTGCCATTTGCTGCCAGTTTGTACCTGCAATATTCTTAATTCCGTTTGTCCATCTCTCTGGTATATATTCTGATCGATGGAAATTTATGGACTTTATGATGGGCTTTTGCAACAATTTGTGTATGAAGCATGGACTTTTGCGCGGAGAATGTTACTTTTTTGTGTGTATGAAGATGGACTTTTGCGCGGAGGATACAATTGTGTGTGAGAAAAGTCTATATAAGCCGGTTGCAATATGTATCTGTACTGTAGTTACTCGTTGACTACAGCCCAATCAACTGCTAAAAAAATTGTTTTCCGTAAATTCAAAGAGTATAACAATGGAGTCACACGAAAGTTGTGACCACAACGTATTTAAAAGACATTGCGAGTCTTGCCGGACCAAAAAATACCTTGAACAAGCCTTTAAGTATTCGAAGGAAGGCATAAGAACCAAAGTCGATCTGCACACCGTATGCACATCCGGAAAGACCCACGTTAGATCCTATGAAATCTTACGGCGATACAACCGTGAGATGCCTGATCAATTTGATTGTAATTGCAAAGGAAACTTGATGACCAAACGCAGACGGCAAACATTAAATTTTGATCGTGTAGTTTGCTTCCATTGCACGTCAAGAGTCAAGAGTTGCACGATTTGCAGAAGAAAGAAGAAAATTGAAGCCGTTTTTAAAAGATCGAAGTATGTGGTGGAAGCATGGATTACATCGTCCAAAAAAAGATAGTCGATCTTACATAACATCTGTCAGTCGATGAATTTATAAACCTTTAATTGAAATCCAGAAACGAAAGATCCAAACCTATTAATAAGTCATGATGTTTGTGTAAGACCCATAATGTTAGACGAATAACTTAACAGGATGGTATACCATGAATTTGTAAATGTTTTTTTTCCTCGGAGCTGAGCACACCCTGAAAATCGAGTCTAGCTACGGCCCTGAGGTGGTACAGCCGATTGCCATTTTGTGTCACAATATCTTATGATTAGAATTTTGCTATTTTTTCCAATTTAAACTCAACAATCAATATACGTCTATACCGCTTTTGTTGGTTTTCTTCATCCAATTCGTTCCATTTATTCTACATGTATTTCTTTAGCGTTTTACATTTTTCCCATTTCACGCGAATTTCCTTCTCACGCTTGAAAGGTCAGAAAAGCATAAGTATTTTACATTACTCGGGATAAAAAGATGAAAAGTAGAATTTTCGTGTGAATTTTGTTGATCCGAGGGGCAGCCGAGGTCAATCAACACACGAAAACGAGACTTTTCATCTTTTTATCCCAAGTTATGTAATGGATTTTACATGCTTTGGGCGTCGTAACTAGTGCTTGAAACATGAAAAGTACGGTTTTTGACGCATGTAGCAATGTAGCATGTAAAATACATATAGTAAAAAAAAATCTCTTCTAAATGTGTTACTGCCTTTGTGATCAAGTCAGATGTGAGCTATATTTTCCTTTCAGAATTCTCATTGGCGCTACCTAGTGCTTCTTTAACTGCTTGGACACGCAATTTATGTGGTGCCACCACAAGATAGTAACGAGAACTAACCTCTTGTATGTCAATGGTGCCAATGGACAAAATCAAAAATGTAACTGAGTTCGTTGGTTCAATTGAATGTGGTAAGTTAGTAGGATGTAAAAGCTACTGGATAGTTTTGAATTTAATGGCAAACTAAGACTAATAACTAATTTGACCGGTGTTTTTACACTTCCCTTCTGGTCAAAGAATGTAAATCTAGGCTAGAATGAGCTGGTAGCCCGTAATCAAGTGATTGTGGACTGGGTACCGGGAAATGGCGACGTGAATGGTAATGAAAAGGACGATGAGCTGGCATACCTGACGACCAGAACCGAGATTGTCTCTCTCTCTAGGGCGAGTAGTTGGAGTGCTTGCAAACCAATGCAATCTCAACGATCATCTCAATAAAATATATAGGTCAACCGATCTTGTGGCCTATCATCTGAGACTGGTGTAACACATCCTTAGGGATTGCCATCTCTCAAGTTTAACACCTTCGGGTGTTAGGAACTCAGTGTTTATGTTTATTTATGTTTATTTATTTAACGATCAGGAACGTACAGGCTATCGCCCAATTATACAATGATCGAGAGAGCATAATTAAAAAAAATAAATTAACATCAGAAAAAAGTTCAAATAAATACAAAGGAGAAAATACAAAGAAAAAATTTCAAAAATACAGGATAAAAATCCCATCACTAGAGGCATCAGTCACTCTCTAGAACTGATACGCACTCTTTACAGCCGCCTTGAATTGATTAAACGGCAAATTGAAAATATCCAGACTCTTGAAATAGACATTGTGATGGTTCTGCATACGGTGGAGTGGAGAGTTAAGTTGAATATTCGACGCGGGTGTTGGTAGGTAGAATAGGTAATGAGCATTCTGACGGGTGAATCGTTGCGGTTGAGATACACACAGCCGTGACGATAGATTAGTTTCGATTTTACCATGAACGATCTTATACAAAACCATTTCATCCAACTCCAGTCTCCGAGTTTCAAGTGATTTCATTTTTAGCCGTTTGAGTCTTGTCGGATAGTCTTGTTTAGGCCAGTTGAACTTATAATATAGCATTCGTGTAAATTTCCGTTGGACTCTTTCTATTTGCTCACAGTATTTATGATAATATGGATTCCAGACAGTGCTGCAGTACTCCAGCCTACTGCGTACATAAGCATAGTAGAGCTTGATGAGACTCTCTGGTCGCTTAAATTGCTGCGTAGACCGGAACAAAAACCCAGTTAGTTGATAGCATTTCTTTGTGGTCTCATATATATGATCGTTGAAACTGTGCTTGCTGTTGAGTCTGACACCCAGATCCATTTTGGATGATTTCTTTTCAATCTTGTTGTCATCGACGTAGTAGTGATAATCAATTGGTTGAGGTTTGCAGGTTACCGACAGCACGGAACATTTTTTCGGGTTAAGGCTCAACTCATTTTCGACACACCACAATGAGAAGGACGATATGTCAGATTGTAAGCAAACACCGTCAGCTGCATTTTCGATCTTACGGAATAATTTGTTATCATCGGCAAATAACGAACAGGTGGAAGTGAAGACATCTGGTAAGTCATTGATGAATAACAGAAACAGTAGTGGACCAAGAATTGAGCCTTGTGGAACTCCTGATGATGGCGTGAATCCATTGGATTTACCTCCTCCGATCAAAACGAATTGCGTTCTTCCTGATAGATAGGACCGGAACCAGCGCAGGACATTTGATTTGATACCAAAATTCTGAATTTTTAGCAGCAGCAACGTGTGTGGGACTTGATCGAATGCTTTGGAGAAGTCCGTGAAGATTACATCCAGCTGACCACCATTAAGTATGAGGATATGCCATCTTCAGATGTCTTAACGACTTCTAATTAAGAACCGGCAGGTTCCTCTGACAAAAGGAGTGGGGTTTAAGAGTAGGAAACAAAGGATCATAGATCTGCCTCTACTTATAGATGTGTAGATGCACCGCTCCCAGCAGACAGTTTGTCCGTGATTTACAGTCAAGCATTTGGTTCTCTCCTGGCCTTCTGACATTTTTGAGGTTTATTGAGGTGATGCATCATGATGAATCTTAAATTTCCTTATGGATTTTTGGGATTGTTGAGATTAAACAAAAATAAGAGATTGGTATCACTGCGGCGATCATTATACTTGTAACGGTAAGTAAAGCCCTAATAGAAGCGTTTAACATACCTCTGGCAACTGATTTGCCGGTTTGATCTGTAGTCCACCAACTGGAATTACATTCGGCGGAAGTTGTTGTATCCCGTCAACCGATGGATCGTAATTGGTCATATACAGAATGGATCTCGATCCCAATTCCAACATACTGGGCGAATCAGTAAACGAAGTCGATGCGCGTATGAGGGCTGTGACTTTCGGAATTGTATGGTACTGGGTACAAACTCTATCTGCCATATGCACTGCAAAGTTGAAGGCTCGGCCCAGGAATGTTGTCGGATCATGATCGATGTACGCGTAGGGACTGATGGCCGGTACAATTGCGTGCGGAGAAAAAAGGTTTACTTTGAAATTGTCATTCGCTGCAGTCACACCGATTATTGGAACATCCATGAATTTATTCGCGAATGCAATCAGGCACCCGCCCATTACGTAATCGTAGATGATTAAATCGAACTGAAAACCGTGAACGTCACTCTTATCAGTCTATCAATCGGTCGGTTTGCAGTTTTCTACCTTAAAGTCATTTGGATAATTCTCCAACTGTTTCCATCCCTTTGACGTTATTTGTCCAAAGCAAAACATTTGGGTAAACTCTGCCAGTTCAGTAATCATACCGTACGCTCCTTGACGACCCATATCAACGAAGTTTACTTCATTCTCCGTGTCGTTCGAATTGTAAAGTAATTCGTACACTTGGTCCATATGAATGTAATGTAAATTTGAGGATGACACATCTTTGTCCGGAGATAGTACAGTGATATTATAACCTTTCGAAGCTAGTCCCTTGTTAAATGTTCGAAACCTTTAAGTAAACGTTTTCTTAGTAGGAAAAAAATTCCGAACTGCAGCAGATTGGAATTTGTTGATGACCTTGACGATGGTATGAGTGACAAGATGTGGTAAGGTTGTCACTGACGGACAGGCAAAATTTTTCGGGCAGTTCATCGGTTGAGTGAAGGGATAAGTGCTCACCCCGAGGCTTACTTTCGAGAAGAAAAGGGCATCGTGCGCACAATAGCTAATCTAAAGACACGTCGAGCCGGAAAAACTTTCTTTTTTTTCGATTGGGTGAGTTCTTTTGTAGTTTCGTTAAAACAAAAAAGAATTCCTGGAATCGAAAAAAAGGTTGTCCGGCGCGACGTGTCTTTAGATTAGCTATTGTGAGCGAAAGCTTTTTGGATAGGAGTTGGTTGGTCAGGATTGTTAGAGGTTAGACCACCAATGGGCTGAAAATTCGACAATTTACACGAGCCATACAGGGTCGTGTGGCGTGTCATTAGAAAGGTAATTACATGTACTTTCGGGGCAAATAGGGTCACACTTTTACACACAAATACACTTTTACAGAAACTTCTCGAGGTACACGAACTGTATGGGGTCGTGTGGGGCGTCATTAGAAACATAATCTTATGTTCTTTGGGGTCATTCATAAATGACGTCCGGTACTGAGGGGGGAGGGGGGTCTACGATTTCGGACACTCCATACAAAATTGGGTCAAATTTGACCACTTTTGCGTGACGAGGGGGGAGGGGGGGTCTAAAACCTAAAACTGACCAAAAGTAGTGGACGTCATTTATGAATGACCCCTTTCAGTGCAAATAAAGTCCCCATATATAGTGGTGATCGTCTCCCATTAGCCCCACATGTTTCGGAGAATTTTTTGATAGGGGTTTTGGCTTCCAAAAAAATCCATCAGATCATAATATAGGATCCAACTTTTGCGCTGACCCAAGCGGATAGAAAACAAAAAAATTCTGTTCTAACCCAAGCGGTTTTCGTAAAAAAAAAAATCTGTGTAAAAAACAATTTCTGACCCACGGCGACCGCCTCAACCGCACATAGGTGGATCCGCCCCTGGCATCGTATTCGCGGCGTTGCAATCTGCACATCATACCATGCGTAATATCAATCCTGAACATTACCATAAATGATGACTGGGTGATGGGACTTCCTCTAAAACCAAAATATTTACAGCACCAACTAAGTACACCTCGAAGTACACAAACGAAATAATGAAACCGAGCAACACAAACTTTTTATTCATTTGAATAAACGTCCACTTTGTCCGGTTCTACACGTTAAATCAGTTAACTTTTCTACAGTGGCATACGGTTTCAATTTAGATTCGGTAATCAAAAAAATTGTGTGGACTGATAAAATAAAATTTATGTCAGCTCTCATTGTAGATGTATATAGCTGATGTGTGAGTTGATTAGGAAAGGGATTATAGCGGTGTTAATGTGAACGATGCATATTTGAATAGTGAAATAGTTATTTATGCAACTAGTTGCCAAAATTGGTTGTTTTCGTCACTAGATGTCGGCTTCGCCTCGTTTGATAATCACATTGTGTGACGAAAACAACCGCTTTTCGCAACGCGTTGCATACAACGTTTTCTGCAACAAGCGCGAAAAGAGGGTTTCTTTTGAAAAACAGCCTACCGAAATCGGACGCATTTTCCAGTGGACTTTTTTATATGTGCTTAGAAAGGTATTCGACCCTAGAAGCCAAAATCACTTTCAAAAAAATACTTCGAAGTTTGTGTGGCTGGTGAAAGGTGATCAAAAACCGAAAATTTGCACAGTTACACGAGCCGTACAGGGTCTTGTGGGGTGTCATTAGAAAGGTAATCACACGTACTATTAGCCGAATAGGGACTTATTGGGTTTAAAATTCATTGACACTGAAATATGTGCAGTTGAAGTTTTCAACCAAAGACTTACACTGTTCTTACTGAAATTTCTCGAGGTACACTAAACATAGATAGTCGTGTGGGGTACCATTTGAAGGGTGATTGTATGTGCTTTTGGGCCAAATAGGGACTTATGTGGTTTGGCTGCATCTACGATGAAATAGAAGTTGAAATGTTTAAGTGCCCATAGCGCAATTACGAAGCCCCATACGACGTTCCTTTCAAATGAAACAAAAATTTCAAATCGCCCTAAAATTTTATTTTTTTGAGTATAAATACACAAAGGGCCTAGTATCGGCCTCAGTCCGAGGACCCAAATTTAATTTTTTTTTCAACTACATTCTATTCGGCCTTTGATTACCTTCCATATGAAACAAAAATTACGAAAAACGGATGAAATTTGCTCGAGTTGTACGCATAGGGCAGAGTAGTCTTTCACTTCTGAGGCGTGTCAGTTGAGAAGTGTGACGGAGAGAAATTGTTTGTGAATGTGAAATATATTAATCATGACAGCTCGTTCGATCAGTACAACGCTCATTTCAAGAAGCTCGAAGAGGTCGTGAGTTTACGTCCTCTGACTAGTGAATTTCTGCTTCTTGGTGACTATAACCTGTCTGACTCAGTAGAATGGGTCGTAAACTCAGATGGAATTTGTGAACCGCGAAATATTCGTGGGCAAAAGAAGCTGATGGCACATGCTCTATTAGACGCTATGTCGCTGTTAAACTTGAATCAGTTTAGTCATGTTAAGAATGATATAGGCCGGACGCTAGACTTAGTTTTGTCCAATGTTGACAGTACGAAGGTGTTGGTGGTCCAAGACGTGGATCCACTAGTCGAGATAGATAAGCAGCATCCAGCGTTGCTGCTTGAAGTCGATTTGAAACCGCTCAAGTATTTGAGTGAGAAGAGACTGCCGAAATACAATTTCTTCCGAGCAAACTACGAAGAACTGAATAGGTTGATACGGTGTATTGACTGGGTAAGGTCTAATAGCTTTCGACTGAGTGCTTCCGATCACGACC
The DNA here is from genome assembly GCF_014529535.1 of Bradysia coprophila. Lineage (NCBI taxonomy): Eukaryota > Metazoa > Arthropoda > Insecta > Diptera > Sciaridae > Bradysia > Bradysia coprophila. Next base: position 1,210,123 of record NW_023503751.1, on the reverse strand, counting down.
AACTGTACTCTACCTGTTAGGTACGTGTGAAACCAACGACTGTAACCGTTCTTTACTCCCAACGTCTCTAAATCTTGTATCAGTAAATTATGTGAGACCTTATCAAACGTTTTCTGTGACTAGGTATTATGAACTCATCCAGACATTGCTTTTGACCGTACCGAAAGTGAGACGCTACACAGGCAAGTATCCTTGTTGGTAATCCAGCGAGTTGATTAGATTAATTCAACGTAAGTCCATCGTTAAGAGTTTGCATGGTGCGAAGAAGAAAACAGGTCTTGACTCCACAGAAGATTACAGGTTGTTTTCTTCGTTACGTCGGCAAGTGGAGCAGCTCCAGGAGCGATGTGAGACGGAATACGTGTCGAATATTGAAGAGAAACTGTCTTCAAATACGAAGGTTTTTTCTCGTACACTAAATCGCAGAGGGCATCTAACTCGCTTCCGAATGGGGTTCACCATGGTGACGTCACTGCTACCGATAGACAATCTGCCTGCGACTTATTTGCAGACTACTTTGCATCCGTCTATCAAGATCCAGATCAAGAACGAACGAACGAAGCACAACTTTTGACGGACTTTGTAATGCTTCCTATAGAAACCAGCGAAGAAGTATCGATCTTGGTTAAGTGGAACCAATACAAGGCAACAAGTCCCGATGCTATTCCAGCTGTCTTCTACAAAAATCTGGCCCATTCGATTAGCATACCATTATCACTACTGTTCAATAAATAAGAAGGAAGGTACCCTAAACAATGGAAGGTTAGCTACGTATTGCCGGCATGCAAATCTGGAAACCGTTCGAAAGTGGAAAACTATCGACCCATTAGTATCCTCTGCGCTATCTCAAAAGTGTTTGAACGTATAATGTTTAACCGTCTGTACACGCACATCAAAGACTACATAAGTCAGCGTCAACATGGCTTCGTTCCAGGTAAGTCAGTCCAATCAAATTTACTAAAATTTATGAACTTTGTAGTTAAGTCGATATCTGACGGGGGCCAAGTTGACACCGTGTTCACTGACTTCTCGAAAGCGTTTGATAAGGTCTCACATAATTTACTGATACAAGATTTAGAGACGTTGGGAGTAAAGAACGGTTACAGTCGTTGGTTTCACACGTACCTAACAGGTAGAGTACAGTTGGTCGTGATCGGAAGCACTCAGTCGAAAGCTATTAGACCTTCATCTGGAATACCACAGGGATCCATATTGGGTCCTCTAATGTTTTTGATATTTATAAATAGTCTTCCGGCGATATTTAACTCATCGTGGAGTTCGCTTTTTTATCGAAAAAGATACGAAGCGAAAGTGACTGTACGGATCTTCAAGCCGATCTGGACTTACTGACGGAGTGGTGTAAACGGCGACTATTGGACCTGAATGTGAAAAAATGCAACACGCTTACGGTTACTTATAAGCCGGATAAAATTGACTTCAATTACTCAATTAATGGCGAAGGTATGTACTACCAGAGTCAAAGTTAAAAAGGAACTTGGTGTGGATTTCGACGAAAAGGTAAAGTTTAACCATCACATTTCTAACGTTCGCAAGTGTTACCAGATGATTGGATCCATTTTTCGAACGACGAGAAGCTTCAGTAACCCGAAAAATATAATTAAACTGTATGATACATATGTCCGCACTCGACACGAATACTGCAGTTCTATTTGGAACCTTTATTACACCAAATATATCGACCTACTTGAGAGAGTTCAAAGAAAGTTTACAAGACTCTTGTTCTATAGATTCAACTGGGCAAAAACTGATTACAAATCAAGGCTGAAACATCTTACGATGCACTCACTTGAAACTCGACGCCTTCAACTGGATGAAATGTTACTGTACAACCTGACCAGTGGAAGGCTTACTACGACACTCTCATCCGATATTATATTTCACCAACCAAACCGCTATACGAGGAATCCGCCAAAATTCTATCTGCCTACACCTACATCCAACTATGCACATAATGAACCGCTACACCGAATCAAACGCCACCACAACACGATATTTTCATCACTTGACCTTACCAACCCGAGTCGATATGCTTTCAAACGTGCAGTGATGTCGTTCTTTGAATTTTGACGGAAATTTGTTTTTTTTTTCTAATTTTTTTTTCTAATTTTTTTCTAATTATTTTCTAATTTGTCTTTTCTTTTGTAATAATATAAACGATCGCTTGTACTTGGGCACGTGGCCTGTAAGATGATCAAATAAATAGTCATCCATGAACATAGGCAGACACTATGCCCTTACCGTCTGCTTCGAATTCCATCAATTACACACGGCATCGCAATCCTATAAGCCCCTTTGTACTTCGTACGGGGCTAAAAATTATGAATTTTACGTTGTTTACCTATGTTTTGCGTGCCCACCTAACTTTCTAGCATAATCACGTTGTCGATGCTCAGTGGGAAGTGCTTCAAAACAGCGAAGGCAGTTTGAAGTCAAGTTCCCGAAACAGTGATTTTGTTTTGTTTTGCTTATTTTTCACTAGTTATTCAAGCATATCTCTGGATGTTTCATCAAATGAAAGGTATTGACGAGGGAAATCAAAATATCTAACTTTTAGGAAAACCAGATTTGTCGATCGGCGATAAAGCAGGCAAGACAGCGCGTTTTGCTTGTTTTGTCTATTTTTCACTAGTTTTTTGAGCATACCTGTGGATATTTCTGCTCAAAAATCGTGTGCAATATGTCAAATGAAAGGTATTGACGAGACAAATCAGAATATTTAATTCTTATAAAAATCAGGTTTGTTGGTCAGTCAGTACCTATTAGCGAGAATGCAAGCAATTTATTTAACGTATGGTGACGTGTTTTGCAGTAGTTTTTCAAGCACATTTCTGGATGTTTATATTCAAAAATGGTATTGACATATCGCATCAAATATGACAAAATATTTATTTTTTAAGAAAATCGAGTTTGTACACACAACAGTAGCTATTGCTGAGAAATCAAGAAAAACTGCATAATTTCTTACTTTCCTGTTTTCTTGCATCTCCTGGGGCACACAGCTATATTTTTAACTTCTAAAATATGGGGTTTGTACACTCATACTAAAGCATACAGCTACACTATGCGTAATGTACCGATAATATGCGTTTCTAGTCTATATTATGGGTAAACAGCTTCTATTATGGGTACATTAATCATATCAAGCAAATAAGGGCTCAGTTGCCATAATATTATGGATCTCTTACCTATATTATAAGGCATACGGTCATAATATCCGGCACACAGCAATTTGTCGAGTATACTTTTTTCAGTGTATTTTGACAAACATCCGACTTCTGTTTATTTCTGGAACACATTTTTATCGCAATCTAACACAAAAGATAATTTTGTTGACGAGTTGATATGACATTCAACGAATCGGTAGGCTTGTACGAAGTACTGGTGGGACGCTATCAGGTTTCATATCCGAGCAATGGAAATACTTTGACTATTTATGGAGCATGCTAACAATGAAGAACTTTAGACCTATTCCCCCTCGCACGCATTTATGGAAATTTTGACTAAAAATCCATCCTAAAAATTGCAGGTTCAGGTAAGCTTCGTGCAAACCCGAACGCAAAGGTTCGGGTCGAAGCATTTAAGTTCGGGTCCCGTTTGGATTGAGCCCAAAATCGAAGATTTGAGGTTCCCGTGAAGTTCGAGTTTAACCTGAAATTTTAGTTCAGGTTCGGGTTGAATTTAAACAGGCCATCCCGATGCCGATCCGACTCCTAGCGGAATATTTTTTACAATATTATGTATACGTTCCGCGCTAGATACTACTACATTTATGTGTATCACATAATACACATGTAGTACGTGCGCACTACTATTCTTACGGGGCTGACGGATGTCGATCTATTCAATACTTATCAACAAAGTGTTAGCTCTGTGTGTACATATTTTATGTCTAAAATCACTGAATTAAATTCGTTGATTATCGCTTCTAGACCGGGGCGTTCGATGACTTGTCACGACGGTGTTAAGGAATTTCGCGCTGAGCCATTCACACTAACCCCCAAAGTGACATTTTCTTTGTACAAAATGTGTCATTTTGTCAATTGTTGTGAATGACGCGGCGCGAAATTCCTAGCAGTCGTACAGCGACTACGATCAACTACCATCAAAGTTCACCACCAAACTAATTTGTAGTGTTGTTCATAATTGATGCACGCTGGTCGTACGGCCGAACTCGCTTCGAACGCCAAACACAACAAATACAACGAACTGAAACGGAACAATTATATTTTCAATGCATTCAAGCTCAACGAGGTGAGTGAAGACAGTCGGTCCCACGATTATTTGGTTCAGCGCATTTCGTTAGCCATTCAACGCGCGAACGCTTCTTCTATATTGTCCACGATCCCGACGTCCACCCGGCTTGACCAGGTGATCTATTTATGATCGATTGAAATTTTGCCCTGTGACATATAACTACAGCATTGTCATGGATACAAAGAAACGATGAGTGGGGTACATTCGTTGGGAACCGAGTACGCGAGATAGTCACGACAACTGATACAGAACGATGGCTTCATGTCCCAGGAAGAAGGAATCCAGCAGATTTACCATCGAGAGGATGTACACCTAAAGAATTGTTGCGATCGTGCTGGTGGGAAGGTTCGGATTGGTTAAACCTTCCGCAAGATCAACGGCCAAACGAAGAGTCTACTGTGGACGAACAATTTTTATTGTGAATGATTTTCTGAATAAAGAATCCTTCAATATTCCGAAGGTACAAAACTTTCCAGGTAAAATAAAGTTTCTTACCTTCGGAATATTGAATATTCTTAGACCATAATACGGGTAGCAAGTAAAAACCGAAATATTCAAATTGTATAACCGTTCCTTCTTAAGAAGATGATAGTGTACTAGGTGTACACACGCAACACTGGTTTGAGAGTCTGAATATTTGAATTTCGTTAGCTGAAAAAGACAAGACAAGACGTCGGATCGTGAATTCGATTTTAATTACGTCAGTTCGTGAACTCGATTCGAATTTCGTTGGCTGAAAGAGGCAATACCTCAATTGACGTCGGTTCGTGAACTCAATTTACGATGGAATTTACGCGAAATTTTTGCAAATCCAGGACGAGGTGATGAGACCTCAACTTATGAATTTGCAACTCCGGAACAGCTGGTGAGGAGACCTTGCTTGTGAAATTATGTGGCAGCGTTGAATACGCGAAATCTTTGAAGGTTCAGTGACTCAGTGACTTTTGAGTTTTCGGTGATTTTGAGGAAAAGGAAAGATTTTGCCGGAATACGGAACGCTCATCATTTTATTGCATTCATTGCATTCAAACTGTATAATTCGGAACATGCTTTGTTCTAAGTGAAGGATGGGCAGCACTACATACCTTGTTCTGAATGAAGGATGGGTAACATAACATACCTTAGTGTTAAAAAAGACGGGTAACACAACATTCGTTTGTTCCTAATTTAGGAATGACAGCACCATGTTCTAAGTGAAGGATGGGTAACATGACAAACCTTGTGTCTTAAAAAGGAACGGGTAACACTACTATACGCTTTGTTCTAAGTGAAGGATGGGCAACACCACACACACTGTTCCATGTGATAGATGGGTAAAACACTGTTCTGATTAAACGCTGTCCAAGTTTGGGTCACTACACTAACTGAATCAGTATTCTGATAGGATCAGTACGTTGACAAAAGGCATTTTTCGATTTTCGTTTTCCGTTTTTCTTACTGTTTTCGTTTTCCATTTTTTGGTTTTTCGTTGTCCGATTTTTCTTCTTTTTGGATTAGTGATCGTGCAGTTTTGTTAGTGTCAGTGTCAATGTTTTTAGTTCGTGTGTTTTTGCGGTTTTCTGGTTTTTTATTTTGTGTGAAATTTGAGTAGTTTTTGTGTGAAGGCGAGTGAATTTTGTGTGGAATCGAGTGAGATGGTCCGTGCGTGAGCTGGTGGGGTGAGTGATTTTTAGTTTGTTATTCCGTAGGTTTTTGTTCTTTTTTGATTGAAATGAATTTTCTCTTTGTTGTGCTACGTTGTGTGGGTACATTTTCATAGTAGCTTGTCACTAAGTTTCGAAATTTCCATCGAAAGGTGGCAGAACTTTTATTGTAAATTTTCAAATTACTAGTTCAATCAGAAATCAGACCAGTGGAAACGACTGAAGATGGTTAGACCACGCTAACCTCTGACCGCCACTGTATCCGGAGGTCGAAACAGCATTTCATCTCCACTTTCGCTTCACGCGATTCATGGGAAAGGGAAGAGCAATTATGCTCTGTTTGTTTGTTTTGGTGTATTCGTTTGAACTTGATTTTTTCTGCGTATTAGATAACACCATCCCTCGAATTAGTGTGTTTTCAAGGTAAAATAAAGTTTTGTACCTTCGTAATATTGAATGATTGGTAGTAAGTACTTAGTACATACAACTTAGCATTTAGAACAAAAATTGAATTTGGTTATGTCTCGGTCAATGTCGGACTCGCACTACTCCTTATTTTCCTTAATTTCCTTATTTTTTGTAGAAACCTCCTTAATACTCGTTATCTTCATTAAAATTCCTTTTTTTTCCTTATTTTTACCCGACCTCTATCAAACTAAAGAGATGAAGATTGCATAACCCGATTTATTAATATTTCTTCTTTAACTTCGGTTTTGGATGAAGTGTACATTAAATGGCAGAAGGTTCAAGTTTCGAAAAGACGAAATCTAACAGCAATCCAAACCTAACTAATTCTATAAAATTTTTCATAGAAACCTTAAAATTGACCTGACAGGTTGAACCTGATGACTGTCTTCAGGTTTCAGGTTAATTCAAGTCTGGTTAAAAATATTCAGGTCTTCTAAGCCTGGCCTCTATCGATGGAATTTCAAATAAAACTTTTCAATTTAATTTTTGTTGGAATAAATGTGCAATTCCTATGGATGTAGCTCGACATTGGAAGTTAACAAAAAATTAAAGATTTGTACTTTTGCTTGTAGGAGAATCTTTTGGCCAAACTATTGATAGGTTTTTTTTAGTCATCGAAAAAGATGAAAAAACACTAATGACAACTGGCAAAAGTGCCAGGGCAACTGGTCAAAATTTACTTTGAAAATTTCAAACGACAACATAAAATCAGATACACCTTATTTTTTGAGCTCTATCGATTAAAAATACATAACTCATCATTTGTCGTCTAATTTTTGTGGAAATCGCATCGAAAATCAAACATCATGGTGTGGAGAAAATCAATTGGCAATCCATTCCACTAGTATCTTCTTGGTGGGATGGATTTTGGGATCGAATGGTTCGTTCCGTAAAAGAACCGTTGCGACGTATACTTGGCAATGCAGTGGTAAATTTCGATCAACTGAAAACAATTCTAATGGAAATAACATCATACGTCAAAACTGTTCCTTCCTAATCCTTATGGAAGACAATCTTCGTTCTGGTGGCTTTGTCGGAGCCCTTCTCTATTTAGAAGTTTTGATTATGTTGAATCAAGAACTTCTGTTTACTAATTGAAACTAATGATATGTTGATCGTTGTAGTAATAAATTTATTATGAATCAATTCCTTACAAAGCAGCGTATTTATAGGCAATTGCAACGGTTGCTCGATAAGATTAAAATTAAACAAAATGAAAAGCAACTTAGATTATATTAAGAACGACCAGTGGTTTGATTTCCAACATTCTCCCACCACTTTTACTTCCTTTTAAAAGTATTAGTTGGCTGTATATCCTCTTCGACGCTTCGGCGAACCAAATCCTTAATTGTAGACAAACACTTCACTGGTTTCATGTAGTCCAAAATTGATTGTACGACAGGCGCCTACTTGGGGAGTACCCGATTTACGATGAACTACGAGATCTGAATGGTTGTGGTTTACTCAATTGTAACGCGTCGCTCGACGTTAGCGGGGCACTCAGCGATATTGGAGCGTTTGAGAAGTTGAGTCAGTTTGCGGTATCGCTATTCAGTAGAAGTTCGAAGTTGATGAGAGGGGACGTGGATCCGTGAATGATGCATGTGTATGCCGTCATGTCTTGACTGTGGTTGAATGATTGTGCGGGGTGGGTGCGGGGTGGATGCGAGGCGCAGAATGAGTTCAGCTGGTTGAACGGCCAAGGCCAATTCCAGACTGTCACTCGGAGAGTGTCCGCGCAATTCGAGCTAGTCGATCGGAGCTGGAAGTTCATGCTTCCATCCGAAGTGGTCTTCGAAACCACCTACCACCTACCGAGGGTTAAATCGGTACCACGGGTGTTGGGAGCCTGCAAGGATTGCACTACCCTCCTGGTCCCAACTATGGTTGAGGAGCCTATCCTTGGCTGAAACGTGATGGATGTGGTTCAGATGTGTTTAATATGCTGGGGTACTGCTCCCGGGAGAATTGCAGTAAGGGTTGTGATAGGCCCTTGTCCTACCTTTGGCTATGCTGGTGCATGAAACACCGGCATGTAAAGGTAGTCATTTGACGCGCTGATTGAGCGTATCTCAATCTACTCCTCTTAGAGAGGACGAGATGTTATGCCTTCGGGTGGGTAATCTCGTTAATCTAAAGATATTGTTCTGTACCACAGGCGATAATGAACCGGTGTTTTGATTGCCTGACTTTTGTTCGGCTATCAGCTTACGAGCAAAATAACATGGTCGATCACATTTCTTTTTGGCTGCTGCACCGTACTTCTTATGATGATAACATGTCTCTGATGTGTTATCTCATCTGTTCCTTTTTCAAGAGGTCGATCAATTTTCTTTTCCAAACGTTTTGCCCAAGGCGGAGTTAGAGATTGTGCCATGTTCTCGTTCTATTCAATACTGACGAAATGATTTTGATATTTGTTAGGTGAGTTAAACTTACTGGCTACTGTGACTACTATTCACTTTAAATTGAATCGCAAACGAAGGTGTGCTTTTATACTTCTACACTTCTTTGACAGCGTCTATGCTAATTGCCTTTTTCGATTTGTCTGGTTTTGAGGCATTTCAACGGATTTCTTCACAGCCACTGGATGGATTGACCATATTAAGCTCTTTGGTTCGCAGCTCCAAGTGAACCAAACGTTGAAGTGGTCTCATAAATCCGCCAACTTTTGTCTTGAGTCCCGCAACACGAACTTCACTGTCCTTGCCGGGAAACAATTCGATTATTCTTGTCATTGGCCATTAGGGTGTAGCGTTTTGCAGTCTTTTTTTTTATTTTTTTAAGGCCTGCGGGTAGGCTCGATGCAGAATGGTCCACTGATCACGAAAATAACAAAAAAAAATTTAAAAGTTCGCAGCTCCCATGCGCACCTCTAAAAACCGACTATTTGGTCACAGAGCCATAGGGAGAGTAGTTCTGCCCACTGTGTTGAAACAAATTTGTTAAGTAAAAATGATAACTACTCGTAGAGACTGTGGCTTCAATTTGGCATACTTTAGGATAAAAAAAAATTCGACTCACTGATGAAAAATTACAAAAAGTGTTCCCGACCATGACTTTTCCAGAAATTTTTTGGAGTTAAAGGTTTTTAAAATCTGTGACTGGGAAGCAAAATAGTCGTGTCGTCACTCATTTTAAAGGGAATTTCAAGAGCTTTCAAACGAATATAGACTCGACGTAAAGTTTCACCGGGTTGCAGATTCATTGACCTTCTAGTGTGTCGAAAATGGAACGAGAAAAACCAAATTTTTTAATTTTTCACAGAATTTGTGCAAAAACGGTTCCAAACTGTTCTTAGTATTGTTGGCGTGAACTATCCAGCAATCCTGGGGAGAAATAGCAGACTTTTGGGCCAAAGTTTAACTGTCGTAACTTTATAATCGAAAAATCATCAAAATGAAATTTGTTTGTGTCAAATTTCTCCTTACATCGCTCATTTTTTCCCAGGATTCCCCAGGAAATAATAAACGACGGCCATATCAACCGAAGGTAAAGTCCACTGGGACAGACAAAAATTATGGTACTCAATCATGTGCCAAGCCTGATATGAACGAAGAAAACTTCTCGTTCGAGCGAAGCAAGATGTTTGAATCATTAAAAGTAAACCAGGCGATACGCTTAAAAATCGAAGAAAAAACCAGAAGTCAACATGAAAGTGGCGAATGGAAACGTTATCGAGCCCAAATGTTAACTGCATCGAATTTTGGTCGGGTTTGCTGTGCCAGATCTCCAGAGAGTTTCACTGGTATCGTCAAGTCAATTCTGTATACCGACATATCAAACTTGAAACAAGTAGCTCACGGATCGTTCTACGAGAAAAATGCAATCCGGAAGCTGGAACAATTGGAAGGAATTAATGTCGTTAAAAGTGGACTATTCATCGATGCAGAGTATTGTTTTCTTGGTGCCTCTCCAGATGGGTTAGTTGGAGATGATGCCATTGTAGAGATAAAGCGTCCGTATTCTATATACGAACAGAACATAGAAGACGCCATATTGAACGGTAAATTAACTCTGTGGTCGAAGGAAAGAAAATCGGCAAAAAAAGGTTTAAACTTTGTGCCCAAAATTATTGGGATTAATCGCCGTCATAAATGGTATTATCAGGTGCAGGGACAGTTGCACATAACAAATAAAAATTTATGCTACTTTGCCATTTGGGTTGGAGATGATCTACCTATGAGAATAGAGAAAATATATCGTGATGATTCCTTCTGGGATAATAAAATGAAAAATCAGCTTGTCAATTTTTACAATTCAGCGCTGTTACCTGAGTTAATTGATTCTCGAATAAGCCGAAATATGCCGTTAAGAAAGTACGATAAAGAAGGAAATTGTATCAATTAACGCCTACATTTAATTATGAAAATAAATTATCTGTTGAATAGATGAAAGAATTTGTTTTTTCTTAATTCAACTCTTGCTCTTTGCCCGTTTGTAAGAATATGACACTAATAATCCGCGCAGTTTTGAATTTTAATTTCATTCGTAAATACAAGATGGCGCAGCATGTCTACGTAATGTGTTTTAGCTGAAGAGGCTGAAGACTTCATTCGAACATACTAGGTGGCACTACGTGCTCTTAGTGTGTGTCCGCAGCTAAACCCTTGTACCCTCTTAATGTGTAGTGTATGGCAATTGAATCGAATATTATTGTTAATTTCACGCTACAAATTAAAATATCTAATTCTAGTAAAAACATTTCAGATGAATATTGTAATCAAAGTCAATCACGAGTCAGACTTTACATGGTATATCCAAATTATTTTCAATCAAACGGACGTACTTAAACGGCTTATCGGTAATGTGTAGAAGCCGTGAAATTTCATTGCTACATTTGAACATTTGCACAACATTCGTAAGGCTTTATCGGGTTTACCGTGCGCAAACTGCTCTAATGCACATTCGTAAGCTTTTATACTGCAATGTCGTTTAAATGCTTTCTCCAAAAACTAGATTTCGTTTTATTCTTTGATTAATAGATCATTTTATCTTGCTTCGGTTTTAGCTTCATCGAAATCATCCTGAGATACTGATGACCAAAGTTGAAAAATTGCTTAGCCGGTCAGCTACTACCTCGCTTACCTTGTGCCATTGCATTATGTATGTTTGAGTAAAAAAGTTTGAATCGATGCATATAGATGCTTTTACATGTATGACGAACTTATCTAGTCGAAAGTTTTTGTAAAGTTTGTTTACATTTATGTTAGATATAGATAAGAGATAATATTATTGCTGTTATGTAATTTTCATGTTAGTCAATTATCAGCCTCTGATGATGATAGCTTAGCTATTGAAACCGGTTGGGAAAAATAAATAATTTTTAAGTGCAATTTAAAATTAAAAAAGAGTTTTAATTGGCTCAGCCCCTTTAAGTTTGACTCAATTGCATGGTGTACCGCGAACCACGTATAATGCGTAAATTTGAAGAATTGTACAGTAGTACTTTTATACCGAACAAATTGGGGATTGCTACAGAAATCCGTTATTTATTGTTTTGTACATACGCTGATTTCGAAAACGTACGCTTGCAGCAGTATTTGTTGCTTAATAGTTATTTATCTACCAAGGTAGATCAATCGACATCTAGTGCGAAAAAATACCGGCATACCTACCGTGGTAGCTACAACGTTTTTCGCAATTTCGGGCCATAATCACCTTTCCAATGCAAAACATGTCCTACATTTTGTTCCAAAATGCTTGTGTATAGTATTTCCGGTTATTCCCGAAATTGTTTCTCCAAGTAAATAGATAGGCTCTCGTTCTACTTCTACTTCGGACATTTTAAATTTTACTGTTATCAAACCGTTTAAAAAATACAACAAATTTTGAAAAACCGTTTAAAAAAAAGTCTTGATCCAATACTAAGTTAAATTAAACAAATAAGCTCAGCTCACGGACTACTAGTTTCTACTTAATAAAATTCAGACGCTCAGGTGCCTTAGATTCTTCATAAAGAAATCTATTACTTCATTGGCATTACCTTCTTGTATTAGACAACATTGAATACATATAATCGTCGCTTCTCTTATATTTTACACGGAGCAGAAGGAGCGGACTAAGTGACCGCATTTTTACCAACGGGAAGGGGGAGGGGCTGCGACTGTAACCCATAAAACAATTATTTTCGTGAAGCTACGTCCAATAGCTAGCATTAAAAAAAAATTCAAAAATCGAACCAGGACTTTGGTTTTGGTGACAAAAAATGTGAAATCGCTTTTAAACGTCGAAAAACGTAGAGGAAGTCGTTTCAGTCATGCAAATATCTTCGTAGAAAATCCAATTTTCGTTCAAATTTCTTGTGATTTCTTATGATGGTTTGAAAGCTCTTGAAACAGGGGTTCAGAAAAAAATATTTTTAACATTAAGCAGAGTCGAAGTAGGGGTTGAGGTTAGCGAAACCTCCCAAGATGGGTGAAAATAGTAGTTTCCGATTTTTTTCCAATACAAGTTCTTTCGAAAAAATTCCAAAAAGTATTTTTTTTGTGTTTTTATATTGATAAAATATTTTCTGTGACATACGAACAGAAAAGCGTCTCGACACATTTTTACAGAAACTTGCCTCTGTATACAGAAATTCATTTGAACGATCAAGAAGGCTGCATTATAATACACATTGCAATGTGATGTAAAGAGACGCGTTGAATGAAATCGAGTAGTCAATGCTTAGTATATACGCTTCAACAATACTGTTGGCGCTACAAATCAAAATATCGATAAGAAATACACCACCACCCTATCGGTCGATGATGTCACCAGTCAGTCATTGGCCTAACCAAGTTTGCATCTGTTGACAGCTGCATATCAAGTTTAAGTTCAAGGTTGAAAACGAAAGTTTTGTTGTTGAAGGAGTGCAAAGTAAAATATCTAAATTCCGTGATCATCGGAATCAGTTTTAGTTCCAAAGTACGAAAATAATTCTAAGTCAAACAGTTACGATCGTGTGTGTGAAGATTTGTGGTCAGTTTCGGTTTATAATCAAATTGTTGTGAGGGTTTCTTGGAGCCGCGATTCTAATCAAAGCAAATTTTATTTTATTCGAACAGAAACGTCGATAGAACGCGGCTAACTCATCTGCTTGAAAGACCGTTCCTGCAAACAGGACATCCAACGGTGTCAAGGTAGAAAAAAGGAAATTAATTCAAATTCGAAACCGAAAGTAATTTTATTTTGTTTAGTCTTAAGCTTTGAGGTTAGTTTCCCACACGATCTCGCGAGTCAAATTAGAAATCCGCACGGAAAGTACCAAAGTAAGAAATTGTTTTCACTGATTCGGTTTAACAAGGAAATTAACGAATTGCAATGATTGTTCTTAGGTATTTTTAAGCGGTTCAAAACAATAAACACAAAATCAAGAATCCGGTTTTGTTTTGATTGGAACGAGCTATAAGAATTTTGGACAGTCGGATTTCGGAGCTCAAAGGCTTCAAATACGTTCGGTATAATTGTGTGACTCTATAGCCGAATGGCTATAGTCGCTGCGTTGTGTTCAAAAACCTTTTGGTGTCGGGGGTTCGATTTCTGGTCAATGCAAGATTTTCTTGATATCGCACTGTGTCCAGGAATACAGCGAAATAAATACCTTCAAAACGACATTAAATGGATGCATGGAAAGGTGATGATTATGGACCGGAATTGCGAAAAAAATATTTCTTTCCTGCGTAAGGAATTATTCAACCAGAGAAACTGGTTCTCAACTTTACACTTCAAAGGTAGAGTCGGATGCAGAAAAGCTGCTATAAAATCACAAAAATTGTCAAATCTTTACTTATTTTTTCAACTATTCATACCTCAGTGTGGACTCATTTCAAAACCAAAGAGACTTGCTCCAAAGAACATTCAACTACCTTTCTAATGACACCCCAAAGCACATTTCATTTACCTGGAGAAATTTAGTGGTTTCGTTTTTTAGGGACCGAAATCTTATAAAAATGTCCACTGGACAAGCAATCATAACCAGAAACAGTGTCATCCTAGGGCGAATATAGCTTTTGTCGTAGCCCAGGCTGATAGAAGACAAAAAAAATCTGAGTCAGGTGGATTTCGTTGAAAAGAAAATTTTCGGTGTAGAAATCTTACCAAACAAACAAACTCCTAGATTCCTAGATGCAAAATCTAGTACTTCAGAGCTCGTATGTGACTGACGGTGGAACTTTAAACTTACCAAACAAACAAGCTCCTAGATTCCTAGATGCAAAATCTAGTACTTTAGAGCTCGTATGTGACTGACGGTGGAACTTTAAACTTACCAAACAAACAAACTCCTAGATTCCTAGATGCGTCCGCTTATTATAAAGGCAAAGGTAAGTCCTACCAGGGCAGAGGATCAAACTTCGAACAATTAAACTCAACTTTGATCATAAACAAGAAATTTTTATTCCGATTAACTTCCGATTGTCACAACTTCCGATTATCACAACTTCCGATTAACATGTGACCTGATTCGCTGGAAATTTAGGACGCTGCTTGTCCGCTGACGATATTTCTAATTCTCGATGAGTCATTGTGGCCAATCAAGTGTTTTTCGCAATAATTTCGATAATACACGTCGAGGCTCTTCAACCAACCTTTGTGTTTCTTGTGGTGCCACTGTCCTCTCATGTTCGTTTTTAATTGTTGAATGGTCTCGATGTCGTTCATGTTTCCAGTGTAATTTTTCGTGGCACCGTTCGCCATGATCATCATCGGAATGTTTCCTCGAATCACACCCACATAACGTCGAGTATTGTTTCCGGGCAATTTAAAAAAAAGACGGAACTAAATTCGGCGACGTTCTCCACGGTTGGCAGCTCTGCCTCCGGAACTTCGTCAGGATCGTTGTCCGGAACGCTAGGCGAATGCAAGTCAGTCCGTCCTCTTTTCGAAACCGGTTGGCCGCTCGACGCGTCTGCTCTTCCACTTGGTCCCGCTTTTGCCTGTTCTTCCTGTTCTGCCTGTTCTTCATCCTCTGCGTGTTCTGCCTGTCCTGCTCGTCACTCTTCCAGTTTTTAGCCCCGTACGAAGTACGAAGGCGCTTATAGGATTACGATGCCGTGTGTAATTGATGGAATTCGAAGCAGACGGTAAGGGCAAAGTGTTTGCCTATGTTCATAGATGACGAATCCGCAATAAAAATTTTGGCCGTCTGTCCGTCTGTCTGTCACGTCGATATCTTGAGTAAATCAAATCCGATTTCAAAAAAAAAAAATCCCTGAAAGATAGTCAAAATAGTGAGGCTAAGTTGATGGGCGATTTTGGGTCGACACTTCCGGAGCTGGGGCCCAATAAGTGCCTAACTGTTTTTCGACGATATCTCCAGACATTTAAGCACTACACTTGTAAGTGATACGTCAAATGAAAGGTATTTACAATACCGATCGACAAAAAAAAAAGTTTATGAAAATTGGATGACCGACTCGTGAGTTAGACCCCTTGGTGTGAACTAGGTACAGGGCGGCAAGCCGTTTTTGCTTGTAGGTTGGCCAAATTTGAACGTATTTAGATGGATTTTGCTTTGTTAGATAGGTATTGACCGTACCAATCATGAAAAAAAAGTTTATGAAATTCGATTCACCGGAGCGTGAGCTATGTCTCTTGGAGTGAGCTTATATGTGGCTACTCGGCCGTACAGTGAAGGTGGTGTTTTTTGGTAATATCTCGAGTAAACTTTGACCGAATTTCAATTTTTTTTTTGTTTGAAAGGTACTAACGAATGTAAAGCAGCCGTACTACTTTCCACCTCCTAACAAAATGGACGTCGGCCGCCATTTTGGATTTTTGTAAAATCAATATAAATCGGTGAAAATGATACTTACTTAATTTTAGGTCAATTCGAAATTTGTGTTACATTTAAAAGGAGCGTCGTACGGGGCTTCGTAATTGCGCTATGCGCAATTTTTAAGACGTACACATTTCATAAGAATTTTACTTTACCGACGTTTACGGGCGCAGTAGGCTTACGGTAAGAGTAGGGCGACGGACGAACTAGGGTCACGTACGCAATAGATGTACGGGTTTGTACGGGGCTCGTTCTGACGGCTCGTTTAAAGAACGGACGCATGATTTAAATCAAAAATTATTTATTTGGCGTTCATTTGAACAAAATAATATAAAAAAATCAATGCACCCAGTTGTTGGGGTTACGTCCGACGAGCAACTTGTAGTCGGTCATAAAGACTTGTATTTTCAATTGATATTTTTCAATTAATCCCTCGTCTTCTTCGTTTCCCTCAGGCTGAGGCTCCTCGAATTTGGAAAATACTGAGCATTGGTTCTACTCCTTCTCGACTCTCGCTTCGACATGCATACAAACTTATCAATTCGGATTGCCCGTTCCCGTCTATGCACATTTGGACAAATAACGGCATCTGCATGTTGTTCAACTTGTATGTTGCATCGAATAATATACAGTGAACGACATCTCAAATGTCTCACTGTGATTTTTTTCAGAGAATGTCATTGTGAATTTGCAATGACACAATAAAATTCTCAGAAAAATTTGACAGTGCGACATTTGAGATGTCGTTCACTGTAATCTCGAGATACTTCTCGAATAATCGAGCCATTCTAGAATCTTGGTAATAAATCCCTGCGAATTGTACGATTCACGTTAACATTTTTCTTGCGTTTGTTTCTTTCGACATAAAACTTACGGAGCAATTCGTTGTCTTGATTCGATACAAATTCGACTACTGAGTTTGGAATTTTCAACAACATTTCATGTACCGAATCCAATGTTTCTTCAGGCTTGCATAGCTGGTCCAAAGACATTTTTGTTTGCAGATTATGAAGCGTTTTCAACTGCACCGGTTTACTACTTTTTTGCATCAATTGCATTTTGATTTTCTTTTTGTTACCGTCTACGCGAATCATTTGTTGTACTTCCTTGATGTCATTGCCGTTTAATCGAAGGTTTTCAGGGTAATAGGCATATGTTACTGATCCACGGCATGACCGTCATGCTTCAAATGTGCGTCTTTCACAATGATCTTATTGTCGACTATGACGAGTCTCACCTAATTCAACAGAGGGAAATCATACTTTGAAGATTATTTTGATTGGACAGTTACACAACGTCACATATTGAGATTGACTGAACGGACAATTTACAATTTTTCCATTTGATTTCACAAACACAGTTTGTTGTTTTACAACCAAACACGGATTAGTTTCAGCAAATCGAATCAAAGTAAATGTATAAATTGCAAAGTGGCTCGTGAAAAAAATATTTGAAATTTGTAAGAAAAATGCGTGTTTTCGGTTTTTAATCACCTCACACTAGCCACACAAGCTTCGAAGAATTCTTTTTAAAAGTGGTTTCGGCTTCAAAAAAAAACGTGTTTAGCTATTGGAACATCATCTGGCCTCGGACATTGTCTTCGTAGATTTATAAAATTTGTGAACTGTTTAGACGAATTCGTTACTACAACTTCTCGCAGTTTAACCGCGTCTCATCAATTTACATAATGTCTATACAGTGCATCAAAAAATGCATTGATAATCAACAAAATTACAACACGGCAACTAGACTTCTCAGTTTTAGTCAGTGTACATGCAAACACCTAGGACCGAATGTGCTAAAGAACGTAGAGTTTCCTTACATGAAAATCTGATTTTCTACGCACTAATTTGACAATCAAAAGAACTTCGCACAAAGTGCGAATAGTGAAATAAAGACTAATCGCACTTTGTGCGAATAGTCAAATAAAGGCTAATCGCACTTTTTTTAAAAGAAAAATTGATCAAATAGCGAACGAAACTGTGTTTGCATCAAAAAGCCGAAGTTTGCCCAAACTAATCTGTTCAGTAGATGATAGAAATTTTTAACGAATGTAAATGTCAGATCGTAACAAATTTATTTATCATGGCTTATGCACATTGTGAGAGCTACACACATATTGAATTTTATTTGTTTTTTTTTAACACGACGTCCCAATTTCCGCAAGTCACCATTTAGATACATAACTGACCCATGGTGGACATTAAACGAATAATATCGTTGCTGGTAGTGTTCCAAAGCGAAGTATAAATAAGGGTGCCGAATCTTGTCCTCATCTTGCTTTGACATGTCGGTCCATTGTAAAAGGAAGCATCACAATCCTCTGCAAAACATTTTGTAAAAGGAAGCATCACTCTCTTTGTTCATCACGTCAAAATTCTGAAAACGTAGGTTTTTTCTTAAAGTTGAGTTTTCACGCAATAAGCAATTACGGTGTTTAAAAATTTTGATCCCACCCGCCTTCGTAAGTGTCTTCTTCTTCTTCTTTGTGTTTTGTTTCTTCATCAAAGATGAGTGCTTTGGCGGAAAATACTGAATTTGATGATTGGGAGTGTTTTCTGGACGCTAAAAGGGCGTATGAAGTAGCAAGTAACAGTTTGCTAGTAACAAGAGGATCGCATCAATTTAAAGGGGACAATGATTTATGAATGTAAAGCTGGTAAGCAACGAGACACACAAAGCACTGGACACCGCGCGTCATCGACATATAAAATTAATTGTCCAGTTATGGTTAGTATCACCTGTTGTAATCCAATAGGTATAAGCAAACAACAAATTTTATTTCGTGCCAACATTCCAGATGAAACTTCAATACAATGGCAACAAGTTGGTCGTAAGAAATTGGAACATGCTAATCACTCATTGGACGGAAGGTCCTTCCAGCACTATCCAGAAAATTTGCGATTATCGACAGAGGAAGAGGAACGTGCCCGAAAAATGATCGCAGTCGGAGCAAATAAGAAGAAAGTTAAAGCGGACTTGATGAAGGAGACAGGCAAACCAATCATAATGAAGCAGCTGCACAACATCCTAACGAAAATGCAAAATGCTGCTCACAATGGTATCGGAAGCGATTTGCAAAAGTTGCATGACATGGGCTGTTGCTGGAGTCAAAGTTCGCTTCGTCACCAATGAAAACACGGAATTCGATGGTAAGTTTCTTCATACTATAATGTGATGGCTCGCATTATATGATTTATCTCAATTACATTAAACGTATCGATCTAAATCCTTTTCTATTTCTCTATTTTAACATTGAATATGCTCACGGGACAAAAGCTTTGTAAATTAGATTAAGGAAACATTATACGAACAAAGCACATTTAAATAACACTTAAAACATTTAAACATCGCGCTATAACAATCACCGACATCTGTCGTAATTGCATTGTATCCTTCCAGTCGCGCCATTATTGAATTTTATTATTATCCCAACACTGAATTATACTGGTCCGCCGATACCATAAATAGAATAAGCTAACATTGTTCGACCTCTTTTTACCGTCTCCCTTCATAGGATCAAAAAGAATTATAAAAGCAAACGAGCTGCACGAGCACGTTCTTCTACAATAAAGAACTTTGTTAAAATTACTCAGAAAGAAAGTTCTTTCACTCATATTGGTCTATCGTTGGAATGCATTTTTGGTCGATTCTTGCCTTGGTCCGATTCCGAATCCCGCCCTTGGTCATCTAATATTGGTCAATTATTCCCCGCATTCGATTAAAGAACACATTTGGATCTTTGGACTCTCGACCGATCATCGTTGGCTCCTTTGGTCTCAAGCGTTTCGATTATTTTACCGTAAGTCTTTGACCTATAAATTCAACAATTTTGTGAGTCAAATACTCGCTACGAAGCTTCGATTACAATATATATAAGCACACGAAGTGCATGTGATACCAACTAACGGAGGTATTAAAATACGAAAACTGATTTCAAAGTGATACGAGACACTACATGTCCATTATTTCAGGAATATTTTATCAGGACCAACGAATGGCACATTTGTACGACAAATATCCAGAAGTTGTATTGTTTGACGCGACATACAAATTGAACAACCACAACTTAGCTCTATTCATTCAACTTTGTATCGACGAAAATGGCGAAACAGAGATTGTGTCCTTGTATATATGCCGAAATGAATCTCGAGAAGGAATCGGAGCAATGCTGAAAATATTCAAGGAGCTGAACCCGAATTGGAACAAAACGAAAGTTTTTATTGGTGACAAGGACTTCGCTGACCGGTCGGTATATACCGAAGAGTTTCCCGATGCAGTCCGGAAAATCTGTTTGTTTCACGTCCTACAAACATTCAATCGCGAAATATCCACAACAAAACGAAGTATCACACGAGAACAGCGAGTTCTGGTTCTAGAAATATTACAGCGGCTCGCATACGCCCAATCCCAACATTTGTATGACAACATCTACAAAGATCTGTGTGAACTAAAGTTGGAAGAAGTCACACGTTATTTAAACGATAACTGGCATAACATCAAGGAAGAATGGACTTGTTTCGGACGAAACCAGTACGCTCACTATTTGTCTTCTACGAACAATCGCAGCGAGAGGCTGAACCGAACTATTTAAGATATCGGCAACAGAAACTCGAACTTGTTGGTTTTCTTCGAGAATTTGTCAACAACAGTCGCAACACTGAAAAAGACACCAAGGCAATTATGTCTCGAATGAAAGTGCAAAGAAAAAGATTCGAAGACTCGGCGTTGGAACGGTGAGTTAGTTTGTCTGTGAAATGAAATGGCTTAAGCGAAAGATCTGTTGAGAACTGAAGTCGTACTTCTAATTCATTACAGCTATTATACACTCCTGACTTCATTCGCATACAAAGAGGTGGAGGAGCAATACAACTTCTCTTCTGAGCTGACAATTACTCTGAAACAGATTTCGAATGACGTCTTTCAATCTCAAAATGGTTATGTTGTGACGACGGTAGAATTTTGCTCTTGCAAGTTCTATAAAACGATGTACCTGCCTTGCAGATACATATTCAAGCTATTGTCGAATCTGCAGTAAGATTCATTCATCCCAACAATTTGTGCGTACAAATGGACAAAGCAATGCTATCACAAGTCACTTCCAGCATTAACCGATCAACCTGTTATCAGTCAACCTCAACCAGCCTCCGTACAGACAGTTAGAGTTGCTAGTGGAATAAACAAGTATAAGAAAGCAGCAGTTTTAACAAAGGAAATCAACGCTCTTCAAGCTCTTCTTCTTCCTCCTCTTATCTGTATCAACAGACAATGAGAGAAACGTCGTCTGCCGTCTGCCGCGCTAGACTGCACAGAGAATAGAGTAACGTACAACAACAACAAACAGAGCGTTGGGCTCTTTCCTTACCCAATGGTTCACGTTAAGTGAGGGTACAGAAAAGACAAACGCTGTTTCGACCTCGGGTATCGATGGCGGTCCCAGGCCAGTGTGATCTGACCATCATCAGTTGTTTCCACTGATACCCTTCCCAATACAGCAGCAAACTTTTTCTTTGGACTAATATTCAAAAAGTTTGCATAAAACACTTGCCATCTACTGATGGAAACAGGATACGTTATAGAAAGCTACTTCGAAGAAAACCCTATCGTAGCATTAAAGACAAAAATCAACGCCGTAAACAAAAAACATCAAAAATTTTCAAACAAAAACTTCTTTCTTCTTTCTACGCATTCCTATAAATTTCTCACCTCCGCTTTCTGGTTCTTCATCTCAAGATTTCCATCCTGCTTCCGATTCTTCTCCTGATTCTGCATCACCGACAAAATTAAGGAAACAATGTAACAGTGAAAATTAGACAGATTCCTTCAGACACTTCTTTTAGATACGCACACTAATCAAATCCGCCAATCAAATAAAGAAAGAAAGAAAGAAAAAAACAACAGACATGCACACTAGATAAACTCAATTCCATACATTAGAAAGCAGCAGTATTAACAAAGGAAATCAATAATTTAGCATCAACGATGACAAACGACCAATATGTACATTACATGCAGCAGCTAGTTGGTATAAAGAATCAGATGCTGAATACACACAATGAAACTGACGATCAAGTCGAATCGGAAGTGCAATCGATTGGAGATTCAAATGGTTCAAATGGAAATTCAAGTCAAGCGGTAATTCATAGTGAAAATGTTCATTCCGGTGAAACAGCTGACACTTTAAATGGGGGAAGTGCAGCAATCGCAGCGACTCATGATGACGAGGCGGGACCTTCGAATGATGTAGCTGTTCACAATTCAAGGAACAACATTGGGATGATAAAGTTGCCGCAGAAAATCAAATCGATTGGACTACCGAAAGGAAAAGTCAATACTGTTGTTGGATTAAAACGAAAGGCTCCTGGTAATTTGGAAAGTGGAGCAACTCCAGCGAAAAAGAAATTTCTATTATCTTCCACAAATCAATCATTGACTATAGTGCGATGGTTGACAAATGAGACAGCAGACCAAATCTTACCACGGAAAACAGAAAAACATGAAATTATAGAGGATGCCACAATGTTTAATCGATTGCGGAACGACGGAATACAATTTGAAGGAACGAAAAAATATTTTGACAAGAAAGCTTACAAGTACATATCCGACGAAATTAGTAAGCTTGAAAATAAACCTTGGAATTGTACGAAATGTCTCCGAAATTTATCAGGTGATCAAATTATGTGTCATTCATGCCTCGACTGGTTTCATGTGAAATGTGTGGGTTATTCTAAGCCGAATAACGACGATTTTTAGCCCCGTACGAAGTACAAAGGGGCTTATAGGATTACGATGCCGTGTGTAATTGATGGAATTCGAAGCAGACGGTAAGGGCAAAGTGTTTGCCTATGTTCATAGATGACGAATCTGCAATAAAAATTTTGTCTGTCCGTCTGTCCGTCTGTCACGTCGATATCTTGAGTAAATCAAATCCGATTTCAAAATTTTTTTTTTTCCCTGAAAGATAGTCGAAATATTGAGGCTAAGTTCGAAGATGGGCATATTCGGGTCGGCCCTTCGTGAGTTAGGGCCACCTAAGTGATTTAAGGTCTTTTGGTGATATTTATGGCAAAATAAACGATGGAAATGTAAATGACACGGCAAATGATAGGTATTGTCAATACCAATGCAGGAAAAAAAGTTTTTTTAAATCGGGTGAGTGGACCGTGAGTTAGGGCCTTAGAAGTGAAATGCTACTAGGGCCCTATATGTATTTTACATAGAACTCGAGTAAATTCCATTCGTTTTTCGTAATTTTTGTTTGATTTGGAAGGTAATCGAAGGCCGAATAGAATGTAGTTGAAAACGATCCATCAGAACAGTCGGAGCGTTTGCTGCGACTGAGCCCCGTACAAACCCGTATATCTATTGCATACGTGACCCTAGTGCGTCTGTCACCCTACTTTGACCGTAAGCCTATTGCGCCGGTTAATGTAGTTAAAGTAAAATTATTATGGAATGTGTACATCTTAGAAATTGCGCATAGCGCAATTACGAAGCCCCGTACGACGTTCCTTTCAAATGAAACAAAAATTTCAAATCGCCCTAACATTTTAATTTTTTGAAGGGCCTAGTATCGGCCTCAGTCCGAGGACCCAAATTTAAAATTTTTTTCAACTACATTCTATTCGGCCTTTGATTACCTTCCAAATGAAACAAAAATTACTAAAAACGGATTTGCTCGAGTTCTATGTAAAATACACATAGGGCCCTAGTAGCATTTCACTTCTAAGGCCCTAACTCACGGTCCACTCACCCGATTTTAAAAAACTTTTTTTTCCTGGATTGGTATTGACAATACCTATCATTTGTCGTGTCATTTACATTTCCATCGTTTATTTTGCCATAAATATCACCAAAAGACCTTAAATCACTTAGGTGGCCCTAACTCACGAAGGGCCGAACCGAATATGCCCATCTTCGAACTTAGCCTCACTATTTCGACTATCTTTCAGGGGAAAAAAAAATTTGAAATCGGATTTGATTTACTCAAGATATCGACGTGACAGACAGACGGACAGACGGCCCAAATTTTTATTGCGGATTCGTCATCTATTAACATAGGCAAACACTTTGCCCCCGTCTGCTTCGAATTCAATCAATTACACACGGCATCGTAATCCTATAAGCCCCTTCGTACTTCGTACGGGGCTAAAAACCCTTAAAGGGTAAATGTGACGCAAGTCCTTTATCTTACTTACAAAATAACTGATATCGCTGAGGGTGACGCATTGTGCGTCGTACGCAAAATTACAACAAAAAATTGACCCAAAAAATTTGTGAAAGAAAATTTTACAAAAAGAAATTTGCGTCACAAGTGGCAGATTATTCGGTTTTCTTCCGTTTGAATTGCTTCCGTACATTCTTAAGACGTTTTCCATTTTCCTAACAACATGATCCTCAATCGACCTGGTGGAAGTTAATATTTAATAATCCACACAATTTCCAACAAGAAACACATCCAAAAACAACACACACCTTTCACCACATTACCATTCATATCATGCACTAAAAAGTACAAAACACACACACACATACAAATTGGTTTTTATATTTGTATGAAGACTTTGTGGAGCTCCAGCTTCCAAGATATGGGTTTTTTCCAACTTTTGAAAATTCCATTCTTATTTTTGGGCCATTATTAGCCTACAACCAAAATTTCAGGAAAATCTATAGAAACGTTTAGGAGTTCCTGGATCCACTTTTCCGTAGGAACTAACTAAGTAACTAACTAACTAACGTAGGCGATTTCAGTTATCTGAAAAAACGAAATTTTGCTTATTTTCATACAAACATCAATATTTCGAAGTTCAACATCTCGGCCAATTTTGAAGCTGCAGTAACGTGTGATAGCTCGTTGAACTCGTATGGATTCCTAGATTCTAGATATCTTAGTTTGGGAGAAATCAAAAAGTTGCTGTAAATATGCTCTGCCGTCCCCAAAAAAAATTTTGCGTCACGCCCGCTTACTAACGTGCGGTCATGATTCATCATATGTTTTCTTGATCCTATTCTACTTTAGTCTTTGTGCGAATAGTGAAATAAAGACTATTCGCACAAAATGCCATTAGTCTTTATTTGACTATTCGCACTTTGTGCGAACAGTCTTTTCGTAATTTTTAGCCCCGTACGAAGTACTGGGGGCTTATAAGATTAATATGCCGTTTGTAACACGTCGAATTGGAAGCAGACAGTAAGGGCAAAGCTTTTGGTTATGTTCATAGATGACGAATCCGCAATAAAAAAAATGTCCGTCCGTCCGTCCGTCCGTCCGTTCGTCCGTCCGTCCGTCCGTGACCCCTCTAGCTTGAGCAAATCACAACCTTTTTTCAAAATTCTTTTTTTCCCCGATTGGTATCGACAAAAGTAAGGTCAAGTTCGAAAATGGGCATGGTAGGGTCGGCCCTTCCAGAGCTAGGGCCCTATAGGTGTTTTTAAGTCTTTCGACGATATCTACCGAAATACGCACGTAATAGCTGCTTGTGATATATCAAATGAAAGGTATTGACGAGTAGAACAAAGTTGCTGAACATTGTTTTTGTGTAGGATGCAACGCGAGCTTGTTGGGAGGGCTCAAAGGTCGTTACTCGGCCCTAAGTGTTTTTTCCACATAAATCGAGTAAATCTCATCCGATTTTGCCAGATTTAGTTTTTTATGGAAGGTAATTGAATACCGAAAAGAACGTGGCGAAAAAAGTTTCAAATTTGGGCCCTTGGACTAAGGCCGCTACTCGGCCCTAAGTGTTTTTTGCACATAAATCGAGTAAATCTCATCCGATTTTGCTAGATTTTGTTTCATTTGAGAGATAGTTGAATGCCGAATAGAATGATGGCAAAAAAAGTTTCAAATTTGGGCCCTTGGACTAAGGCCGCTACTCGGCCCTAATTGTTTTTTGCACATAAATCGAGTAAATCTCATCCGATTTTGCTAGATTTAGTTTTTTATGGAAGGTAATTGAATACCGAAAAGAACGTGGCGAAAAAAGTTTAAAATTTGGGCCCTTGGACTAAGGCCGCTACTCGGCCCTAAGTGTTTTTTGCACATAAATCGAGTAAATCTCATCCGATTTTGCTAGATTTAGTTTTTTATGGAAGGTAATTGAATACCGAAAAGAACGTGGCGAAAAATTTTTCAAATTTGGGCCCTTGGACTAAGGCCGCTACTCGGCCCTAAGTGTTTTTTGCACATAAATCGAGTAAATCTCATCCGATTTTGCTAGTTTTTGTTTCATTTGAGAGATAATTGAATGCCGAATAGAATGATGGCAAAAAAAGTTTCAAATTTGCGCCCTTGGACTAAGGCCGCTACTCGGCCCTAAGTGCTTTTTGCACATAAAGCGAGTAAATCTCATCCGATTTTGCTAGTTTTTGTTTCATTTGAGAGATAATTGAATACCCAATAGAAAGTTGGCAAAAAATTTTGGGTTTATAAAATAATGTCGTAAATTGTTGGTTTTATTTGAGAGGTACTTCGTACGGGCTTTCGTAATTGCGCTATGCGCAATTTTAAAAATGAACAGTTTCAGTAAATTTGACCATGCCCAACTTGACTTGCATTTTGGTAACAGACGCATTAGAGGGTTGTAGACGTATTAGGGTTCCGGGCGTATTACGGCTACGGACGTATTATGGTTACGGACGAAATAGGATTACGGATCGTACGGGGCTAAGTCGCAGCAAACGCTCCGACTGTTCTGATGCCTTGTTTTAATATTGTGTCAATACGTAATACAGTCTATTAAATTTAGTTTATGTAATCTGTGTTTGTTATTACACGTTCAAATCAATTTTTTTTTGTTTATTTTCATTGATATGGAAGTTACAAATAGCAACACGCGTCCAAAGCGTGAAATAAGAAAACCTAAGCGATTTAGAGAAACGGCTCGGAAAGAAACCAAAAGAACCGGAAGGGAATTTTGAGTTTGCAAACGTAAATGAATGCGACGAAATAGTTCAGGAAGAAGAAATGAATGTTCATGAATCGGGAATGCACAATGGCGTCACCGTTGAACCGGAAACCACGTTGCCAACGGCTGAAACGATTGTTAATGGAGCATAAGATCTAAGAGTGGCTCAAAGAGAAGAACTTTTATCAATCGTAAAAAATAGCTGCCCAGAAGGAAGAGTTAAAAGTGCTCAAGGAACACGAGAATCTTGCAAGTCCGTACATGTACGAGTGGACCAACAGCCCACTCGACTTTCAGACCATGACATTTTTTAAGTCTGAAAAGGTTAAAGTTGAGCTGGAATCAATGTAGCCTTCAAATGCCATTTCCCCGTCACGACCTAAAGGACGAAATCCTTTTGGACGGCTCCACGATGCCTACCCGATAACGAGCCGAACCTGCGTCTAAATGAAATGCGATGTTGCGTGACCGCCACAATACCACATCGGGACCGCAGTTAAACGAATCTACGACGAGCAACAAGGATAAAATGCGCAATCGCAAAACATTATTAAAACCGGCGCGCTTTCAATAAGAATAGCGCAACGTTGCGCCCTAGAAGGCCAGTGTATTCGCATGAAATGGGGAAGGGGGGAAAAGCTGCTAGAAAATGAAATTAAAATGGCGATAGCAGCAAGCGGGTATTAGGGATGGCCACCGAACAGCGCAGTATCAGACTTTTTTCTGTCAGAAGGTTGATACTACTCAAGTCCAACTCCTACGTCCACGTCGTGGTGGCCGGAAACGTTGGCTTAGCGCTGTGGCGCTAATCAACGGCTAACAGGAGGGGGCGAATTTAATTCATTTTCGAGTAGGTGGCACAAGCCCTACGGCCAAACAGACTGTTTTTATCGTAAAGCCTGATCGTTCCCCTTTAAAAGGAGACCACACACGCCTCATTAACATTAAAATTGAATTTTTGAAACCGTAAAGACTGAGGTGAACTCGGGCTACTCGGTCGTAGAATGCATGGAAAAATGTCTCATTTCGAAGGTGATTCGGATAGCTTTCGAAGAAAAATATTTTCAAGTGAATTTAGTTCATTTTCGAGTAGCTGGCACAAGGCTTGTGCAAAGTCGGTGCGGGTGCACCACGCGTCACCTCGGTGCACCGCGCGTCACTTCGGTGCACCACGCTTCACATCGGTGCACCGCGCGTCACATCGGTGCAAGGCGCGTCACCTCAGTGCACGACGCGTCACCTCTGTGCACCACACGTCACATCGGTGCACTACGGCCTCCGATGACAGTCAGCGGGCCAAATCCCCGATGGTCTTTATTAAGTTCAGTTCTCTGAAGGCGCTTTTCAAAAGCGACCTTGAACGAAGTGTTTTAATTTTGAAATTTTAAATTGTTGTACTCTTAAAAAAATTAAAAGTAATCTAAGTAGAGAGAAATATTTTCAAGTCAATTTAATTCATTTTCGACGCACTGGAATGTAATTTGTGTTCTTAAGCTTTCCCAATATTTCTAGATTTAGTTTTTCGTTCTCCTATCCCAGTAAGCTTAATAAAAGAAAATCTAAGTAATCTGACTAAGCTTTTTATAAAAAACAAGGCATCAGAACAGTCGGAGCGTTTGCTGCGACTTAGCCCCGTACGACCCGTAATCCTATTTCGTCCGTAACCATAATACGTCCGTAGCCGTAATACGCCCAGAACCCTAATACGTCCACAACCCTCTAATGCGTCTGTTACCAAAATGCAAGTCAAGTTGGGCATGGTCAAATTTACTGAAAGTGTTCATTTTTAAAATTGCGCATAGCGCAATTACGAAAGCCCGTACGAAGTACCTCTCAAACAGAACCAACAATTTATGACATTATTTTAGAAACCCAAAATTTTTTGCCAACTTTCCATTGGGTATTCAATTACCTCTCAAATGAAACAAAAACTAGCAAAATCGGTTGAGATTTACTCGATTTATGTGCAAAAAGCACTTTGGGCCGAGTAGCGGCCTTAGTCCAAGGGCCCAAATTTGAAACTTTTTTGCCATCATTCTATTCGGCATTCAATTATCTCTCAAATGAAACAAAAACTAGCAAAATCGGATGAGATTTACTCGATTTATGTGGAAAAAACACTTAGGGCCGAGTAGCGGCCTTAGGCCAAGGGCCCAAATTTGAAATTTTTTTTGCCATCATTCTATTCGGAATTCAATTATCTCTCAAATGAAACAAAAACTAGCAAAATCGGATGAGATTTATTCGATTTATGTGCAAAAAATACTTAGGGCCGAGTAACGACCTTTGAGCCCTCCCAACAAGCCCACGTTGCATCTTACCCAAAAACAATGTTCAGCAACTTTGTTCTACTCGTCAATACCTTTCATTTGATATATCACAAGCAGCTATTGCGTGCGTATTTCGGTAGATATCGTCGAAAGACTGAAAAACACCTATAGGGCCCTAGCTCTGGAAGGGCCGACCCTACCATGCCCATTTTCGAACTTGACCTTACTTTTGTCGATACCAATCGGGAAAAAAAAGAATTTTCAAAAAGGGTTGTGATTTACTCAAGCTAGAGGGGTCACAGACGGACGGACGGACGGACGGACGGACATTTTTAGCCCCGTACGAAGTACTGGGGGCTTATAAGATTAATATGCCGTTTGTAACACGTCGAATTGGAAGCAGACAGTAAGGACAAAGCATTTGGTTATGTTCATAGATGACGAATCCGCAATAAAAAAAATGTCCGTCCGTCCGTCCGTGACCCCTATAGCTTGAGTAAATCACAACCTTTTTTCAAAATTCTTTTTTTCCCCGATTGGTATCGACAAAAGTAAGGTCAAGTTCGAAAATGGGCATGGTAGGGTCGGCCCCTCCAGAGCTAGGGCCCTATAGGTGTTTTTCAGTCTTTCGACGATATCTACCGAAATACGCACGCAATAGCTGCTTGTAATATATCAAATGAAAGGTATTGACGAGTAGAACAAAGTTGCTGAACATTGTTTTTGGGTAAGATGCAACGTGGGCTTATTGGGAGTGCTCAAAGGTCGTTACTCGGCCCTAAGTGTTTTTTGCACATAAATCGAGTAAATCTCATCCGATTTTGCTAGATTTTGTTCCATTTGAGAGATAATTGAATACCGAAAATAACGTGGCGAAAAAAGTTTCAAATTTGGGCCCTTGGACTAAGGCCGCTACTCGGCCCTAAGTGTTTTTTGCACATAAATCGAGTAAATCTCATCCGATTTTGCTAGTTTTAGTTTTTTATGGAAGGTAATTGAATACCGAAAAGAACGTGGCGAAAAAAGTTTCAAATTTGGGCCATTGGACTAAGGCCGCTACTCGGCCCTAAGTGTTTTTTGCACATAAATCGAGTAAATCTCATCCGATTTTGCTAGTTTTAGTTTTTTATGGAAGGTAATTGAATACCGAAAAGAACGTGGCGGATAAAGTTTCAAATTTGGGCCCTTGGACTAAGGCCGCTACTCGGCCCTAAGAGTTTTTTGCACATAAATCGAGTAAATCTCAACCGATTTTGCTAGTTTTTGTTTCATTTGAGAGATAATTGAATGCCGAATAGAATGATGGCAAAAAAAGCTTCAAATTTGGGCCCTTGCACTAAGGCCGCTACTAGGCCCTAAGTGCTTTTTGCACATAAATCGAGTAAATCTCAACCGATTTTGCTAGTTTTTGTTTCATTTGAGAGGTAATTGAATACCCAATGGAAAGTTGGCAAAAAATTTTGGGTTTCTAAAATAATGTCGGAAATTGTTGGTTTTATTTGAAAGGTACTTCGTACGGGCTTTCGTAATTGCGCTATGCGCAATTTTAAAAATGATCAGTTTCAGTAAATTTGACAATGCCCAACTTGACTTGCATTTTGGTAACAGACGCATTAGAGGGTTGTAGACGTATTAGGGTTCCGGGCTTATTAGGGCTACGGACGAAATAGGATTACGGGTTGTACGGGGCTAAGTCGCAGCAAACGCTCCGACTGTTCTGATGCCTTGTTTTTATTGCGGATTCGTCATCTATTAACATAACCAAATGCTTTGCCCTTACTGTCTGCTTCCAATTCAACGTGTTACAAACGGCATATTAATCTTATAAGCCCCCAGTACTTCGTACGGGGCTAAAAATTAGAAAACTTTTATACGAGCTGACATTTGGACATACTTTTAATTTACAATGGCTAGCACAACGCTCTTTCTTATAGAAGAGAAATTTGCTTACATCACTCGTATGCATTGAAAAACCTAAGGTTACGTTAATTAAGTTTCAGTGCTATTTTAAGCTGAAATACGTTGCTTGGCATTGTTTTAGATAGAATTACTTCGAAAAAGTGAACCAGCAGCTAAAATTGCTGCAAAAAATGTTTTTTCATCAAACATTTCACGTTCACGAAATTTTTGAGTAGCAATACTGAGCATCAAATTTTCATTCCAAAACCACCTTCATCGAAACACTACCGATGCATGTTTGGTATTATTGGAAAGCTAAGACCAGTATCGAATGGGGAAAACAGTTTCTTTGTGTTTCTGTTGCTTTTCGGATTCACGGGTACCGTTAGAAGTTCGCCAAAATTATCCATTTTTTACCCATACTTTCAACTGAATTTTAAACCCAACAAGACCCAATCTGCCCCGAAAGTACATGCAATTACCTTTCTAATGACACCCCACACGACCGTGTACGTTTCGTGGCCTACGAGAAATTTCCATAAGAAAAGTGCATGTTTTCGGTTTTTGGTCACCTCTCACTAGCCAGACAAGCTTAGACGAATTTTTTTGAAAGTGGTTTTGGCTTCCAGGGACCGGTACCTATCTAGGCACATATCAAAAAATCCACTAGAAAATGCGTCCGATTTCGGGAGGCTGTTTTTCAAAAGAATCTCTCTCTGGCGGAAAAGGAGTGCCCCGAGTGAATTTGACGAGGACTGCTGGACTGCTGCAATTTGTCCTCGCAATATATTTTTGAAAATGTAACGCAATCAACTATGGAATGTCCCAATTGTTTAGTTTGCATGTGATGCACTTTGTCCTCGCAATCTATTTCGAATGTATAAAAATATAGTGTACGTACACGAGAATGGTGTTTGCATGCACTTTGTCTTCGAAATATATGATCGGAATCAGTGTGAATCCAATAGTGAGCACTTACAGTCAGAATATATTTTGTTCTAAAGTTAAAAATTTTTCAAAAAAGTAAGAACATGTTAGGGAGTGGTATCTTTTTTCTAACACTGCTGTCCATGCTGAGATACAGCAATGCTTCAGTCAATGAAGAAGTGAATCAAGAAGTGAATGAAGAAGTGGCAACTTTTTTTATTGGTTTTGTGGTGGGCACAAAGTTTTGCGGACCAGGCAACGCATCACTATTTAATGGGGATTACGGATACAACTTACAAGAAGACAAATGCTGCGAGCGACATCACAGATGTCAAATGTCTGTCCCACCTGGAACAAGACTGGGCACTTTTTTTAACGTAAATGACTACACGATATCATCGTGTGAGTGCGATTTTTATTTAGACGTTTGCTTACAAGCGACCAATTCATTCGTTGGACTTATAATTAGAAGACTTTTTAAATATTTGGTTCCGAAGTGCTTAGTGCTTAGAAGTGCACCACCATTTTGTAAAGATAATCCTGCTTATTGTCGTATAAGTAGGATAGCCGATGACCTATTCAACCTATTCCCAAATAGCATAGCTACCAATGATTCCATCATTGCTATCGAAACAATTGAAGAAGCCAATGATTTGATTGCAAATCATGGCCGGCCAACACAATCTCCTGTCGAAAGAAATATTCTGGCCACCTGGGATAATTTCCATCACCGGGCCGCAGTGCAGCATTATCAACGAAACGTCCCGACGTCGACAAATTACAATCACTGGCCCGCACACTCGCCGCAACATATCCACACCCCGCAACAGATCCACGCTTCGCAACAGATCCACCACGCCCCGCAACAGATCCACCACGCCCCGCAACAGATCCACCACGCCCCGCAACAGATCCACGTCCCACCTCCAGAAGGACCATGTAGCGACCAGATGGAGGAATGTCAGCACCTCTAATATAAGTATGCTTTCAGACAATCGATAAAATTATACAATCTGGTTGGCTGTGAATACCTTTTGAACCGGTCTACTACTAAGGAATTCAATTGTATCTAAATTATGTCGTGTTTTTCACATATTTTCAAAATTTTTATAAAATGAAAATCTTTTACATAGCATCTACATCTATGCTATATAGATATAGAAATAATAGTTGTGTAAAAGCAAAAATACAAATTTTCGATTTTTAAAATTTTTTACAACGTCTAGACTGACGTTAGAACCTTTGTATCTAAAAATTGAATTTCAAATGAAACATCCACTTTTGAAAACAAGGAACTTGTTAATGGAAGACAATTTCATGGACACATTAGTTATATACCGTTCAAAAGGTAATGACATGACAGTAGCTTTTAAGCTTCTTTTAAAATCCTAATATCTCCGGAACTAAGAACACTTTTCCAAAAGTCTTAGACAACTGGCCCAATTATACATTAGTCATGAAAGAAATAATAGATAACAAATCCTAAAAATTAAACTTTAAAGCAAAAAACTTCCTTCTTATTAAAATTCGTACGAGTTTTTTTACCACAACCTTGTACTGACCGAAAGTAGAATTCCGAATGTCGCACGAGTTAAAGAAAATGTTATGATGATTCTGGATCCGATAAATGGGTGAGTTATGGTGGATATTTGACTCCGGTTTTGGCAAATAGAATGTCTGATCGAGTTGGGTAAATCGCTGCGGATGATGGGCGGAAAAACGAGATGATAAATTGGTATCTACTCTGCCATTAATTACTTTGAACAAAAACATTTCATTCAATTGAAGCCTAGGAGTTTCCAGTGATACCATTTTGAGTTGTTTTAGCCCAAAGTACATAAACAGAGGAAGTAGCGCGGATCAGATGCGCGTACGACGCACAGTTTCTATGGTGAAACTCATACATTTTTGTAATTTTTCGTTGTGGTGAATTAAGGGGAATAAAATTTTACATGTAAAATATCAATCTCACCACAGAAACTTTGCGTAGCCGCGCACCTAAAAAAATGGCGATCCGCGCTACTTCCTCTGTTTTACAGTATTACAGTTGAATTTGTAATAGAGCATCCTTGTAAATTTACGTTGTACTTTTTCAATTTGTTCTTTGTATTTTACATAGTGTGGGTTCCGAACTGGCTGCAATACTCGAGTCTGCGTCGAACACATGTATTGAAAAGTTTTATGAGGCTGGCTGGACGTTTGAAATGATGCGTTGTTCTAAATATAAAGCCAACCATTTGATACGATTTTTATAGTAATTTCCGAGATGCCAGCATTGAAGCTGACCATTCTGTCAAATTTCACGCCAAGATCTTTTTTCAGTTCTTTCTTTTCGATTGTCGTGTCGTTGATAACGTATAGAGTTGGCTTATGGAGGTCATGGTATTTTTATCGAATAACGCATATTTAGTAGTGACCCAGTTCAATATTAGAAAGTTGTAAAAGTTAAATTTCGAATTTTAATTAAATTAAAACTGTAGCGAAAAAAATTCAAATTTTTGCCGCTTTTAAATTCGTTCAGTTTTTTTCCCAGTCGTTGTGTTGTATGTGTGAAAAAAAAATCCTAACCTAAGCTGTCAAAAGTTTTGTGTATATAAAATAAAAACATAAAGAAACGACATGAGTTCCGGAAAAAATAAAAAAGAACGTGTGAAACCGGATAAAAATAATGATTCAGTGAAAAAATCTGATAGAGGACCAGTTCCTGTTGTTTCGAACATACCAAGCGCTGTATTAGGAAGAGGACGTGGAAGAGGGACACAAATTAAAGTGCCTGACGTCTCCAATGAGACAAACTTTGCAGTAGGAACAGGTCGCGGAAAAGCTGTAGCGCTTTCTAGAGGAAGAGGACGTGGAAGAGGGACACCAATTGAAGTTCCTGACGTATCCAATGTGACAAACTCTGCAGTAGGAACTGGTCGCGGAAAAACTGTAGCGCTTGCTAGAGGAATTTCGAGACATAGATCTTGTTTGTTTGTTGTGATTCCTTATAAGACTTACATCAAAATGGTCCTCACAAACAAAAAAATTTGTAGATTGAGCATACACTTTGCCGCAAGCCATCATCCACAAACCTCTGGTAGCAAAGCTTTTTGGAGCACAATAAAAAAAAATTCTATCCGGGCCACTGTCAACATTCGTGCATCCTTGGATTGCACATTTTTTAAGTTCTTTTCGGCTCATTCTTTTGGTTTAGTTTAATTTAATTAAAGAAATTTGATAACTTGGTAATTTGTTGTTATGTTTTGAAGAAAAAATAATATTAAAATTATGAGATGTCATGAAATGTCAACAATTCCCAAATTTTCCCTTTCAGTGTTGCGATAAAAATTTGACCGAAAATAACGAAACATAGAATGAGCGTGCAAAATAAGAAATGAATATTTAATGAGAAAATATCGCTGTTATCAGTTTCAGTAATGAGTGTCATTGTTCGTACATTTATAATTTACTTTTCGGAATCTTATAAAATAATTTTATGAATGGAAAACTTAGTTTTAACTACACTAAAAAAATGTTTAAATCGAACTCAACGATCTAGCAGCACTGCAACCAAATCCTTCGATAAAGAGTAGTGTTATGTTGAAAAAAAATATCTGATTCTTGTGCAACAGTTGTGTTTTTAAAATTTAATTAATTTAATTAAAAAAAAAATACGCACATTTGGGGCATTTAAAGTACACAAAGTCTATTTTCATACTCATATCTACAACTTATTTCGAAACCCCCCAACTCTATTGATAATCGATTGCGGGTGACAGAAAGTGCAGAACATTTTCCTGGATTCAGGTTCAGATTGTTGTTGTCACACCATGCTCTGTAATTTGAGTAGCAATAATCCGTGGGATACCTGATCGAAGGCCTTCGAGAAATCGGTGAAAATGACGTCCAATTTATTATCGAGTCAGTAATGTGCATCGGAAATTCTAAAGTATATAAACACTGAAGGTAACGCAAACCCTCAGCGGATCAGAGTTATTTTGGATCCAAACTTTCAGGTGAATTCATTTTCGTAATGTTGTATGACTTAGAGTTGTGCAACATTACGGCGCTAAATTGTTTCAATTCACCACTAAAAACAACTTGACGCAAACAAGCTCAATGTGTGTGCAACATGACGGAGCTAAATTCACCTGAAAGTATGTATCCGTGTATAACCAAAGTATGTAAACACTGAAGGTAAAGCAAATCAGCAAAAAACGCGGACCCCTACTTTGAGGTGAATTCGTGGTGAGTTTAATGTATATCGATACACATGCGTACAACAACATTTTGTAAATATATGTATTGGCTTGGCGTCATAGGAAATTCACCCGAAACTTGGGGTCCGTATTTCTTGCTATTCCCTGAGGGTCTGCGTTACCTTCAGTGTTTACATACCTTGTGTATAACTGCGGATTGGCGTTACCTTCAGTGTTTATATACTTTGGGAAATTCCAGCAAATTTGTTAGTGTAGATTTCCCCGATACGAAACCGTGCCGAGCTGGTGTGATAAAACTTTTTACATGAACTTTTTACACTATTGAATATTAATCTTTCAAAGACCTTTGATGAAGCATCCAAAATACTAACGGGTCGATAGTTCTGCACATCCGATCTCTTACCTGACTTATGTACCGGTGGTGTTCGCAAACAGAATGAACCGAATGAACTTATAAAAGATTTATTTGTACACCGATGCCGAGGGATGAAATGTTCCTAGATGGGAATAGTTTTTTGTTTGTAACTACAGGAGAAAATAGGAAACTCCAAAGAGGGCGAAGCGAACTGAATTTCTTACCACGTTTGCTTTAATTGTTTTTTGTCTCAAAATGGCCATGTGAGATGTCTATTCGACGTAGAATTTTATGCTGAAAAATGTTGTCATACATCACTTTAACGATTACTAGCGTTTTTGAAGTGAAAATAAGATTTTTGAGAATTTTATACGTGATTTGGTTTTTCACATCGAAATTCGCATCTAGACTTTAAAATACGCTACTTATCGTCAAAGTGGTGTATGACAACATTTTTCAGCATGAAATTCTACGTCGAATAGAAGTCTCACATGGCCATTTTGAGACAAAAAAATTTTGTTCGAAAAAAATTGCAAAGGGGAACACATACTGCATCCCATTCGATTATTGTATTCACAAATGCAAGGTGAGGCAACTTGATAATAGACCCCTAAGGGTTAACACCACTGACTTCGACTATCGTCAACTAAGATTTCGAAACTATTTTCATGTTTCTTATCTCCTTTGTAAGAAGCCGTTTTTTTATTGCCAAAGATGTTGCATAGTCATGTTTAAAACATAAATGCTTTATAAGAAACAGTAAGCGGAATCAGTTATCAGTAGGACCCTTGTAAATCCAGCAGGAGGCAGAATCAAACCGCAACCTTTATTTTTATTGTTACACGTTATTTGTAAAGACAATGAAAGCAACACTGTTAATTGTTCTGACAACCAGGTCCCACCCTTAGGTCCCTTGACTGCCCGAATAGATTTTTAAGATTTTTAAGTCTTAGATTTATTACCATTTTTACACACAGAAAATATTTTCAGTTAAGAACTTGTAACAAAAGTTGTCTTGTTCATTAATATCTACAATTGACTAAGGTTCAAAATTCTTAATTCCAGAATTAAGACCGTAACTATTAAATAGCCCCAATACGGATAGAGTGTTGTGTGTAAGCTGTATAGAGTTGGGGGGTTTCGAAAGAAGTTGTAGATATGAGTATGAAAATAGGCTTTGTGTACTTTAAATGCTCTAAATGTGCGTATTTTTTTTTAAATTAAATTAATTAAATTTTAAAAACACAACTGTTACACAAGAATCAGATTTTTTTTTTCAACATAACACTACTCTTTATCGAAGGATTTGGTTGCAGTGCTGCTAGATCGTTGAGTTCGATTTAAACATTTTTTTAGTGTAGTTAAAACTAAGTTTTCCATTCATAAAATTATTTTATAAGATTCCGAAAAGTAAATTATAAATGTACGAACAATGACACTCATTACTGAAACTGATAACAGCGATATTTTCTCATTAAATATTCATTTCTTATTTTGCACGCTCATTCTATGTTTCGTTATTTTCGGTCAAATTTTTATCGCAACACTGAAAGGGAAAATTTGGGAATTGTTGACATTTCATGACATCTCATAATTTTAATATTATTTTTTCTTCAAAACATAACAACAAGTTATCTTTCCTTTGCCGTTGTTCTGGAACTCGCAACTGTTGGAAATATTCGGCGACATTACGATATGAGATGACGGGCAAGTTTGTCGATGTAGCTTGTTCGTATCTATTGTCTGTAGTGACATCCGCAGTATTCAAAACGTTTGCACGTCCTCTTCCTCTAGCAAGCACTACAGCTTTTCCGCGACCAGTTCCTACTGCAGAGATTGTCACATTGGAGACGTCTGGCACTTCAATTTGTGTCCCTCTTCCACGTCCTCTTCCTCTAGCAAGCGCTTCAGTTTTTCCGTAACCAGTTCCTACTGCAGAGTTTGTCACATTGGATACGTCAGGCACTTCAATTGGTGTCCCTCTTCCACGTCCTCTTCCTAATACAGCGCTTGGTATGTTCGAAACAACAGGAACGGGTCCTCTATCAGATTTTTTCACTGCATCATTATTTTTATCCGGCTTCACACGTTTTTTTTTATTTTTTCCGGAACTCATGTCATTTCTTTATGTTTTTATTTTATATACACAAAACTTTTGACAGCTTGGGTTAGGATTTTTTTTTCACACATACAACACAACGACTGGGAAAAAAACTGAACGAATTTAAAAGCGGCAAAAATTTGAATTTTTTTCGCTACAGTTTTAATTTAATTAAAATTCGAAATTTAACTTTTACAACTTTCTAATATTGAACTGGGTCACTACTAAATATGCGTTATTCGATAAAAATACCATGGCCTCCATAAGCCAACTCTATTGAGGCTATTTAGTAACTATGACATCACAAAGATCTACGCGTATGATGCTACTGTTCCTCAATTTTCATCGAAAAGTGTCACAATTTCATTAAATATGGATTCGTTTGAAAGGTCTTGACGAGATCTAGGAAATAGGATAAAAGTTGTGGAAGTCGGAAATCAACAAAAAAAAACTTTTTTTCTTCAAAAAAAACTATAAAAATACTAAAATTTACACAATTTTCCTCAGATTTCATCGGAAAGTAGTAGATCTCTACATTTGGGGCTTGGGGGTCTTTGAAAAGGTAGACTGAAATTCATTGAATTATTAATAACGTTGCGCGGAATACCAAATTTAAATTTAAGGAGATCGAAACACAACAAAAGTAAAAAATCTAAAAGTCTATTCTTAGGATGAACTCGTGAACGAAAAATGAAACTCGTGTGAATTTCTTCTTTTTCTTCGTTTTCGTTAACTAGGTTTGATCGTGCGATGATACAGTCCTATTGTCTACTATAAGGATGAACCTCGGGATTGAACTTCACACTCGATCGTTGTAATTTCTTCTTTTTCTTCGCTTTTGTTTTTTGGAATCCGTTGCAAATTACTCCATTTATCGTAATGATAAGGAACCAGACGAAATTCTTTTATGAAAACCTTGCAGATTGTGAGTATGATACCGCCCATCTTGGAACTTAACCCGGGGAATTTCATTTCCCATCGAATAAAAAAAAGTTCTTGAAAATCCGTTGAGAATTCACTCTAGTTATCGTGCTTACAAGGAACCAGACAAAAATTCTTTCGGGAATAACTTCGAGATTGTGAGTCAAATATAGCCCATTCTCGAACTTAACCACAGAAAAAGTGTTTGGAATTCCGTTAAAAATAACTCCAGTTATCGTACCTACAAGGAATTGACAAAGTGTGTGACCGACGTTTTCATACATTTAAAGATTTTGGTCGTACTTTCTGCATTTTCAATCATAGTAAACATTTTCTGACCGATTCGATTTAATTTTCAAAAGTGAAAATCCTGTTTTTTTATAGCTTCCGAATTCTTGATCCCACATAGCCCATCTTCGAACTTAACCCAGTGAATTTCATTCTACGTCGATCACAACAAAAATTTTGAAAATCGGTCAAGAATTACTTAAGTTATTGTGGTAACAATGGTCGCGGACATTTTCTATATTTAAGATTTTTGGTCATACATTCATGCATTTTCAATCATAGTGAACTTTGGTCACAGACATTTTAGGGTATTTTCTGGTGTAAGACCCTGACTTTCAGTCAAGGGAATAACTAAATTCTTCTCTGAACGGAGCAACGTTGTCTCTTCATTGAGCGCGCAGCGCGAAGCGCTGCGCTCTTAATACATGACTTTCCAACAATCTAAAAATCAATGCCCGAAGGGCATCGTCCTTTTTAAAAATCTAAAAAGTAGGTAGGAGTGTTTTTTAGGTTGGAGAGATGAGAAAAAGTCGAGTTCGGACCTAGGTTAGGACTGAGGCCGTACCTCGGACCTAATGATTTTATCATTGTTTTCGGTAGTGCTTTTAATGCTGATTCAGGAAATGTGGGTCAAAATTTTTTTTTATGCGTCGCTTGGCCGCTAGGTGGCTTCAAAGTCGGAATTTTTGAAAGTTAAAATAGCTGTCATTTCGCGTAAAATCAATGGATTGGCGTGATAGTTGCGTCTAAAGGGTTTTTGAGGTCGGCGCTTCCAATAGAACACATTTGAGAGCCGCCAGAAGCCTGTGAGCTGCCGCAAATAGCAAAAGACTGCTTTTTCTGACAGTTTTTCTCGATTTTCTCCAAAATTTGTCGATGGATTTTTTTGATATGTACATCAATCGATAGCCACTGGAAATACCTATCGATTGATGTGCATATCAAAAAAATCGTCGGAAGCGTTTTTGAGAAATGTCGAAAAATGTGCCAAAACATAGCAACAACTTCGACGTTGGTACGGCGACAAGATGGCGTCGTAGAGTTTTGGTTTCTTGGGAGAAAAGGTTCACACAAGAAAGTTGAGGGGGGTCCCAGAACAAATTTTTGATGGCCGAGGTCAGTAGACCGATTTGAGATTTTAAGTCACTCGATGTTCCAAGAGTCTCAATGTGCGGCACCAAAATTTCATTTTACAGTAGAGATCTTTATGTCGCTTGGATTTTGTATACAACAATATCATCATAACGCATCGATTCTAAGACAAAAATATATTTCCCAAAGTTTGGACCGTCAATAATCTGATCTAATCTAATGTAAACAGTTGATGCTGGATCATTTTCCTAAAAGAATTCGAAAATTTCAATCAGTGCATCTTTCGATGCATGTTTATGAATTAAATTACCTGCTTAAAGATAAAACCTATCAATTCCACAACATTTCGTCATCAAACACTAAATATTTTATATTAAAATATTCGAGTTTTGATTTCAACTCTTACAGAATTCCATTAATACAACGAACCATTTTGTAAACATCAACAATGTTTTTCATTTCGCTTTCTCAATACGTCAAAATGGCAGTACTGAACGTACTAGATCAAGAGGTGCAACAAATCGTTTGTTTTTTGTGAGCGCTAAAATTCGAAAAAGTTCATAAGTTCACATGCAACGGGATACTGATTGATTGCTTTACTGTTTTGCCATTCAATACGTTTAAGTTGACATACACAAAATTAAAATTTCTAATTTTTAAATCTAATGTAAAAAAAACATCAAATTTTTACGGTAATTTGCTGTACATCGATTACATGGGATCGCTATGACGATTGCAAATTGTTTGACACCATCTATTTTACTACACTTTCAATAATTTTAAAGTGAAATATTTGCTTTGGTTCAACTGAATTCATCCTTTTACGAATTGTTATAGGAAAACAGTTTTTCCTTTAAAAATTTGAAACAAATAGATGGTTTCGTGGATTGATCTAAATTTTAAATAATCTTTTGCGACGTTCGAACGGATCTTAAATAAATGGCCACGTTACCCCGTTACATGGCGAAGGAATCGCATCGGCTATTAGTGTAAAACTTCTTGAACCAATTTTCCGAAGATTAAGAATTTTCAGCCAATTTTTTAAAAGAAAGAATCATGGCCTTCGTGTGTCCATTTTCTCTTTCATTTTCAATGTTCAACGGAGTCACTATGTAAAACGTTGTTAATGGTTAGGACTCTAAATTATGGAGCGGTTATCCAAAGAAAGAAACGCGGGTGACACACTAGATCTAATGATAATTATTGCTGATGATTAGCGTCGCCGTGATGATGGATTGAATTTTATTTTTATGTAAAATCGCCAAAGGTCCTACCCAAAAGTAGATTATAAGTATTGAAGGATTAATTTAAACAGATTATGCAAACTGTAGTTTCTGCACTGAGTCAGTAATGCAAAAGTGTCTGCATTAAAGTTTTTCACAAACGATTTATCTAACTCACGAAAAAAACCTAGGATGATGGTTAAGTAGCTTTAGCTGCTTAAGATGTGCCTCTTTTTGAGTTTACAACTGTGTTTGGATCAGCAGCGAATGAGATATATAATAGACTAGTGACGACTTAACACAAATAGCGATTTGCAACATGTCGGTCGGTGTGAAGTTGTACCAGATTGACAGAATCCAGTGCTTCTGGCAGTAACACAACGAAACTCCGTTTTCTCATGATCCGTGTCTTTTAGCAAGGTTCTGAAAGAACAGGTTAAGACACCCATGAGGGCGGGTGACACCGAAATCGATAAACGCACTCAGTACATATTGCATGTGAAATCAACTTGAATATAATGTTTTTTTAGGAAAATTCGGAATTTTGTTTTTGTTACGTTGCCTTTTTCATATAAACTTTGTGTGTCACCGCCTTCGTGATCAACTCAGAGTTGTCTTAATCTGGTTCTTTCAGAACCTTGTATTTTAACAAGACTGTATACTTTGGGGAGGTCACGCAGATCGCCATTTTATTAGATACGCGGGAACACACCTTTTCCATACAAACAAATTCACCAAAATTGAATTTGCATAGCGTGGCGAATTTTTTGTATGAATGAAACGTGGTGTGTAACCCGCGTATCTGCATCTGCGTGACCTTCCCAAAGTATACAGCCTTGGTATTTTAGCGAG
Organism: Bradysia coprophila; assembly: GCF_014529535.1. Classification (NCBI taxonomy): domain Eukaryota; kingdom Metazoa; phylum Arthropoda; class Insecta; order Diptera; family Sciaridae; genus Bradysia; species Bradysia coprophila. Next base: position 1,166,943 of record NW_023503751.1, on the reverse strand, counting down.
TTTGAACTATTTGCTACGCACTGTCATTCACTTTCTATATAATAACAAATATATCAGAAGAATCAATGATACTATTACATCAGCCCATGATAGCAACTGTGCAGCGCATTATAACGTCAAATAATGTAATCGATCATGTTTGAACAATTTTTCAACAGCCAATTAATAAAACAAACGTAGGTACCAATTCCCATTTTGGTTTGACTTTGAAACAATAATCAATTTGTGCTCGGAAACAAAATATTTACGGAAAAAAAGGTTTTTTTTCTGCTTTTAATGTGAACTCATAAATTCAGGTAAAATGTTTCCACATCCTGAATTTGAACTGACTCTGCATTTTTCTTATTAAAAGACGTAGAAGACTTTCTGTAAATTCAGGGTAATGGTTACGGTGATTGCAGTCCAATAAATTAAGTTTGATAGCAATTCTAAGGCATTTAAATGATTTTAGTGTTAGTCGACGTCTTGGGAAAATTTCTCAGCGGAGTGAAACTAAGAACTTCGATATTATGGCATTTTGGCTCCATAAATAAGCCAAACTTTTACCAATTATAGATAGTTCAAGGAGAACGAAAACTCAAGGTTCTGAAAGAACTGGTTAAAACGACACACTTCTGAGTGTCGGTATGGGAGACAAATTTTGACAATTTAGATTTTAAATTTTTTTCTTCAGGTTTTCTTTTCATACAATAATGAGTGTGTTTCTGAAACTGATCTCGATCTCGGGCTGAAGCTGTCAAAAATTCATGAATGAAAAAAGTTTAACGTAAGTCCAGTTTAAAGTTGTATGCAACTTCTCTTATTTTGACGTGTGACTCCGAGATTCAACTGATTAAAAAGTGCTCGTCTTTAACACTGTATAGTGGGGATGTAATGTCATTTACAACCGAATCAGATGTACGGTTGCACGAAAGTGCGAAACCCACGCAATCCCTTTTCATTAAAAACAGGGCCTATTATTTGGGAATTAATTCCCAAAATTCCCAAATATTCCCAAAATTCCCAAATATTCCCAAATATTCACAAATATTCACAAATATTCACAAATATTCACAAATATTCCCAAATGTTCACAAATATTCACAAAAATTTAAGACGAGGTAGACGTAGACTTAAATAAAATTTGAACGAAGTGTTTTAAGCCAGCGGCGTTGGAGGTACCCCGAAAAATGTATGTGTTACGGCACAGCCCTGCTACTAGCATGAACACTGAATTGACAAGTGTCAAATTTGGAGGCTTTAGTGATACGAGCTACCGCTTAGGATTATGTTTTAACTCATACAACAAAAACAAGTCATCTATCTGTATAACAGAAACGCAGTGCCTACTGTGATTTCATCAGCCTCATGGTTTGGGAATCAATATTGTTAATATTTGTGAATATTTGGGGATATTTGTGAATATTGGTGAATTTTGGGAATATTTGGGAGTATTTGGGAATTTTTGAGAATATTTGGGAATATTTGGGAATTTTGGGAATATTTGGGAATATTTGTGAATATTTGGGAATATTTGGGAAGTAGACGATGTGTAAAAGTTTTAACGATAGAAAATACCTGCTGTAATGCCACTGGTTATTTCTAAGTCATTTGTGAACATCGAAAATAAACTTCTGATGGATGAGATTAAATGTCAATGGTATTTAAACACGATTTATAAAGCTTTATTGATAACAGTACAAAATAGAAACCAAACATTTTGGGATAATATATTCAAAAGAAGTAATGATTTGGGAATTAATCCCCAAATATTCACAAAAATTCTCAAATATTCCCAAAATTCCCAAATATTCACAAATATTCCCAAATATTCACAAAATTCACAAATATTCCCAAAATTCCCAAATATTCCCAAAATTCCCAAATATTCCCAAATATTCCCAAAATCGATTCCCAAATAATAGGCCCTGATTTGTATCAAAAGCCTTTACTGGGAAACTCTTCATTTCTTTTACTTCATTCTCTACTGAAAATCTATGTTAGATGTTAGGTAATTTTCACTTACATTACCCAGTCTTTTTCTTGTTATCATACACAAATAAATTGCCGGAGGAAAATAGGAATATAGGAAAATATAAGTAAATATAGCGGTATATAGCTGTTTAAATAGGAATTTTTGAAAGTTGACTTCGTACGGGGCTGTCTATATTGCCAGCGGAAAATTATTTGTTGATGATAGCAAGGCAAAGAGTGGATAATGCAAGTGATTTTAAAGCGCGAATAGCTTTTCAGCAGAGAAGAAAATGAAGTAAGAGAAATAAAGAGTTTCACAACAAAGACTTTTGATACGAATAGGTGTTTCGTACGGGTCGGCGTTAGCTATGTTTTCTTTTTAAATTCAATTAAGACAGGTGCAAGTGATGTACATAATGAACTGCAAGAATGTTTTTTTCTACATTTTATTTACAAGAATAGAAACTCCAAAAATTATGAAAATGAACAAAAAAAAGCAATTTATAGGCCGATTTTAATCGTACGCGCGTGTTAACTTTATTTACTCAATTTAAAATCAGCTAGAATTACACGCGCATCGTTTGTCCACACCATAGTCAATTGCCAAACACTTCTCATTGGTCCTTTGAAGATGCATCGGTACATTGAATCCTGTTGTTGATCTACATCCTTCGATTGCGATTGAAAGTTTCTTCTTTCGGTTGCCTTTTTTGAGCACCTCGAGCAGCTCTTCATAGTTATTCTCATTAATCCGAATTTCGCTGGCATTCAGAAGCCAAATAAGACTGAGTTGCTGGCCACCTTCAACCATTCCTTTCAGTACATTAAAGTTGACATCTAGACTTTTACACTCGGGCGCCAAACATTTTTTAAATGAAAGTGTTAGTTCGCTGAGATGCGGTAATGATGCCACCAACGATACGATCTCAGTTTTCCCACAATGGAACGTCCCCATCAATGTCACATGTTGGAGGCTTCTCATCTCCGAAATGCTTTCAAGGGTTGATCGTTTGAAAATTATGTCTCTTAACTGCAAGTAAGTTAGTTGTGGAGCATTCTGTTTGATGTCTTCGACTAATAAATTTACATTCATAACCAACCCTGGCACACAACCAGTCACAATCAGTTTCCTGAGGTTTTTCAAATTGCTCAACAGGTTCTGTATTTCAGTGCTCACGAAATTCAGTTTATTAAATAAGTTCAATTCGGTTAACTGTTTGCCATGCTTTAGAATAGCAGGAATATAATCGTCTGGCATATGCGTCGGTAGACCGAGACACACTAATTGTTTGCTGTATTGAAGAAACTCACTAAACACTTTTGTTGGTGGCAACTGATCGTAGAATGTAAGTGCTTGCAATGGCCAATCTTTTCGGCCACGATTTTTCGATGGGTTTCGTGATGTGTTCACGCCATCATCACTGCCAACAAATTTGCAGTCAAATACGGTAAGTAGCGTTAAGTGCTTAGCTGACCGAATCGAACGGATCAGTTTGGAATCAACACTTACACGTACCAGACTTAAGCTTGTGATTTGCGTCAATCGGTCCACCATGTCCGCATCAATTTTGTACCAAATGCTAATCGTTCCGAATAAGTGACCAAATTTGTAGAATATGCGCCGCGCATCTGCTCTTGATAATTCCATGTTAAATTGAGTCCAATCGGGTTTCGTTTTCAGGATCCATTTAAATGCACTTTCGGCGAGTGGGACAAAGCGTGTGTTCACATTTTGCACATGACATAGGTCGATTCGGTTTAGCTTCTTAAAAACAGCCAGCAGACAATCGTCGTTCAAGTCCAAAAGAGTTCCATTGATTTGATCAGTCCGGCGTCGTTTTTCGATTGAGTGGGCGTTCGATGTAACATCATTTCTGGAGCGCTTCTTGCCATTTACTTTCTTTCCATCAAGTCCTCCCATTTTAGTAGCAGTTTCGAAAATTTGGAAGCGTAAAGCAAAGTACTTCTATCAACCGTTTGTTTGTTTAACTTTAAGCGGCACACTGTTTTTCCTAATGGTTCGCAATACCAAACTGTTGTTTTTGCAACTTGAATGTGTGTATGAATTGAATGACGCTCAGAAGTATACTGAGGCTATATTTGCACTGGCTCACTTTCGTGGCAATTGAAGTGTCAAATTTCAAGTGATCGAAAAGAACGCAGCTCTAAAATGAATGTGAACGTAGTTTGACATTAGTTTGAGCTGTTGTTCAGTTTCGCAAAATTTTCAAATTTTCATAACATTCGTTAAAGAGCGCCAAAATTATTTTGTAAATGAACTGGCAAAAGAATTTCGATTATGATCTTTATCAGGTCATCCTCCGGGATCCGAAACTTTGAAATTAAACAAAGAATTCTACACAACTTTCGAAGGCTAATTCATTATTCATTATTTGTAGTTCATCTGACCACAAAGTATATCAACGGTGAAGGTGATGCAAATCCTCAGTTTCAAACGAATAGTCATTTTGATTGTAAAATTCAGTTCGTGTATCACGAGCGGAGTGAGCGAAAACATTTCTTTAAAAGAGCGAATTCGGTTGTCTTGCGCAAACACATTCATGGTTAGAAGTTGATTGAAATTTTACGAAGGAAGGACAAACTCACCATAGGACAGAACTTCAACGTAGTGTACGTACGCCGTTCCCTGCAGCCGACGCGGCCGATCATACATAAGAGAAACGTCTCGACGCCTATTTGAACGCTGCTCACAGCATGAAAACAATGTAAAAAAATGCGTTAAAAACGCCCAAAGAAACGAAACACCAATTTGACTTTAGCCAAGCACAAGCGATGAAAAATGTACGCAGTAAAGATTCAGGAAGTGATCATTCTAAACGAAGGGAAGATAGTGAACTTTAAAAAAGATGCCAAACACATCTAACCGGTAATCTACAATTTTATCAATAAAATGATGAACGGCAAAAAACTGCAGGTAGAGAAATGATAATAGATGGCGCTACGCCGGCCCAGTCTGATAGAATTCGTACGACGACAGGTGAAATGCGTTTATATCGACATTGGTGGCTCATCATTGTCGAAATTCTTTTGCCAGTTCATTTACAAAATAATTTTGGCGCTCTTAAACGAATGTTACAGTGAACGACATCTCAAATGTCTCACTGTCAAATTTTTCTGAGAATCTTATTGTGTCATTGCAAATTCACAATGACATTCTCTGAAAAAAAATGACAGTGAGACATTTGAGATGTCGGTCACTGTATTGTTATTTGAAAATTTTGCGAGACTTTCACCAAACTGAACAACAGTTCCCACTAATGTCAAACTACGTTCACATTCATTTTAGAGCTGCATTCTTTTCAGTATATTTCTGAGCGTCATTCAGTTTATACACACACTGAAGCTGCACACTTTTTTTGTGACAGACTTGGGAAATCACAAAAATTATTTGTGTCAGGAAATTTGTAAGTTTTTGTGTGGACAGCTTATTTGTGTGGCGTTTCTACAAGCCAGTACGTAAGAGGTAGAAATCGTTGAAAATGAGTTCAATCATTTTCTTAGTTTTTCTACTAGCTATCCCCAACGTATAAACTGCACCCCGCTTTTCCCGACGATACATACACATAGTAGCAACCTTAGTCCAAAGACCCAAATTTTTCAACAACATTCTGTTCGGCCAAATGAAACAAAAGATCTTTCGACCTTTTTTGGGTATGTATCGCAGCGTCTTTCTAAGCACTACAAGCAGGCCCGTAGCTAGAGGTAATACATGACAAATTAGACTAGGCAAAAGGAAAAAATTAAATATATTTCCGAACGTGCACTTGCACTGAGAAGAATGATCTGAAAACTAGAAACGGGAAATGATTTGTACCGCCAAATAGATATTTCCTAATTTGGGAGTTGTCGAGATTTGAAAATAACTTCACACAAATTTTGTTCAACGAAAACGGTTATGTCCAGGTTCTTATGTCGAAAAAAACCGTATCGCGCGCTAGAGAGTTTGGTAGAATTTCGACCACGGGATATTGTAGAGGGGGTCCAAGTTACCTAAAAAAATTTTTTTTTGGGGTTCCCGAACCGGTCGAATCGGTAAAAAACCGGTTTTAGTGTAAAACTAAAAACATCAATATCTCCGTTAAAAATCAATATTTTTTTATGCGGTAAATTTTATTTGAAAGGCCGAACCATTGCCGACATTTCGTTGAATAACTTTTTTTGGGATCTCAAAGCTGCCCAAACTATCTGGGATGTCCTAAAATGTGACACTAAAAAACCGCTAACTTTGACAATCTCTGCGGCCTGTAAATCCTAACTGATTTTAATGATCAGAGGTGTTTTGGAAAGCTGGAGACTAACTCTTTCAGATCTAGCTGGCCGACCATACACGTACCATAGGATGTGTAGATATGGGCCTGGGAACCGAGCATAGCTATTTTTCGTACCAATATTATTGATTTTATGAAGTGCCGTGGCTTAGTTTTCCCTATTTTATACTCAAAACAACTAACAAGTCACTCTTAGAGATTTCCTACATAGTGGCTTGAGTTTCCTTTAATCTTATGAGATCAACAACGCTCCCAACACTAGAAATTGATGAATTGAAGGACTTTTCTCAATTTTTCTTCATTCCCGACTGGATTTATAGCTTATTTGAGGTGGGAATAGGTCAGTTCCTAACGTTGCATTACTTTTCAGTGCTCATCCTCCCTCCACATCCTATAATTGATGCACCCACATCACTTCCGTCTATTTTTCTTCATTCTTAACTGGATTTATAGTTTCTTTGAGGTGAGAAACAGGTCAGTTCCTAACGTTGCACTACTTTTCAGTGCTCATCCTTCCTCCACATCCTATAATTCATGCACCCACATCACTTCCGTCTATTTTTCTTCATTTCAAACTGGATTTATAGCTTCTTTGAGGTGAGAAACAGGTCAGTTCCTAACGTTGCATTACTTTTCAGTGCTCATCCTCCCTCCACATCCTAGAACGCGTATAACAAATTTATTGGTTCAAGCTTCCGCTTTTCTTTGATGATGCCCTTATTATAAACGGATCATTTTCATTTTAGTGATAGCGCTTATATTTTGTCATTTTTGTCATTTGTAAATTACTTAGAAATTTCGTTGCGGCGTTTGTTTACAAGCCACAATATTTTACAATCTGTAACACACAAGTGGATTGAGGAGAACATTATTAAGTGGCTGACCAGATTCCACAAAAAAACATAGCTAACGCCGACCCGTACGAAACACCTATTCGTATCAAAAGCCTTTACTGTGAAACTCTTCATTTCTCTTACTTCATTTTCTTCTCTGCTGAAAAGCTATTCGCGCTTTAAAATCACTTGCATTATCTTTCTTTGCCTTGTTATCATATACAAATAAATTGCCGGAGGCAATATAGACAGCCCCGTACGAAGTCAACTTTCATAAATTCCTATTTAAACAGCTATATACCGCTATATTTACCTATATTTTCCTATAAATAAACATTTCACAGATGAATATGCTATTATATAGCTCTATATGCCTGTATATAGCTCAATATAGGTGAATATAGATATATATATAGAGATGTCCGTATATGGAATCCCTGAAACCCCACACACATAACAAATTATTTCCATGTTAACAGAAACTCTCTAAGTATCATTTTTCCCAAGATATTTCTATTTTACTAAAATCCAATATGGCCGCCGGCAGCCATTTTGTTAGGAGACCGGAAATAGTACAGACGCTTTACATTCGTTAATACCTTTCAAACAAAAAAAAATTCATGAAATTCGGTCAAAATTTACTCGAGATATTGACAAAATACTCCACGTTCACTGTACGGCCGAGTAGCCAGATAAGAGCTCACTCCAAGAGACCTAGCTCACGCTCCGGAGAACATAACTTCAAATTGGTACGGTCAATACCTATCTAATAAAGCTAAAAGAGACGAAATATGTTCAAATGTGGCCGACCTACAAGCAAAAACTGCTTGCCGCCCTGTGCCTGTTTCACACCAAGGGGTCTAACTCACGAGTCGGTCATCCGATTTCCAAAAACTTTCTTTTTGTCGATCGGTATTGTAAATACCTTTTATTTGACGTATCACTTACAAGTGTAACGTTTAAATGTCCGGAGATATCTTCGAAAAACCGTAAAGCACTTATTGGGCCACAGCTCGGGAGGGGTCGATCCAAAATCACTCATCTTCGAACTTAGCCTGTCTTTTGACATTACCAAACGGGAAAAAAAATAATTTTCAAAATCAGATGCGTTTTACTCAAGTTGTGCAGACGGGCGGACAGACGGACATTTTTTTTTCTTCACTGATTGGGCATCTCTAGACAACCACAATAGGTTTCCCCTTACTCAGGGAGTCCAATTCGACGTGTTACAAACGTATGCGTACACCTATAAGACCTATAAGATTCTATAGAGCCATCGATCATTCGGATCGGAGGTGGCTTGAATTCATTTTCATAGAAGCTGGATGAAGATTTCGCAAATTCATTCTTAACGTTACGAATTGGCAACGGACCATTAGAATAATATATGAGTGAGTGTTACATTGAAGGAAAAATCATCTTGTTCAGACGCGGATTTTTTGTTGAGCCAGTGCGGCACTGGTTATTTGCTGTTCTTTTGTTCACTTATATCAATCGCAATTCATATCGTAGGTGTTTGTAGTAAAAATAGACTTACTACGTCCTTCTGATAAAGCGATTACATCAGATAATTAATATGATAATTGTGTAAGATCCGATAAAATTCTCTAGATTTGTCTCCATCAACTCGGCCGATAAGAGAAGAGCATCGTAAAATTGATAAGGGTATTCCCGGTGACGATTCTATATACTCAAGTATATTGAGTTATAGAGTACATCGTGTTTATTACATGACGTCATGACGAATGTCAACCAAAAAAATAATTTACACTCGACGGATTTTGATCAAACAAAATAGCAGTGTGAAGTGCATGATAAAAGGTGTAAAGTGTTGTCAGGAAACTGCTTTGTTTTAACGATTTTTTTTGAACAAGAGTCCCTTCACGCGAAATCGTATTTGTTCTCAATTTGAGTAGTAAAACGTTTGTAAATGATGCAGGATGACCTGAATGATTTTCTCTCGCTTTAAATGTCCCTCAAGATCTGATTGATTTTTATCAGATTTTGTGTCCGTAAAGGTGTGATAAAAACTTTGTATCAATTTTTTTCTGTTTTCAGGTGATTTAATAATATGTCAGGCTTTAACCAGGGTTTAGGTGCCATCGATGCCATTCACAGATTACGCATGTTAAAAATGATAGTTTGTTAACACTATCATACACCGTATCAAACACTTATTATCGATCTTTATAAAACGTCCGAAACGACGTAGAGCCGGATCAGTCGAATTGGGATGATTTGTGGCGACCATGACAATGATGTGTGGTCTCCGAAAATCGTGGCTCTTCTGCGAAGAGCCGTGTCAAAAGCCACACAAAAATTTGTTTAGGGCACCGACATTCTGTGTTAACGAACGTAGCATAAACTCCACGGTCCTCGAACCGACCTGACACAATTAGCCTTCCATTGATGGGGGCGTTTATAACAACAAGATCACGGACCACCTTGTAATACTGTTTGTTTGCTATCGCATAGCAGGTCCAACAACACTTTGCTCCAGCAACATTCTTTGTTCTCGATCCCGCTATATGATGTCGGGTCAGCCCGTAGTTTCGCGGCAAACGCTCCCCACATGTGAAGAAAATACTGACTGTACGTACAACTCTAGCGCATCGACATCGGTAACCGCTGTCTTCACTATGTGTACTACGGCCTGGGCCTGTGCCATATCTTTAAATCTTAGACCCGTACGAAGTACTGGGGTCTTATAGGTTTACGCATACGTTTGTAACACGTCGAATTGGACTCCCTGAGAAAGGGGTAACCTATTGTGGTTGTCTAGAGATGCCGAATCCGCGAAAAAAAATGTCTGTCCGTCCGTCTGTCTGTCCGTTCTCTAACTTGAGTAAAACGCATCCGGTTCTGAAAATTCTTTTTTTTCCCGTTTGGTAATGTCAAAAGACAGGCTAAGTTCGAAGATGGGCGATTTCGGATCGACCTCTCCGGAGCTGGGGCCCAATACGTGCCTAAGTGTTTTTCGACGATATCTCCGGACAATTAAACGTTACAGTTGTAAGTGATACGTCAAATAAAAGGTATTTACAATACCAATCGACAAAAAAAAAGTTTTTAAAATTCGGATGACCCACTCGTGAGTTAGAGCCCTTGGTGTGAAACAGTCACAGGGCGGCAAGCAGTTTTTGCTTGTAGATCGGCCACATTTGAACATATTTCGTCTGTTTTAGCTTTATTGGATAGGTATTGACCGTACCAATCAGGGAAAAAAAAGTTTTTGAAATTATGTTCACTGGAGCGTGAGCTAGGTCTCTTGGAGTGAGCTCTTATCTGGCTACTCGGCCGTACAGTGAACGTGGAGTATTTTGTCAATATCTCGAGTAAATTTTGACCGAATTTCATGAATTTTGTTTTGTTTGAAAGGTATTAACGAATGTGAATCGTCAGTACTATTTCAGGTCTCCTAACAAAATGACTTCTGGCGGCCATATTTGATTTTATTAAAAGTGATATATCTTGGGGAAAATGATACTTAGAGAGTTTCTGTTAACAGAGAAGTAATTTGTTATGTGTGTGGGGTTTCAGGGATTCCAGGGATTCCTCTGTGAAATGTTTATCTATAGTGAAATATAGGTAAATATAGCGGTATATAGCGGTTTAAATAGGAATTTATGAAAATTGACTTCGTACGGGGCTGTCTATATTGCCTCCGGAAATTTATTTGTATATGATAACAAGGCAAAGAGTGGATAATGCAAGTGATTTTATAGCGCGAATAGCTTTTCAGTAGAGAATGAAGTAAGAGAAATGAAGAGTTTCACAATAAAGGCTTTTGATACGAATAGGTGTTTCGTACGGGTCGGCGTTAGCTATGTTTCTAGACAAATTTAAGTAAAATATGCTATTTCGATGCTGACAGTTTGTTATTTGTCATTCGGACAGATGTCAAAACATCTATCGACCAAAGCCGTCTAAAATGCTGTCATCAGTGGTGAGAACGTAGTTCTACATTTCTTGTTATTTCCTTAGAAATGGCGATGAGCTTAATCTGTGAATCTGTGATTAGATCTGTTGGCGACAACTATCATGAAATATAATTTATTTATTCAAAGCGAAAAAAAAGACTGCTCACATACGGCGCAGTCAATAAAAAAAACTATCATGAACTCCGATCATCACTTTGGGCCATATATTTCAAAATGCATGTTGGTTGAATCAAATGAAATAAAAGCTTTTAAGATGACAAATAAGACTGAGCTAAAGTATCTCGAACTGTCACGTCCCATATCAGTGACTTTCCTCTACTCCACGGAATTAATGTCATTCCGTCTGGCCGTTTCCCATCGTCTCTCGAAATCCCTGGTGGTTGCAAAATATTAGGGACACCAACTGACGAAATAGCATGCGAGAAGATGTTGTTAATATCATCGTGTCCCGGCATCCATCCTTTACTATTCTTACAAGACAAACCATGACGATCGTATTCGTCTACTAGCTTTCCACAAACACAACGGTGTTCTTCACAAATCTTGCAGTCCAATCTAAGTGCCACGGCAATTCTTGCCGCCGTATTGTCTAAAAGTAACCCCTGATCAGTCAAAAAACCCTAAAAGGGTAAATGTGACGCAAGTCCTTTATCTTACTTACAAAACAACTGATATCGCTGAGGGTGACGCATTGTGCGTCGTACGCATAAGTTTTATGAAAAAAAAAATTTACTAAAAAAATTTGTGAAAGAAAATTTTACAACAAGAAATTTGCGTCACAAGTGGCAGATGATTCGGTTTACTTCCGTTTGAATTCTTTCAGTACAGTTTTTATCCATTTTGCTAACAATAGGTTCCTCAACATCTGCCACTTCTGACGCAAATTTCTTGTTGTAAAATTTTCTTTCACAAATTTCACAATGCCTTGGAACATCTCACTCATGTCGATAATAACCCAAATCCATCAAAAAATCCGATGGAAGTTAGGTAGTGCCAGAGGAATCATCTGTCATCCCAAAATTTAGGAACCAACCTAGTTAATTCTTAATGATCACAACAATTCCCAACAAGAAATACATCCCAAAACAACACACACCATTCACCATCACATTATCATCCATATCATGCAACAAAATATACAACTCACACACACATACAAATTGGCTTTTATATGGCATTTGCATGGAGACTTTTGAGAGTTCTAGCTCCCAAGATATGAGTTTTTTCCAACTTTTGAAAATTCCATTCTTATTTTTGGGCCAATATTAGCCTATAACCAAAATTTCAGGAAAATCTATAGAAACGTTTAGGAGTTGCTGGATCCACTTTTCCATAGGAACTAACTAACTAACTAACGTAGGCGATTTCAGTTATCTGAAAAAACGAAATTTTGCTTATTTTCATACAAACATCAATATTTCGAAGTTCAATATCTCGGCCAATTTTGAAGCTGCAGTAACGTGTGATAGCTCGTTGAACTCGTATGGATTCCTAGATTCCAGATATCCTAGTTTGGGAGTCGTTGGAGTTTAGGGGGAGAAGTCAAAAAGTTGCTGTAAATATGCTCCGCTGTCCTCAATTTTTTTTTTAAACATTTTTGGTAGTGGACTTGCTTACTAACGTGCTGGCATGATTACTTGAATTTATAACTTGAACGACTTTGAAGACTCTTTCGTCGATGATGCAAGTAACCTAGCACGGTCCACTGGAGAACTAGAAACCAACAGCTCGTCAAAAACGTTTCGCACACCTATCAAGTCCCATTTCTTTTGAATACTTTTAGCTTTTTCGCTCAACAACGAGTATTCAGAAGGAAGAATTTACAAAACCGACAAAATGTCACCGTTTAACACTTTTAAACCAAACTTGCTGAGGATCTCATTCGACAAGTTCGAAGACTGATGGACAATACGCCGTATAGGCCAACTAGAAATTGCCTCATCGTTTATAATTAGTAACTTCAGTTGAAAATAGCAATTGCCACAACTTACATCACGGGCTAAAATGGTCCCCACAACGTCCTCTACAACATATAAAAAAGTTGTTTGTGTTTTTGAACGACCTCAACCCCCTTTACCTATTTTGAGGTGTGACTCGTATGGCTGCATAAATTCCAAATATTGGGGGTAGTAGGAAGCAAGGGTGAAGAGTCACAAAGTTGATGCTATTATGTTCCGCCCGACCCCCATTTTCTTGTAGTATAGGACTTGCGTCGCGCTCGCTTACGAACTTGCGGGTATGATTAGCACCTTGTTTCACTGTTCTTTGGCTTACAGTGGCGCTGAGTTTACGACGGCAATGGGGGTAAATGTCACCCATCACAACTCAAAAATTTTCAAATATTTTTTTACCATTTTGTGCCCTTGTGCTCCACATGAAGATATGTAAAGTCGGCGCCTCTGGATTTTTATGCTATTTATTCACTCAACAGCTTATTTCTTACAAACAATTTATTTATATTAATGATAGTTGAACACTATAAGAGATGAACAAACTAGCATCACCAAATAGAAACCGGCAATGATCGGTTGAGTTGCGGAGTTATACATTTCGTCAAATAACAGCAAATGCACTTCATTCCACTTCACATACCCCTGAGAATTTGAAGGCAGCAAATCGTTCAAGCACAATTCGTCGTAAAAATTTCCTGTCCGTTTGTGGTAACGGTCGACCATATTCAAAAATCTAACTGAATTTCTATTATCAAGCAACGCAACGTTTCTGTAAATGCTTTCTATTAGTTCGCTTGTTGCTGCGTCGTTTCGCCTGAGTACACCAACAAGAAGTATTTTTGTTGATGGTAATGCTTCACTCAATTCATTGACAATCGCGGTTATACCTCGAGCAATCGAAGAGTCAGTAAATCCATTCGGAATATTTTTTGTTCCTGGATAACATTTGAAAGGAGCATTCAATCTCAAAGTGTGGATCGTTTGTAGACTGTGCTATGAATTGAATTAAAGGATATTGACCTACCAATTTTTAAGATGCTAACTCTTGGTTGAATTCCATCCACTTCTCTATCCGTCCAAAGTACCTGAAATTAAATTAAGCTTCAGATCCATACGATGGTAACAATGATTTTTATTTGTCTCACATCTTGTGCCGAATCACCACCGACTCCAGCCGTTCTTAATGGAACATAGTGCTCGATGTATAAATGTAGACCATCCGGTTGCCATCGCCTTGTAACAGAATCTTTGATAAAGAGAACGGTTATGTTGGTTCCATTCACACGATTATTACTAACAAAGCCATTGTGCAACGCTAACCAATTTTTATCCAGTGGTGACGGCAGCCAAGGTTGCTTCTGAGCAATGGTAAATGAGGTAAAAAGCAAAATAATAGTCAGACGACAGCAAGATGCCATTACAACGAAAGTGGATATTGAAATGAAGCGAATTTTTTTTTTAAAGCAATTTAGTAAGTAACAATCTTATCTTAATGCGCTCGTGTTACTAGTAATACTTCAACATTTAAATGATCTACAACATTTTCGGTGGGAGCGTCCATGTAGTATGTACTCACTTGAGTGGGTGGGTTCCTACAAACAACAAAAGAATTGCTTACTTTGTTTACTGTTTTAGCGGTGCCTAAGTACTAAAGACGCCGTAAGCATACTTACGTAATGTGTGAACGCTCCCACCATACAATGCAGCCACAAAGCTGATATAAAAGATTTTTATTAGCCTGATGAATATGTGTATGTGGCGGTTATTCCCGGTTACGATTTCTTAGTCGAGTTTATTGCATATATCGAGTATAAACTGTATAAGTATGACAAATGACAACTGAAAAACAAATAAGTTGTGACTCGACGGATAACTTAGTTTTTTTTTCACCAGCACAATTATCGAATCTCTGAATTCTTTTGATCTAATTGTCACCGATTTTGATAATACAACTTTGATTCGTTCCAAATCTTTTACACTTCACAACAGCCAGCAGACGGTTATCAGCCGAACGAAAAGTGACCCGTTCATCACAATTTCTTTATCATTACGCGGCATAAACAGGTGGAGAGGCCTATTCGACGCCACAACACTGAGATTATTGTGCACATACCCAGGTTGTTTCGAAATTATGAATCTATGCAAAAACACTGAAGTTAGGTAATCGAAATACACCAACAAGTCAATCCTGAGCAGCCGAGTGACGTGACCTGGGGTTGACCCATATACAACCGTACAACGCATAACAACCTTAGAGAGGTGAATTCGAGAGAGAATTTCATCTATTTTCTCTCACAAATTCGCCTCTCTAAGGTTTTTATGCGTTGTACGGTAGCATAGCGACCGTCGCTGTAAATCGAACGGAAGGACTGAACTATTTCTCAAAAAAAGTTCCAGCTAACAGACAGCTAGACCTAGCACTGGACAGCAATACGTGAGATGCGCTAACAACATAGACTTAACAAAGAGCTCGCGCGTCTTCAATGGTATGAAACGAGCGATAGGCCACATGTTACGGAGTCCAGCAAAAATCTTTGCAGACACCAAGCCGGCATGACTATCCCAGCCTGATCATCCTGATCATCCGAGAATTTAGAAATAAGCAAAAATCGTTGATTAACTGTGATGGGTGTGTGCTAACGTCGTTTGTAAATTTATTAGTTTTCTGAGACTAGCCAAAAAATAAAACGATTGAAATGTGATACGCCATGTGCTTGATTTTTCAAGGTTTCTTAGAGTTTGAACGTTGTGAACGTTGACAGTGGTAGTTATCCACAATCTTCTTTTTCAAGCACAACGATATTGTTACTCTTATCTGCTTTGGCAAATATAACATCTTTATCTTTCAATGACTTCACTGTTTCTTCTTTTTCAGCCTGTTTCTATCCACTGCTGAATGTAAACAATATTCTTAATTCCGTTTGTCCATCTCTCTGGTGGTCTACCTATAGCTCGTCTTTTATGTGGTCGCCAGTTCATGATCTTTTTGGTCCAACGTTCGTCTGTCCTTCTTGCAATATGTCCCGCCCAGCTCCATTTCAGAGATGCTATTCTTTCCATGACATCAACGATCCTGGTTTGTTGTCGAATCCATTTATTCGTCATTCTGTCTCTGAGTGTTATTCCAAGCATACTCCGATCCATGGCTCTTTGTGTCACTCTCAATTTATCTTCGGATGCTTTCGTTAAAGTCAACGTTTCCGCTCCATAAGTGAGCACTGGAAGGACACAAGTGTCGAAAACTTTGCGTTTCAGACTATTATTCATTTTGCTTTTGAAAATTAGTCTGAGTTTTCCGAACGCTGTCCATGCAAGACCAATCCTACGTCTTATTTCTGCAGTTTGGTTGTCCAGACCTAACTTCAGTTTATGTCCTAGATATACGTAGCTGTCGACTCGTTCAATGACAGTGTCACCAATTTTGATTTCTCTATCGTCCCCGATGTTGGTCATGACTTTTGTTTTCGATAAGTTCATCTTGAGGCCAACTTTGCTCGCCTCTTCACTTAACTGTTGTAGCATAAGCTGAGCCTGACCTAGATTCGCTGCTATCGGTACAATGTCATCAGCGAAGCGGAGATTGCTCAGGTTCTCTCCATTTATCTTTATTCCCATTTTACTCCAGTTTAACTTCCTAAAAACACTCTGCAGAATCGCCGTGAATAATTTCGGTGAAATGGTGTCACCCTGCCTTACACCTCG
This sequence comes from Bradysia coprophila, assembly GCF_014529535.1. Lineage (NCBI taxonomy): Eukaryota > Metazoa > Arthropoda > Insecta > Diptera > Sciaridae > Bradysia > Bradysia coprophila. Next base: position 1,150,273 of record NW_023503751.1, on the reverse strand, counting down.
GCCGATTCTGAATTTCTCCGTGCTCTTATGAAGTTTTATACATGAAGTAGCATTTTTGTACACATATCGAATTGTGTTGGAGTACCTTGAGTCTACTCTACATTCGTCTAATGCGTCCAATATCGACCATGTTTCCACTGAATCGAAAGCTTTTTCGAAGTCTATGAATAGCAAGACTATGTCGATGTTGACGACACTTCTCAATAAGCGTCATAATGATCATCATAATGATAATCATCATGAACTTGAACAGAAGAACTTCTAATAATCTGAAATGACATGATATAAAAATCTAGAGATAGAAAGTAAAGATTCGAATTTCGAATTTAACAATAATATTGGTATAACTTGTGCCGCACGAGTAAATGTTAAGGCTCACAGGTGGCAGTAACGTCTCGAGCTCAAAAACGAAATACACCTTTTGTTAGAACGTCACAATTCGCTCGTCTCGCAATCCCAAATGGTACACCAAGGAACTTCTACACCTGAAAAACGTGCGGAACAAAGAGTTTAGGAAACTAAGTGCAAAACGAAAGCATCAGCTGCTGAATGTTATCCCGACAGTTTTGGATGATATGGGTCATTCAAGTAGTACGTACTCCCAAAATTGACGATTTTTGACCCCCCCCCCCCTCCCCCCTGCACGCTTTTGCACGATTTTGTAGACACCTATCCCCCTACCCCATAAATACGCACAAAATACACAAAATTCTATGTTTTGAAAAATTCTTTAAAAAAAATAAAAAGTAAGTATTTTACGGTATTTTACACAATTTTTTGGTTAAGAAAAATTGGTATCGATTTTTACAACCAACCGGCTTGCCACCACCGATTTCGCTTCAACAAACTAAAGACAGACTGAAAATAGCAGAGGTCAAGGAAATAGACAAATATGCCAGTTTGTTTGTGTCGCTAGCGATCAATGATACCGAAAAACTTAAGATGTTGCTTGAGAAATCATCAAAAAAAAATCGTTTACGATTCGTTCTGTCCGTCCGTGCAAGGCAAAGTCACTGGTAGAATCTGTGTTTGCGGTCGCTACTTTAGCTCCGTGTCTTCAATGAAAAGCCACTTGAAAGCAAATGTGTCATGCAAAACATCTGTACCGCAGGTAAAACCATTGAAATTGTTAGGACAGAGAAAAAATGAAAAGTTTGTCGTTGTGCAATATGACACAGAAGAAGATGTGGAATGGGTATATGATCTAGATCTTGAAAGTGATGAAATGTTTGAAGAGCCGGCAGAGCCAGAAAACGAACATTTTTCTATAGAAACAATTTTGACTCCAATTTGGAAGGAGGACAAATAATAATTTTGTTTTTAAAAGTTTTAAAATAAAAATTTTGATTTCAAACAGTGCGCACATTTTTAGCAGACCCCCCCTCCCCTGCACGTTTCAGCCCGGTTTTTACGAAAATTTTGAAAAGAGCTGAGAAAGGCAATCCGTTTCACCCTAAAAAACTTTTTAATCTGCAAACCAATTGCCCGCAGATCTATCAAAATTTGTCCGAAGTTAAGTCCACTGTAACGTACTTCAAACGATCAGAACTCAATTCGACATTGCCAACGACACTAAAGCAAGAAGTAGAAACTAGATGGGATAGCCAGCTAATGTTACTGGAATCATTCATGAAAGTCAAAGACGAAGTGCAATCGATTTTGCTGAAGCATCGGCAATTGGATAAAAAATATTGACTACGAATTGTTGGAAGAATTGATCCAGTTTCTAACGCCAATACGGACTTGTTCTACAATGCTCAGCGGAGACAAATACCCAACGATTCATCTCGTGGCAGTAGCTTTCAACAAATTGAAAGATGAAATCAATATGTTCCAACCAAAGTGTGACGATATGCACAAACTGCTAGAACAAGCAAAATTCTGTCTGAAAGAGTATGTGGTAACGCAGAACATTCACTTTGCAGCATGTTTATTAGATCCTAGGTAAAACAGTTAAGAGATAATTTGGTCTTGGTGGTTAAAAAACCAAATTAATTGAAACTTTTCTTGGCAGATATAGACAGCTAATTTTTGCTAAGAAATATGAACGACGAAACGCGATTCAACTGTTAAAGGATCTAGTAGATGATTGTTTTGATGAAAATGAGAAGACGAGTAGCGATCAAACGATTACTCAAGCAAAACGTATTTGTTGCCTTGAATTTGAGCTTTTATTTGCTTGAGCCGCAATTTTTTAAATTTTTACCGGGATTCTTGTTCAATTCAATTCAAAATTGAGTTAATTTTATCCAAATTTTTATTGAACTTGTATTGCCCATTTCTTGTTGAACTAAATAAATTTGAATGAAGTTTTATGGGTGGAAATTATTGTTGACGGATTGCCTCAATTGATTGGCTGTGGCTGTACGATTTTCGATACCCCCCACAAAGAGTGACCAAAAATCCAGAAAATAGCTCCGAAATACAGCTTTATCTATACAGAATAACGTCAGTTGTGGACGCAGGGTTTATTTTTGGGAATTAAATTCCAGGAAATTCTCCAAAATTCCTGTTTTCTGTAAAATATTATCCTGTAAGAACAATGCATGCCTATATCTATAGAGAAAAGAACAGAAAATACGTAGTTTTTGAGAATATAATTCCCTTAAAATAGGCACTGTGTGGACGAAAGTTTGTCTAAAATCATTTTTAGACTCCCGAAGGAGTCAAAGAAAAATGTTCAACCACTCGAGATTGATGCACGTACCTCGAGAATGTTAAGTGGCTTAACAAAATCAACATCTAGTGTCATTGGAATGGCAATGAGAAGTATTAGTAAACTATAAGAAAATGAATTTCGATTTAGTTTGTGTTCTATTTTCAGTTTATATATACATCCTGATTAAATAACCTTGCTCTGTTGTTTGAAGTCTTTGTTTAGAAAATCTTTAATTTTTACCAGCAATCAGCGTGTTAATTAATTAATACGAATGCAATAACTTGAACCACATCAAATTAAATTTTTTATTTATTTTTTTCCCCCTCATTTATTTAAGAAATTTGCATATACCAAGAAAAGGTGGTCAGGCCTTCATCCCAACCTGTAAAAACTTGGATCTTTTCAGATTACATTATAAATAAAAAATGTCTTCCAAAGGTTTCGCCGCAGGAATTGTTCCCATTACGCAACTAGCATTGAAGCGTTGAATAGCCAACGAGATTCTTTGTGTTAGATAAAATTTTGATTTCTTATCACCAGTTAATTCCTGCAACTTCGAACCAATAGTGTTGATGAAATTTTTTGATTCTGTACTCCAAGGACCCATCTTAACTGTTTTACCTAGGATCTAATAAACATGCTGCAAAGTGAATGTTCTGCGTTACCACATACTCTTTCAGACAGAATTTTGCTTGTTCTAGCAGTTTGTGCATATCGTCACACTTTGGTTGGAACATATTGATTTCATCTTTCAATTTGTTGAAAGCTACTGCCACGAGATGAATCGTTGGGTATTTGTCTCCGCTGAGCATTGTAGAACAAGTCCGTATTGGCGTTAGAAACTGGATCAATTCTTCCAACAATTCGTAGTCAATATTTTTTATCCAATTGCCGATGCTAAAAGAATATAATTATTAGATGAAGTCAAATCTGAATAATGTTTGTGTTTTTCAAGCGCTGCAAAATTTGCGAGTTCGCCAGCTTTTTTAGATGTTTTCGACAAGTATGAATCAGCGAACGTGTCTACGCAAGTCGCGTCCCAGACCAAAGGTTTTCCTTTAGACCATGGCGTCAAAGTTACTCCATCAGGTTTCTTTCCGTCATTTCTTGATAATCCTTTTGGTTCCAGGTGGTTTGGAAGATGAAGGGACATAAGTGCTCGACTTATGATTTCATTCAATTCTATATGACGTAGATATCTGCCTGCACTTTTTTGGCAACTCAATCCATGCAGACCTCCTGCGGATACTACAGATCCGCACAGACCCGTGTGTACCAAACATATATCACAACCTAGTCGTTAACCAATACAGATTCTTATCGAATTACTGTCCATAAAAGTTCCAATGTTTGAAGAAGGAATTGCATGAAGCCAAGCATTTGATTCTTTACACTGTAGTGCTTTAAAACGAGCCAGATCAAGCTTCGATGTAAAAACCAGTTCTTTCTTGATAATTCGTTTTGTATTGATCATGTCCCAAGCTTTTTGCGAAGTCTTCAAAGATGGCTCTTCAACATTTAAACTTTTCCATTTCTCCGAAGCTTCATCAAAATTAGCAATGAAAGGCACGTCTTGAGAGTTTAGAATTTGAGAGACGTGACCTCCAACACCAAATGACGAACCAAGGAAAGCAGGTAAAGAAATGTCTTGAAGTCTTCTTATTCCAAGACCACCTTCGTTAATGGGTAAAGTCGCTTGCGTCCATTGCTTGTGATTCAAATCTACATTCAGTATTACTTCCAAAAGATCTTTAATTTCATTGTCAAATGCTGCAAGAAAATCTTCAAATTTCCACGCTGGAGATGTTCAATTTTGGGATTGCAAAACAGTTTCGGAGAAGGAATAATGACGTATGCGAATTTAAAAATTTCAAACGCTCGAACATTACCTTCACTTTGCACAAAACTTTTTCTGCAAATTTCTTGAAACCTTCTTCGAAAAGAGGTGCGCCAAGCAGACTTAAATCTTCCTTAGATACAACCCTGATTCCAGGACAGATTGCATTGAACTTTATATACGTTTCTTCGTCAACTGAGCCCAAACAGAAGAATAGCTCGCATTTCGATGGATTAATTTTGAGACCAATCTTCTCTGCCTCGTTGATCACACATTCAAAATCATGATACACTATTTCGGGCTCATCGCACACACTGCCGTCATCGAGGTACCATACATTTAATTCGCTTTGCAGACGCTGAATTAATCGATGAATAGTTAAAGCAAACAATAAAGGACCCAATGGATCGCCTTGCTGAGTTCCTATTTGCGACAACATGGAATGTTCACCGAAAAATAACAGAGAAGAGTTCCTGTAACATTGCCAAACGTATGTATACAGCGACGGAAATGTACACTTCGCTTCGTTCAACATCACGTCTCTCTCGACTGAATTGAAGGCGTTGCCAAAATCTATTTTCAAAAGGATCTTAGACTTCCCTAAATTAACTGACAAAAAGCTTCTCGTTGCGTGAACAGCTGCTTCACATCCTTGTCTTATCCCGACACCTAATTGTCGGGGGTAGAGATAATTACCAACTTCATCATTAACTTGGGAACAAGCCACTTTGGAGACCAATCGTCTGATAGAAAGACCTACGGCAATAGGGCGGATACCTCCGTCTTTCTTCGTTAACGCACACAATGAAGCACCAAAAGCGTATTTGCAAATTTCATCATTCACTTTACCACGAAGAAGGAAGTTGCACAGTTCTGTTATGACTGAAAGAGATTCTCTACCAGCGTCTAATGCTGAAGCAGATATCAATTTTTTATTAGGTTGAAAGTATGAAAGATTAGTACAACCGAACAAACATGAGCTGGCCGATTTGACGTTGTAATAATTTATAACAGATGTCGCAGATGTCGGTGGTATGAGCGGTATGTAACCGCTGCTTGTCTAGCACATAATAACAACAATCTGAATCGTAGCATGCTTAATATAAGTTTAGTAATGTCGGAATTCAAAACACAAACAAATTGGTTGTAACAAATATAATAATGGTCGCGATTAGAATGTAAAAATCTACAAAATATTATAAATAGTGGTACGGTGAACCCTTTAATAAGTGTTGTGAAAACAACTAAAAGCAATCTGATGTGCAGATTTTGTAGCGTCTGATTAATCTAAAATTAGTGATAAATAACTGTGAATTTTTGCTTAAATCTGCCCGATTTGCCAAATAGCGCAATAACATCATCCGATTAATCTGCTACTAGTGATAAATAGCTGTGATTCCTTGTTTAAATCTGCCTGATATGCCAAACTTATCCCATTGCCATGCCTAAGATATCTTGCTGTCTCTGCAAGCGTAGAACAGAGACAAACAAGCAAAGAGTCCGCATAGGATCCGACTCCAATTGGGTTCTTTTGAACATCCACGCAGAAAAAACCGGTCTGGATATGAACATGTTTTCAAAGGATGATTTTGTCTGCATCAAGTGCCATGGGATAATCTGTCATTATCGTATGAAGGACAGGGGACCGAACAAAGCGGTTCAAGATAACAAGCCGATTGCTCATGAACCAGGCATCACAAGGAAAGTCCTGAGAAGCTTCACCAAATCGAATGTTGACGTTGTGAAAGGTATTTGTAAAGATATTATCCTATCCCACAAAAGATCTAACATTTTACAAATATACTTAGATTGTGTGCCATCGAATCCAGTTAACCCGATCGATTCAGCTTCGATCGATGCTGATTTAATTGCGAGCGATTCCGCAGCTGTTGCGAGCGATTCCGCAGCTGTTGAAGTAAGCACTTCGGCTGACCAAATTGATTCTACAAATCATACCGAAGGTTTTGTAGATTCAACCGGTAATTGTTTTTTTTTCTCCATTTTTGAATTGCCAAGTATTCATAGTGATTGAAAATAGCTTTTCTTTTGCATTTTTCTACCGTAACCGAATGAATTCCTCCGTTACTTAATTTTTTTTTTGGCCAATTACAGCAGTTAAACTACCCGAAGTGAACTATTTCGCCGTCGAAAAATCAAGAAAACCCAAGTCCGTCGTTCGAGACTCGGCATCGTTAAGTGTGTCTCATCAACTTAACTCGTTGAATCTACTACCAAATTCGACATATAACGACGGTGTTGGAGACGGTGATGGTGACATTGTTGGAGACATTGTTGGAGACGGTGTTGGAGACGGTGTTGGAGACGGTGTTGGAGACGGTGTTGGAGACGGTGTTGGAGACGGTGTTGGAAACGGTGTTGGAAACGGTGTTGTAGACGGTGATAAAACTGGTGACCCAATTGCCGAAGCATCCGACATTGTAGCAAATGAAGAACCGTTGCCATCTACACCTTCAGTTACTTCAATCGGTAAGTTTATAACTATTCAAAAACTGCTAAATGCTATATAATCATCAGTTGGGGCTTGGGGCATTTAATTATGTTAAATGATTTTCAGACAATACAACTGAAATTCAAAGCTGTAACGCAATTCAAAAGTCTGCACCAACGTCTTCGGAGTCACACGGATTGTGTACACTTCAAATGGAAGGATTGAAAGCCACTCAATCTTGTTGTTGTCTCTGCCAGTCAAAATACGGAAGGAAAGCATTGCCATGGTCAGCTATTAGACAGGCATGGTTTGAGAAGCGCTGTTATATTCCGAAGTCAAATAGATCATGCGACTTACATCTGACCAGTTCGAATATTTTTACTGACGAGGCGCTTACTTTGATCGACACTACAAAGCAAAAAGTCGATGTTAAAATCGAACACTTTAACGTGTGGCTGCATGCAGTATCAGACCTACCAAAGTCAACACCCTACAACTTCGAAGAAGACGGTGTCGAGCCGGAAAAGTACAAAATGTTTTTCGGAATCGACAAGGAAAACTTCGATGATCTGGTGCAGTATCTAATTGGTAAAATTGAACTTTTTTAAGTCGTCATTCCGATATAGATCGCTCATTATTGTATTTACTATTTAGGCATGAGAAATACATCGACAAGATCACTTCGAACGGCTTTGGCAATGTTCCTGTTACTCCTCAGAAATAATATGAAACAAGAAATAATCGCTCATAATTTTTCGACAACACAACAGGTTGTGAGTAAAACCATTGCCGCTGTTTCTCTAGCCCTGGAGGAGCATTTTGTGCCGAAAAATCTAGGCTATTATCACATTACTCGTGACGAAGCTCTAGAGAAACACTCTATCAAGCTAACGTCAACAGTGTTGGGACAGCCAGAACATCGATTGTGTTTAATCGCCGATGGAACGTACAATTACATTGAGAAACCAGCTGACTTTGGGTTACAAAGAAAAACGTTCTCTGCCCATAAACAGCGGAATTTGTTAAAACCCTTGTACATCGTACTTCCAACTGGTTACATATTGGAGGCGGCTGGGCCATACTTTTGCGATGCTAAAAACAACGACGCTGCGAATATTCGTCACCACTACAAGAATTCGGATTTGTTGCTGTTTTTGGAGGAGGACGATTTTTTTTTGCTCGATAGAGGCTATCGGGACGTCGTTGGTGAAACGGAATCGAAAGGCTTAACCGTTTTTATGCCAAGTCTATTGAATGGGAAACGAACTCACTTCACATGCGAAGAAGCGAATGCATCGAGAAAGGTTAGTTCAATCTCATTTGTAAATTGAAACTTGGGATCTCAAATATTTATCACATTTGAGCTAAGTTGGTTATTGATGTAATTGTGATTGAATTGGGCTTTCTCACAAGATATTGTGACGTGCCGTCAGTTTTTCCATGTTACATATTTCCAACACTAGTCGACATTTGCTTGAACTTTGAAAAACATAAAACGTACTTCAGTAAAATCTATTACTTCATCAAAGTATCTGCCAAGATATCTCCTAATTTCTTTATAGAATCTATCACCTATGTACTTCGCTCTGTAATAGAGCAATATACACAAATGAAGTAGCATATTTAATGATTTTCTTGAGATACGTCTGTCTGAGTTTGTCTTTCCTGAAATTGCTCATTCCTTCATTGTGTTCTCATTGTTTTTCGTCTATATTCCGTAGGTTACAATGTTCAGATGGGTAGTCGAAGCTGTCAATGGTCGTATTAAAAACGTTTTCCCATTTTTCAAACATACCATCGAGGGAACTTACGTACCAAAGATAATGAGATTTAATCGAATAGCTTGTGCCATTATGAACAAATATTTCCCATTGCTATACAAGAACAGCGAATTTCATGATGTAATTGCAGATGTGGTTGCCTCAGATGAAATACCACAAGTGAACGAATTAAAAAATGAAATCGAGGAACTTGGCCTAAGACGTATGACAACTAAGTGGGAAAAGGCATCAGCATCTTCAGTTCTTGATTTTCCAATGTTGTCAATGGACGACCTTAAAAAAATTACGCTTGGCACGTACCAAATCAAAATTGCTCAAAGATATATAGACGAGCATCTGAAGAGTGACACTGAATTCGGAATATTCATTCATCGCGAAAAAAAACATCATCAGAGCCAGAATGCAGTCGCGTTTCAGTAAATCAAAATCCCATGATGCGTGGGTCAAATTCGATAATAACGTAAGCGGGTATGACGCTATCAAAGGGCTGTACTGTTCATGTAAAGTTGGCGAAAGGACTTTAGGATGCTGCAGTCACCTGACCTCGGTTCTACGTTATTTGGGATTTGATCGTCATCAAGCTCGGGAAACGAAATTTCGTTCCGAATATGCGTGGGATGCAATTGATTGTGGTGAGTCTTCAGGAGAAGAATTCGATAGCGATGAGAACCTGATTTAGTCAACATCATGCACACTTGGTCAACCATGTCACCGAATTAGGCTTTTTAACATACTTAGTCACTGTAGACGAATCCAGTCATCATCACCGAAACTAGTCATTATCACCGAATCTAGTCATCACCACCGAATCCAGTCATCACCACCGAATCCAGTCATTGTCACCCAATTCAGTCATCACCACTGAATCCAGTAATCATCACCGAATCCAGTCACCACCACCAAATCTAGTCATCACTGAAGCTAGTCATAGCTGAATCTAGTCATCACCACCGAATCCAGTCATCATCACTGAGTCTAGTCATTGTCACCCCAATCCAGTAATCGCCACCGAATCCAGTCACCACCACCAATCCAGTCATCATAACTGAATCCAGTAATCATCACCGAATCCAGTCACCACCACCAATCCAGTCATCATAACTGAATCCAGTAATCATCACCGAATCCAGTCACCACCACCAAATCTAGTCATCACTGAAGCTAGTCATAGCTGAATCTAGTCATCACCACCGAATCCAGTCATCATCACTGAGTCTAGTCATTGTCACCCAATCCAGTCATCACCACAGAATCCAGTCATCACCACTGAATCCAGTAATCATCAACGAATCTAGTCATCACCACCGAATCCAGTCATTGTCACCCAATCCAGTCATTGTCACCCAATCCAGTCATCATCACAGAATCCAGTCATCATCACAGAATCCAGTCATCACCACTGAATCCAGTAATCATCACTGAATCTAGTCATCACCACCGAATCCAGTCATTGTCACCCAATCCAGTCATCACCACAGAATCCAGTCATCACCACAGAATCCAGTCATCACCACAGAATCCAGTCATCATTACCGAATCTGGTCATCATCATTGAATCCAGTAATCATCACCGAATCCAGTCACCACCACCAAATCTAGTCATCACTGAAGCTAGTCATTGTCACCGAATCCAGTCATTGTTAACGAATCTAGGCATTGTTACCGAACCTAACTTTTAACACCGAATCTAGTCATTGCATCTGATTCTGGCCATTGTAACTCAGTTGAGCGATTAATCGAATATGTAAATTGTATTTTGGATAAAATAAATATTTTGCTTAAAAAGACCTTTACTCACTCAACTATAAATGAAACGTAATACTTTCTCTTCACTACGAGCTTTGCCTTGCATTGCTTTATAGTGAGTTCAATCGAACCTCCCCAACAAGAGCCCATGTTAAACCGAATATCAATTACAATGAAAATTAAAACAAACGACAGTGCGCATTTTTCGTGTTATCACTCAGTTGGAGTTCCCTGACTCACAGACACGATAGGAACGATACTTTGTCTGATAAAAACCGTTTTTATTTTTATGTGAAAGGTATGTATTGCTTGTAATGCTAAAAACTGATTCCATTCGCTTTAAGATACTTAGCAGAAATCTAAGTTTTCAACTGTTAAGCCGCGATTACATCAATATAAACCAAACGACTTCGTTGGTCAAACTATTTCAGTTGTAGCCTTTGCGCAACATTTACAGTTATTTATCACTAGTTGTAGATTAATCATTGTAGTCATTTACATTAAGATAAAAGTGAAATAGTGCAAAATAAGTTTAATGAGAATTCATACTTTTGATGTCGGTAATGTCTGAACGACATTTTGTTAATTGTCTCACAGTATTGGTAAATATCCACAATGTCTTTCATACATATATTAGCAACATCAAAAGTAAACATCCTGTCACCTCGGGCTACTTACAAAAGTACAAGGAAAGTTGCTTTGAATCACAAAAATCTAACAAAGATAAATATTTCGGCCTAAAAATAACAACAGAAACATTGTGACACACACCCACACAGTCAAACGGCAGCTCAGATATGCAAATGTCATTTGATGAACATATGAAAAAGTACTGAAATACCAATTTTAGTCTTTTTACTATTCAAAATATGATTAGGTTTCCAAACTGGCTCTCCTTAGATCGACACACATTTAAATGCAGACGAATTCTTCTGTATACACAACTAATTATGACTTTGAGCCATTCTGGAGTCGTTATTAAAATTATAATTGAAAACGGCCGAAAAAGTCGAGATGCAGTGTTCTCATCTTTAATTTAAAACCAAGAAAAACAACATAAAATTCTGAAACCAACGGCAAAGAAACACAACAAACAATTTAATTGACATTGACATTGCATATTTGTCTCTACAACAATGAGCATCTCTAGTCGGACCGGCACCCCGATTTAGTTCGATCCATCCATTCAAAAATTCAAAGGCTTTGATACCTTGATTGGTTGGTAATGTTTCTTCATCTGCTCTCATGTATCTTATCGATGCAGGATCGTCAAACGATTTTACGAAATTGTGAAGAACTACAGTAGCCACCACAATATTGTCAACCATATCAGGGTTAGCTTCGATAGGGCCATTTAGTACACGCCATCTTTTAACCAGTATACCAAAAGTGTTCTCTATGTTTTGGCGGACACTACTCAGCTCTTTATTGTATTGTTTCTGAATAGGACTCAGATCGGCATATTTTCCAGAATACGGAGTGAGAATATGTTCATGTAGCGGATAGGCCGTATCTCCAATAATAAAGAACGGACACAGTATATTAGTGTGTGGTAATGGGGCTGGAGGTGGCAAATTCAAACTATTTGTGGTTAAGCGCTTTCCGAACGTTGACTGGAATAATACTCCGCCATCACTCTGGCAACCGTAACTTCCGATGTCCACATATATAAAATTTTTCTTCGCATCACAAATTCCAAGCAAATTGGTGCTGAAATAACGCATGTAATTGAAATACTTTGATCCACTCTTTTTCGGTGCCGTTATTTCTATGAGCTTGCCGTCGACTGCACCGCAACAATTTGGAAATCTCAGTTTCTCATCAAACTCTGAGGCGATTCTAAGCCAGTCTGCCTCCGTTGGAAATTTCAAATAGATGGGCGACAGAACATTCCATAGGGATGTTTCATTAACGATGTTGAAAGCTGTCGAAGCACCCAAACGAAAGTTATAATGCAAACTTTTGAGAGAATCGCCTGTAGCCAAATATCTGATGTACAAAAGAGAAATAATAGTGCGTTTATAAGACGAAAGATATAGTCAGTCAAGATAAATCGTCTCAAGTACATTTTCATAGAATTAAAATTGAATTTAGCACACACCTTAAAGTAAGTAGTAGTCGAAATTTTGCTGGTATCGCATTCGGAGTAAATTTTGTAATTTTTGGTTGAACCAAGCTTAACAGATGATCAAAAATAACTGGACTCATTCGAGTATAATTGAAAAATTTGTCATGGTCATTCATTAGCATTTCTTGAACCAAATTTTCAAAATGACTAAGTTCCTTTCGCAGTTGATTAACGGGATGGACTCCCCATCTTTTTCTGCGACGCTTTAATTGCTTATCATCGGTTTGCGTATCATCAGTTTGCGTATCATCGGTTTGCGAATTTAACAGGCAGTCCAGCTCAATTATGGTAATGAAACATTGTAAAAGGTCCAGGTTATCACTTTCATGATCAGAAATTTCCAATTCGTCAACAGATTCTTCTAACTCAGAAACTGATAGAACATATGAATCCATGAAAACGTCTTCAATGTGGCTTGAGTTGTTATAATCATAGATGTCTAAATAGCTATCTTCAAGTTCTGTTGCACTATCACAATGTAAGATTTGTTCACAAAAATTTACAATTTCTAAAATTTCTGTTAATTCAGAACACTCAACTTCCATTTTTTAATAGTTTCGATTGACCACTGACAACTAAAATGCCCAGTGCCATGAGATATATTCTTATGTTAAGTTATTAACGATATCGTATTAACCACTAAGTAGGTACACATGCAGCTTGCCATATGCAATTACGTGACTTATTGTGAGCATGTGTGTTCAGCACATGTAGCTTATGCGCAATTTTAGTGTGGTTGCATTGCACTCTAGCCAAAGAGCAATGGTGGTTGCGAAACTTTACTCTGAGTTCTTCATTAAGGAGACATTTTTGACAGTTTTTGCTATGGTTATCATGGTTGCTTTTACGACGAATGTCTTTCGTTATTATGAGAATTTCGCAACCACATCCTAGATCACAAAATAAGAAATTGTATCGGTATCCGATTTCTAACAATAAAACTCATCATGCATGAAATATTTTATAAATTTACATCCACAGTCCCGACTATAAAAATTGGTGGGTGAGTGACTATATCTAGAAAAAATTCGCGGACAAAAACACATTTCTCCCATAAATAGCTGACGGTTTCTTGATTACTCACAATAGTTGTCAATTTCTGTTGCTTTCAAGTTCATTTTTAACAGAGGGTATCGATAAAGTAAAAGTAAGCGAATAATTTTTGGAATTCGAACTTCTATGGAACTTGATAATTCAATTAAAATAATTTAATTTTAAGTAAATAACGTTTATTTTCCTAATAAAGAAAAATCGTGAAAATCAAATTCAGTTTCCCCGTCAGTTAGTTGTGATATAACTTTCTAAGCAAGAAATGCAACCATTGAACTTTACGAATCCCTTTCGAATTGAAGTTTACAGATGTACAAAATGAAGGGCACATTCATCAAATCAATTAATATTTAAGACATTTTTCTGTATTGTTCCCGTGTAGACCTATCGTCATCAGTCTAGCGAATACTGAACCAAAATGGTGAAACTGATTTTGATTTCTTTGCACGCTATAGTTGCAATTAACGCTATGCTATCAACGAACGTACCTGCAGGAAATGGTAAAACTTACAAGGAAGCGCAATGACACACAACTAAAGTAAAATTCCCTACTTTCTTAAGGCTTAAAATACGTCGGGTCGTTCAGATCATGAATGAGTGTTCAAGGAAGAAGTACGCAGCTGTTTGACGAAAGTAATTATTACATTAGTCAGAATTGGGTGAGTCTTTAGAGAACATTTTATTTCGCAAATTCCAAAATCGAATCGATTTTTGACAATCAACGCAACTATGTAGGGTGCTTGCAATACTGCACAGAAAGATTGTAAAAACATACTAAACGCTAATTTACTCGCTGTGGAAACGGAGGAAGAATGGAAATATGTCAGGGAAATGTTGAAGAATTATGGATTTGGTAGGGTACACTGACTGTGAATCCACTCTCTCAACAGCGGTTTTTTTTTGGTTTAAATTGTTAATTGTTTCTCGATATAGCAACGGCCTATTGGACCAGTGGAGAGTATGCTCGAACTGATTGGCGATGGTCGGCGAATGATATTGTATTGGCACCATGTGCACCATGGGAAAGTGGGCATCCGAAGAAAGCAAACCCCCTTTTGAGTGTGTTAATCAATTATAGAAATCGTTACGATGCTACTTGGAGTACCGTTCCAAATACACAGCTGCATCGATATATTTCCGAGGTAATGTTAATTTCCATTATTATTTGGAGGCATATTATGAAGACTATTCAATCTTTTTTCGAAAGGTAAAGGTACAAGCTCTGTCACCTATAGCTCAACCTTGTTATCAACCCAATGACTTAGTAGTTGTACTCGACTCATCGGGAAGCATCGGACGTGATAATTTCGAAAAGGCTAAACAATTTGTAGAACGATTGGCCAACGCATTTACCGGTTACAGTCATAATCGAGTTTCTTTTGTAACCTATTCGTTTTATGCAACCGTTCACATTGACTTGGAGAGTGGATTAAGTCCGGCAGAAATAAGTTCGAAAATTTTGGAGACAGAATTTGAAGCAGGTTTCAGCACAAATACCCATTGGGGAATCGAGTTGGCATTACATAACTTTATTTCATATTATCGTGGAGTTCCAATGAATATGGTGATATTTACCGGTGTCGAATCCAACTCGTCGTATGAAACTGCTGACATGGCAGAACGCGCTATCAAATATGGCATCCGGACATTTTCCATTGGCATAACGCCCTACATGAATCAGCACGAACTGCTGCAGATAGCTGGAAATGATGCTAGCCATGTGTTTACAACACTCTTGATCTCGTTATCTCCAATCTTGATCCGAAGCGGATCCAACTTCGCAGGACAAAGTGTCCATTGGTTGTTGAAGATCCTCACCATCTGGCTCTAGATTTGACTCTGTCGTTGGCTCCCATGAAGTTTTTGTTAGAAGAGCGTCCCGCTAGAACGAATTTCTACCGGGCAGACTATGTTAGACTTAACGATGAGCTGTCTAGAGTTGACTGGGTTGATGAGCTTGATGGGTTAGATGTGGACCGTGCTGTTGAGAAGTTCTATTCCATCTTAGATCCTTACATTGAGTCCATTCCCAAGTGTAGGTGCTCAGTACGTGAATATCCGAATTTCTACTCACAGCAGCTCATTTCTCTGATCAGTAAGAAGGCGAGGTCAAAGGATGAACTGAAGCGGCTTGCGAAAGCTAGGCCAGTTGACGTTAGTAGAGTGGCTGAAGTTACCGACACGTTTCGTCGTCTTCGTAGAGAAGTGAAGACAGGCATTGCGAGATGTTTTGACGACTATGTAAAGGACTGCGAAGAGAAGATTAAATCCAATACGAAATGCTTTTTTGCATTTACGAAGTCGTTACGCAAGACCAATTCCCTGCCGAACGACATGAAGCTTGGGGGAGAGGTCGCAAATGATCGTGATTCCGTGTGTAACCTTTTTGCTAAGTATTTTAATTCGGTTTTCAATCCGTCAGTTGGCAGCGTTGAATCTCAGGCACCCATCTACGATCCATTTCAACCGTCGTTTGATGAGTCACCAGAATTCATACTCACGGAAAGTCAAGTACGAGATGCGCTGAAGAGTTTTAACGTGCACAAGGTAAGCAGCCCAGACAACATTCCCATGATGTTTTTTGCAAATTTGGCTATTTCCCTGGATCTGCCGCTTACCATCCTTTTTAACCGATCATTAGCTGAAAAAAAGTTTCCATCTAGGTGGAAAGTGAGCTTCGTCTCACCAATCTTTAAAGACGGAGATAAAGCGGATGTGTCGAACTACAGACCGATTAGTATCTTGTGTGCTGTTTCTAAAGTTTTTGAGAGACTGGTTTTCACCATGTTGTTTGATCAGATTAATCATAAAATTCACCATTCTCAGCACGGTTTTTTCTGTAAGAGGTCAACACAGACGAACCTGATGGAATACGTATCGATGTTGGCAAACAATATTGCGGATGGTGGTCAAGTTGATTCAGTTTATACGGATTTCACGAAGGCTTTTGATAAAGTGAACCACGGACGCCTGATTGGTAAACTAAAGGGACTTGGAATAAATTCAAACCTAGTCCAATGGTTTGCGTCGTACCTCAGGGATCGTTCGCAGCTGGTGGTAATTGGTCGTTCATCGTCCAGCAGAATTTTTCCTACCTCAGGAGTTCCGCAAGGATCAATACTTGGCCCGCTCTTATTCATAATCTTCATCAATGATTTACTCACGTCTCTATCTGCAGATTCTGGACTCGGCTTTGCTGACGATCTGAAAGTCTTTCGCCCAATCATCAATGAGGATGACTGCCTACTCCTACAAAATGACCTAGAGCTGGTTGAGCGGTGGTGCAGATCGAACGATATGAGTCTGAACCACAAGAAGTGCGCTGTCATGTCATTTACGCACAGTCCCAACAAGATCTCATTTCCATACATGCTATGTGGCCAGGTTATTGACCGAGTGCGATCAAAAACCGATCTTGGAGTCATTATCGACGAGAAGCTGTCATTCAGCGATCACGTTGATTTCATTACGAGGAAGTCATACCAGCTTATTGGATTTATCTTCCGCTGTGGCAAATATTTTTCCGATCGGTCGAGCTTTGTGACACTCTATAATTCTCTTGTTCGTAGCAGACTTGAATATTGTTCGTCCGTTTGGAGTCCGTTCTATCACAACTCAATCGATCAGTTGGAGCGAGTGCAAAAGAAATTCTCGAGGATGTTTTTCTACAAGTTTAACATGGAACGACAATCGTACGACAAGAGACTACAACATCTTAGACTTCATTCGCTGGAATCCAGGCGACTGGAAAACGATGAAATGATCCTATTCAAATTGATTCATAGCCGAATCGATTCTAAACTTCGTCACCAGCTTTCGTTTGATCATCGTACTAGATCCACCCGACAAAGGAATGTGTTCTACCTACCCAACATTAAGACCAACATCCAGAGGAACTCACCGATTTTCCGAATTCAAGAGCATCATGACTTGTTCTTCTCCGATTTGAATATTATGGATGCTAGACTTTCGGTGTTTAAGGAGCTCGTTAGAGACACTTTCAGTTACTAATTTTTTTATTATTGTTTTTCTGGCAAAGGAACTTGGCATTGTACTTCTGATTTTCTTGTATTTTCCCGACTAACATATTATTGGGCCCCGGCCTGTTTGTTTGGTCGTAAAACGATTAAAAAAAATAAAAAAAAACAGAGAATTTCGATGGTCTGATGCATGAAAATATGCTCGCCGTAAGGAATTCACTTTTGTATAATAAAATGAGTCGGATGTAGCAAACG
Organism: Bradysia coprophila; assembly: GCF_014529535.1. Lineage (NCBI taxonomy): Eukaryota > Metazoa > Arthropoda > Insecta > Diptera > Sciaridae > Bradysia > Bradysia coprophila. The sequence continues at coordinate 1,132,388 of NW_023503751.1, read as the reverse complement.
TTGCATTTCACTATTTACCTGACCAACGAGTATCTTTTTGACTTTGAGGATCTCGCAATCCTTACTACTTTGAATTCTTAGCAAACGGCGACCACGCCTATCTATCAATTAATATTAGAATACGTACTTCCAAATTTTTGTTTTGAAGACTGGTATAGTTACAGCTCATCGCAAAGAGTCTGGTTGTATCCACATCCACACTCGTCAAAATAAAAATTAATAGAAAGTAATTTGCACATTGACGCTTGTTTTACATATTCAATTGATTCTTCGCTTCTCTTCCGTATTCCAATCTCAAAATATTGATAAATTGTCGAGCGCCTTTCTTTGTGGGGTATGATGAATTTTTAAGAAAAACACTTTTTTGCTCCTAATTTTCATTCAAATCAAATGTAATAATTAGTAGATCTTAGGCAATTTCGCGAGTTGTAGCCCTAAACGTAGCCTAAAATCAACCGATCACAACAGGTATACGTACGTAAGTTTTCATGCAAAAGAACTTCTTTTTCGGCCCCAATTCGAAAAATAATTTTACCAGTTCACGCGTCACAGACGATTGAGAGCCAATCTCTATTTCCATACATTATATGTCGAATGACATTTTTAATGGTACTAATGGTAGTATTGGTATTAAAATAGTACTCTATTCGACATAGGCAATCCTCTATAATTATGTGCTTTGATAGTCTTGATTTCGCTTCGGTCGCGTCACATTTACTTTACTTTATAAATTTAACAATTAGTTTTCCAACTTCATCAAATCTTGATATAATTGTCAATGTGAATCTAGGAATTGCAACTACAACCCTAAATGGCCGAACGTGATCAAAAGAGATTTAAGAAGTTAAGTGCAACGGTTAGTGGACTGAGCATAAAAAGTATTTCAAAATTTGAACTCAAAATGAATGGAGGAATTATACTTTTATAATCTCTCACATTTTTAACCACCGCGTCACTTAGCTAAAAACTGAAAACCTTAGATTATGAAAATTGAGTCAGAAACTTGAATTCGATGTGAAGAGCATCTAATTTGCATGTAAGAGCAAGCGACAGTCAATTAAAAGAGAATTATTGATATTTTTGAGGTTTGACGTTGGACCTTCAGAGTACCATATATGAGTAAGTGTTATAGTATGTAGTGTGATGTAATTTGCGCTTGTTAGACCCGTACGAAGTACTGGGGTCTTATAGGTTTACGCATACGTTTGTAACACGTCGAATTGGACTCCCTGAGTAAGGGGAAACCTATTGTGGTTGTCTAGAGATGCCAAATCAGTGAAAAAAAATGTCCGTCTGTCCGTCTGTCCGCACGATAACTTGAGTAAAACGCATCCGATTTTGAAAATTCTTTTTTTTTCCGTTTGGTAATGTCAAAAGACAGGCTAAGTTCGAAGATGAGTGATTTTGGATCGACCCCTCCCGAGCTGTGGCCCAATAAGTGCTTTACGGTTTTTCGAAGATATCTCCGGACAATTAAACGTTACACTTGTAAGTTATACGTCAAATAAAAGGTATTTACAATACCGATCGACAAAAAAAAAAGTTGAGGGAAATCGGATGACCGACCCATGAGTTAGACCCCTCGGTGTGAAACAGGCACAGGGCGGCAAGCAGTTTTTGCTTGTAGGTCGGCCACATTTGAACATATTTCGTCTGTTTTCGCTTTATAAGATAGGTATTGACCGTACTAATCAGGGAAAAAAAAGTTTATGAAATTATGTTCACCGGAGCGTGAGCTAGGTCTCTTGGAGTGAGCTCTTATCTGGCTACTCGGCCGTACAGTGAACGTGAAGTATTTTGTCAATATCTCGAGTAAATTTTGACCGAATTTCATGAATTTTTTTTTGTTTGAAAGGTATTAACGAATGTAAAGCGTCGGTAAAATTTCCGGTCTCCTAACAAAATGGCTGCCGGTGGCCATATTGGATTTTAATAAAATAGAAATATCTTGGGAAAAATGATACTTAGAGAGTTTCTGTTAACATGGAAATAATTTGTTATGTGTGTGGGGTGTTTCAGGCATTCCATATATGGACATCTATATTCACCTATATTGAGCTATATACAGGCATATAGAGCTATATAATAGCATATATTTATCTGTGAAATGTTTATTTATAGTGAAATATAGTTAAATATAGCGGTAAATAGCTGTTTAAATAGGAATTTATGAAATTTGACTTCGTACGGGCTGTCTGTATTGCCTCCGGCAATTTATTTGTATATGATGACAAGGCAAAGAGTGGATAATGTAAGTGATTTTAAAGCGCGAATAGCTTTTCAGTAGAGAATGAAGTAAAAGAAATGAAGAGTTTCACAGTAAAGGCTTTTGATACAAATAGGTGTTTCGTACGGGTCGGCGTTAGCTATGTTTTTAATTTACATCCAATTTCATTTAAAAATTTGAAACAGTGAAACAATTTCCAAAGAAAATTAATTTAAACTAATGAAGATAGGTTGCAATACCTGGAAATAAGAAAACGTACACATCTTTCTACGACGAAAAATTGAAATTTAATTGCTTTAATTGCCAGATGGAACAAGATAGAAAGCGATTTTCTTATCTTATTAAAAGTAACGTGACTTTGTGTTCAGCACCTGTCGCTTATGCGCAATTTTAGTATGGACTGCGAGATTTTACTCAGAGTTCTTTATCAAAAAGATGTTTTCGTCAGTTTTTCTTATAGTTGTATTTAGGATGTATCTTTCTCGTATAACATGAGAATTTCGTATTCGTAACAAAAAAGAAATTATATCGGTGTCGGATTTCTAATGTTGAAACATACTGTAAACTTAATTTTGTATGAAAAGTTCTGGAAATGTACGTTACAGTCCCGACTACAATGCTGGTGGGTGAGTGACTATATCTTGAAAAAATTCGCGGACAAAGACACAATGCTCCCATAAATAGCTGACGGTTTTGTGATAACTCGTAATAGTTGTCAATTTCTGTGGCTTTCAAGTTTGTTTTTAATAGAGGATATTGAAAAAGTAAAATTAAGTGAAAAACGCTCTGTTTTGCGTACATTTTTTATATTTGAAAATATGTAGAAGAAGGTGACTCTTTCTAATGTGCTATAGCAATAGCAATAGCAAAATTTATTAAACTAAAATCTTTCTATCAATCTGTTAAATTTAAAGACTTTTTCAGCGAATTCAAATAAATCTTCAAATCAATTATTAATATTTGCGACACTTTTCTATATTGTTCCTTTTTAGACCTATCGTCATCAGTCTAGCGAATACTGAACCAAAATGGTGAAACTCATTTTGATTTCTTTGCACGCTATAGTTGCAATTAACGCTATGCTATCAACGAACGTACCTGCAGGAAATGGTAAAACTTACAAGGAAGCGCAATGACACACAACTAAAGTAAAATTCCCTACTTTCTTAAGGCTTAAAATACGTCGGGTCGTTCAGATCAAGAATGAGTGTTCAAGGAAGAAGTACGCAGCTGTTTGACGAAAGTAATTATTACATTAGTCAGAATTGGGTGAGTCTTTAGAGAACAGTTTATTTCGCAAATTCCAAAATCGAATCGATTTTTGACAATCAACGCAACTACGTAGGGTGCCTGCAATACTGCACAGAAAGATTGTAAAAACCTACTAAACGCTAATTTACTCGCTGTGGAAACGGAGGAAGAATGGAAATACGTCAGGGAAATGCTCAAGAATTATGGATTTGGTAGGGTCCACTCTCTCAACAGTGTTTTTTGGCTTAAAATGTTTTTTGTTTCCCGATAAAGCAACGGCCTATTGGACCAGTGGAGAGTATGCTCGAAATAAATGGCAATGGTCGACGAATGAAATTGCATTGGCACCATTTGCACCATGGGAAAATGGGCATCCAAAGAAAGCAAACGCCATTTTGAGTGTGTTAATCAATTATAGAAATCGGTATGATGCTACTTGGAGTACCATTCCAAATACACAGCTGCATCGGTATATTTGCGAGGTAAAATAATTTCCATTTTCGTTTTTAGTTGTTGGCACATTGCGAAGTCTATTCAATCTATTTAATCTAAAGGAAAAGGTACAAGATCAACCCGCCTCTTCACATGCGCCTCCGTCCGAACCTCCGTCTACCACACCGTCCGCACTTCCGTCGACAACACCGTCCGCACTTCCGTCGACAACACCGTCCGCACTTCCTTCGACAACACCGTCCGCACTTCCGTCGACAACACCGTCCGCAACTCCGTCGACACCACCTTCCGCACCTCTGACCAAGCCTCCATTTACTCCTGAGGACGCGCCTACAGTAGTAAAAGCCTGTTATGACACCAATAACTTAATGATTGTACTCGGTTCATCAGAAAGCATCGGAAGTGATAATTATGAAAAGGCAAAAGAATTTGTAAAGCGTCTGGTCAGCCTATTTACCGTTCACAGTCTGAATGGAGTTTGGACTTATACTGCCGGTGTCAGCACTAATGTCGACGATTTGATTAAGTTGGGATTAATGACCTTAAAAGGATCTGATCGAGGAGTTCCAATAAACATGGTGTTTTTTACCGGTGTTAGCTTATTGCATGAGAGTACTGCTTTGACAGAACAAGCTATCAAATATGGTATCCGGACATTTTCAGTTGGCATAACGCCCTACATCAATCAGGACGAAATGCTGGAGATGGCTGGAAATGATTCTAGCCGAGTGTTTACATCAGAGAATGCCGATGATCTGATCAATTTGTTGGCGCCGCTTAGCCATAAAATATGCTCGCTGTAAGGAAATCATTTTCGTTATAATATAATAAATGAAAAAAGGAAGTTGCATTTATTAACGTGTCTAGCGAGTCTCTTTTCGACTTCGAGGATCTCGCAATTCTTACTACTATCTAGCAAGCAAATTATTTTCTTTTTATTCTTGCTTCTCAATTCAGTAATTCAGTCAATATATTGATTACTGACATGTCCCTTTTTGCGGTATGTCGAATGTAAAATAATTTGACCGCTTCACACGTCATGGGAGCCATTTGATAAAGATGGGCTTGTTATGTATGTGTCAAAATATGTATGTGGAAGCACCGATTCGGTGGCAACGTATAAAAACCAAAATCAGAACCCCCCAAATCGGTGGCGACCCACTCATCCATTAATGCCGCATAAAACCAAGAAACAAAATCCAATTAAATAAAAACATATCACAATTTGACAAAATCATATTCGCCTCAGAGTAACTATAACAGATCTCACAGGGCTGAGTGGTGCATGGATCAGTTCTTGAGACACTTTGTGCAAATGCAGATAGGTTTGCCTTTTTGCTTCAGCGTACGAATAACAAGTGTACGGAAGATTGTGTTTGTTGGACAGCGCCTCGACCCTGTCCACTATTAACGGCTGTCGGAATTGTGGCATTGCGGGAAATAAATGGTGTTCAATTTGATAGTTGAGAAAGCCCATCCAATAGTCACACCAACGTGTTTGCTCAACGTCTGCAGTGTGTACCAGGGCGTATTCAGCCCAATGCGTTGGTTCCGTCGTAACCGGCAAGTAAGTGTGACTTAACGCAAAATTTAGGAATACATAAGAAGCAGCCATCCAAGACGAAAAAAAAGAAGCCGAAAAACCAATGAAATTTGAGTAAATGACGTAATGCGCAATCAATGCCAAGGTTTTGATGAGAAATCTGGGTACTTTTTAATATTTCGGGTTTGAAACTGTTACTGTGCAAGAAAATTTGGAAATATCGATCGATCATTGGAATTCCTAAAAAAGCATAGTGACCACACTCGTGTCCCACCCAACCGACGCGTCCTTGCGAAAAACCAATCAAAAATATTCCAGCATATTTAGCAACGTTGGATGGCCACTGTAGCAGTAAGTATCCAACATACCACAGAGCAAGCAGCTCAAAAATGCGCACTAAATTGAAGGTGTGAGAAGGTTTGAAAAATCCTTCTTTAACCAAGTCCGCGTAGAGCTTTGTAAAATCTTTTGATGGGGTCTTTTTTAGCACTTGAGGGTCTGAATGAACTGTTTGATGTGGCAATGAAATCAGAAAATGTTTTACTTATTCGATCGAAGTACTTACGACCTACAGTGAACGACATCTCAAATGTCTCACTGTCAAATTTTTCTGAGAATTTTATTGTGTCATTGCAAATTCACAATGACATTCTCTGAAAAAAATGACAGTGAGACATTTGAGATGTCGTTCACTGTATATTTTAATCACAATTCAGACAACAGATAAATCAATAATAAATAAACGGTACATACGATCACTATCCATCACTGGACGTTTTTAGCCCCGTACGAAGTACGAAGGGGCTTATAGGATTACGATGCCGTGTGTAATTGATGGAATTCGAAGCTGACGGTAAGGGCAAAGTGTTTGCCTATGTTCATAGATAACGAATCCGCAATAAAAATTTTGTCCGTCCGTCCGTCCGTCTGTCACGTCGATATCTTGAGTAAATCAAATCCGATTTCAAAAAAAAAAAATTTCCCTGAAATATAGTCAAAATAGTGAGGGAGGCTAAGTTCGAAGATGGGCGATTTTGGGTCGACCCCTCCCGAGCTGGGGCTCCATAAGTGATTTAACGTTTTCCGAAGATATCTCTGGCCATTTAAAGGCTACACTTGTAAATGATACATCAAATGAAAGGTATTTACAATACCTATCGACAAAAAAAAAGTTTATGGAAATCGGATGACCGACTTGTGAGTTACACCCCTTGGTGTGAACTAGGTACAGGACGGCAAGCCGTTTTTGCTTGTAGGTTGGCCAAATTTGAACGTATTTAGATGGATTTTGCTTTATTAGATAGGTATTGACCGTACCAATCAGGGAAAAAAAAGTTTATGAAATTCGATTCACCGGAGCGTGAGCTAGGTCTCTTGGAGTGAGCTTATATGTGGCTACTCGGCCGTACAGTGAAGGTGGTGTTTTTTGTTAATATCTCGAGTAAACTTTGACCGAATTTCCATTTTTTTTTGTTTGAAAGGTATTAACGAATGTAAAGCAGCCGTACTACTTTCCATCTCCTAACAAAATGGCCGTCGGCCGCCATTTTGGATTTTTGTAAAAACAATAGAAATCGGTGAAAATGATACTTACAAAGTTACTGATCAGTGGGAAGTGATTGGTTATGTGTGTGGGGTGTTTCAATATGGATATCTATTTATAAATATATTCAGCTATATTGAGCTATATAACGGTGTAGATAGTTCTTTTGAGCTATATACTAGCATATTTATCAGTAAATTGTTTATTTATAGGTAAATATAGGTTAATATAAATTGTTACAAAAATTTTTAAGTTTGGGTTACAGTTGAAAGGAACGTCGTACGGGGCTTCGTAATTGCGCTATGCGCAATTTTTAAGACGTGCACATTTCATAAGAATTTTAGGTTAGTAGGTTTAGGGTAAGAGTAGGGCGACCGACGAACTAGGGTCGCGTACGCAATCTAAAATTATACTTCCTCCTGATGCCTTTTGACGAAGTCGGTAACATCATAGAAATAGCCATCGAAAATTATCTCCTTCCTATCCATGCTGATACGTTCTTCTTATAGTCAATCACTATAGATAGAAGTCGTCTACTTTCACGGAAATCGCATTGTGAAATTTTTTGAACCACTTTATACAAGAATATCTTGTGAAGTGCTGTTTCAATGGTCCGAAATTTCGTCGAAATTCGTTTCTTTTCCGTGTGATAATAAAAGAATATATGTTTGGTAAAGAAACAAAATGTTCGATGCCGTTTGGTTCCGAAGATAATCAAATCGAACAGGAATTGCGTATTTTCAAAGACGAAAGATGAATATAGTCTGGCGGACATAAAATTCGGCATTTTCAGTTTAGGTTGTGGCCATTGTCATTTTAAAAAGTTTTATCGAACATTCAATCTGGATATGGATCCATAATCAGAACTATCAACGCATGTGAAAAGGGTATCCCAGCCATGAAATAGCGAATATCCCGGAGTCAATCTCTTTTCGTAGATACTATGAACACACGTCACAATTTCACAAAATCATATTCGTCTTTAAAGAGAAGCTTTTTTAAAGAATGTGGTTTATTTTGCTTTTTCGCCGTGGAGGATAAATCATTAGGATTTGGTTCTGGGTTTGATCGGCGTCAATTGAATAAGATTCTATTGTTAAATAGCTAGTGTAACGTTTGGCCAATAACCAATTTTTCAATCAGTTGTCTAGTAAACAATGTTTACACTTTCCTCATTATCTTCCATTTGTGGTGCATTTATTTGAGTATCGAAGCTGTGAGCGTCACCCCCACCGATATCAGTTCTTTTGTAAGTGGATGAACGTACATCAGAAACATCCGAATTAGTGAACAATGCTACTATTATATTGAGTGTGGTTGTTTGAATAGGAAACTGTGTGCATCGAGCGAGAGGTGAACCACTCTTTTTCGCATAGTGATTTTTTTGGTTATTTAGGGACTTTTTGGATAAATTAGTTATATTTTCATAAATAAATCCTTGAAATAATCCAAATAATCCAAAAGAGTGGTTCACCCCTCGGCATCGAGCAGGTGCAGAACAAAAACTAAAATACAAAAATTCACAAAGAAAATTAATTTAAGTGAAGATAAGTTGCAATATCTAGAAATAGGAAAGTGTCGGAAACTTTAATTATTCCCTTGACTGAAAGTCAAGGGTCTTATGCCAGAAAATACCCTAAAATGTTAGTAACCATACAGTGTATGAAAAATTATCAAAACTTTAATTGTTTGAAATAATTTTTTTTTGTCACGACGATAACTTGAGTAATTCTTAACCGATTTGGATGATTTTTTTTAATCGACGAGGAATGAAATTCCTGAGGTTAAGTTCGAAGATGAGCCATGTCGGGATAAGGTTCTGGAAACTATTCCAGAAAAACATGATTTTATTGATAATTGTAATTGATAATACAGTGCTGATAATTGCTATTGTGATAATGATAATTTAATGATAATTTAATGTGTTGTGGTGATATTATAGAAAATGTTATTAAAAACGTAGAAGAATGGGATTTCTGAGGTTAAGTTCGAGGATGGGCAATGTATAAGGTTCTGGAAAATATTTCAGAAAAATAAGTATCTGATAATAATTGGTAATAATAATATTGTTCCCTTGACTGAAGTCAAGGGTCTTACGCCAGAAAATACCCTAAAATGTTGGTAACAGTTTACAGTACAGTGTATGAAAAATTATCAAAACCTTAATTGTTTGTAACCATTTTTTTTTGTCATCACGATAACTTGAGTAATTCTTAACCGATTTTGATGATTTTTTTTTAGAAGGTGGGCTATGTCGGGATATAAGGTTCTGGAAACTATTCCAGAAAACAGGATTTTACTCTGTTGATACTTGATAATACATGATATTATACCGCTGATAATTGATTTTGTGATAATTTATGATTATTTAATGTGTTGTGGCGATATTGTATGAAATGTTATCAAAAACGGAATTGTTTGTAACCATTTTTTTTGTCATGACGATAACTTGAGTAATAATTCTTAACCGATTTTAATAAAATTTCTTTTAATCGACGAGGAATGGAATTCCCGAGATTAAGGTCGGAAGCTATTCCATTTACTATGTTGATAATTGATAATTATTGGTAATTGATCATTGATGATTCCCTTCACTGAGAGAAGAAGATACGTCTGTTTTGAATGAAGTCGTTGTCGTTCCAGTTGTCAAAGTTCGGATTAACAGTTAATTGGAACAAACTTTTAGGACTGTCGTATGACTTTTAAGAAAACAAAACAATTTACCGCATTAACTTAAGTATGGTTGCCACTCAACAAAAAAGTACTCCTTGAGATAGCGAACTGTCAAGTAAACAAAGCAAAAATTCATTTTTTTTTTCTTTCACATGGAGTATTTTTGTGGTAAATGGTAAATGGAGAAATAAAAATGGTTACTACAGTGGTATTATTGATATTTAGGTATTTATCTTCGTTCTGGTTACTTCATTTTCGCAATAATGCCACAGCGAAGAATTCGCCTAATTTAAAATACAATGCACTACGGCAATTATTTTTTATTTAATGCCACCACGAAAAAGGCTGTTGGCGCAACCTTCTAATAATACAACATTGGAAACCACAGCGGATCATACTGATACAGACAGAGTGTGAGTTGTGTGGATTGAGTGGAATTCATTGAAAACGTCAAATTAGTAACAAAAAAGACATTTGAAATGTTGGCGGATGTACCTGAAATTACATATACAGTGAGCATATAGTATTACAAACAAGCAATTTTAACATTAGACAACTCCGACGAGTGTGAAGTTAATTGACACGAGTTACGGTATCATATTGCAATCTTAGACAGCTCGAACGAGTGAGAAGTTTGCGGCTAGGCCAAATCTAATATTAGACAACTCGTACGAGTGTGAAGTTTGCGGCCCGAGCGAAGCGAGGGTCGTAATTCACACGAGTTGCGGTATCGTATTGCAATATTAGACAGCTCGGACGAGCGATAAGTTTGCGGTTAGAGCGAATCGAAGGCCGTAATTGATACGAGTTGCGGTATCTTACTGCATTAGTTAACAACTCGGGTCTTATTGGATTATTGCACAATTTAAACGAATACAAAGTGACAACATTTCATTTTTGTAGAAGTAAATGTATCAAATTGAGAATTGTGTTAGATTATTACATCCATACCGTGACAAAAAGGCTTGAACTTCAGGAATTGTCCATTCTCACCCAGATGAAAAAATCAGTTAAAATAAAATAAGATAATCAAACCTGAAAGAACCAGGTTAAGACAACCCTGAGTTGATCACGAAGGCGGTGACACACAAAAACAAAATTCTTTCAGAACCTTGATTATAATATTCTGTAATATAAGGTAAAAGCAAAATGAAATGATCTAGTCTGGTTTTTGACAATTGAAATTCAGTTGACAAAAATGAGGTTCGATATTTTTGTTTTGCTTTCACTTTAATTGATTAATTATTTTGGAAAAATTATCAGTCAAGGGACCCGACCCGCCCAAAAGGTGGGACCTAGTTTTCTAATTATGAAATTCATACAAATAAAATTTTATAACGAAAAAAATTGTAATTTAATTGCTTTAATTACCAGATGGAAGAAGATAGAAAGCGATTCCTTATCTAACACACATGTCGCTTATGAGCAATTTTAGTATGGACTTTGAGATTTTACTCAGAGTTCTTTATCAGATGAGTTCGACAGTTTTTGCTATGCTTATCAAGGTTGTTTTAATGATGAAAGTTTTTGTTTGTTTATATTCTAATGTTGATGGCATCAACGTGACACATACTGTATACTCTAACAATAAACTTCATTATGCATGACACATTCTAGAATTGTACCTTACAGTCCCGACTATAATGCTGGTGAGTGAGTCTAGTTTATCTAGAAAAAATCGCGATCAAAAACACATTTCTTCCATAAATAGCTGACGGTTTTTGATAACTCACAATTGTTGTAGATTTCTGTGGCTTTCAAGTTCGTTTTCAATAGATGATCGATAAAGTAAAAGTAAGTGATTAAGGCTCTGTTTCCCGTACATTTTTATTAGATATGAAAATATTGTTTAACATGCTAAAACCTGACCTTTTAAATGAAGCTCTCAACCAAAAATCATATAGTCACTTCACTTTTGTGTTGGCTCAGCACACGTTCGCCAAATAAATTATTATTTACATTGTTCCCATTTAGACCTATCGTCATCAGTCTAGCGAATACTGAACCAAAATGGTGATACTGATTTTGATTTCTTTGCAAGCTATAATTGCAATTACCGCTGGAAATGGTACAACTTATAAAACTTACAAGGAAGCGCAATCACACATTACTTGAGTAAAATTCCTGTCTTTCTTAAGGCTTCCAATACATCGGGTCGTTCAGATCAAGAATGAGTGTTCAAGGAAGAAGTACGCAGCTGTTTGACGAAAGTAATTATTACATTAGTCAGAATTGGGTGAGTCTTTAGAGAACATTTTATTTCGCAAATTCCAAAATCGAATCGATTTTTGACAATCAACAAAACTACGTAGGGTGCCTGCAATACTGCACAGAAAGATTGTAAAAACCTACTAAACGCTAATTTACTCGCTGTGGAAACGGAGGAAGAATGGAAATATGTCAGGGAAATGTTGAAGAATTATGGATTTGGTAGGGTACACTGACTGTGAATCCACTCTCTCAACAGCGGTTTTTTTTTGGTTTAAAATGTTAATTGTTTCTCGATATAGCAACGGCCTATTGGACCAGTGGAGAGTATGCTCGAACTGATTGGCGATGGTCGGCGAATGATATTGCATTGGCACCATTTGCACCATGGGAAAGTGGGCATCCGAAGAAAGCAAACCCCCTTTTGAGTGTGTTAATCAATTATAGAAATCGTTACGATGCTACTTGGAGTACCGTTCCAAATACACAGCTGCATCGATATATTTGCGAGGTAAAATTATTTCCATTATTATTTGGAGGCATATTGTGAAGTCTATTCAATCGAAAGGAAAAGTTACAAGCTCCATCGGCGCCTTCACCCGCTCCTTCATCCGCGACCTCACCCGCTCCTCCGTACACACTTCTGTCCACGCCTTCGCACGCATATCCGTTCCCGGTCTCGTCCGCGATTCCGTTCACCGTTAAACAGGTGCCTCCAATATTAACCTCCTGTTATCAAACCAGTGACCTAGTAATTGTACTCGATGTGATGTTTCCCGATATATTTCGCTGGAGTTATTATTTCGAAAGAGCAAAAGAACTAGCAGACCGACTGGCCAGCACATTCACCACTCACAGTGAGAATCGAATTTCTTTTGTAACTTATTCTCATTATGCAGCCACTCGCATCGACATGACAAATTCGTTAAGTCCAGTTGAAGTAAGTTCGAAAATTTTGACGACTGATGTCGAAGCTGGTAACAGCTGTAATATCCTATCGGGAATTCAGTTGGCAACAGAACAATTACTCTCGAACTATCGAGGAGTTACAATGAATATGGTAATATTTACCGGTTTCCAATCCGACTCACCGTATGAGACTACTGCTATGGCAAAAGAAGCTATCGACTCGGGCATCCGGACATTTTCCGTTGGCATAACGCCCCACATCAATGACCACGAACTGCGTGAGATGGCTGGATTTAATACTAGCCGAATATTTACAACAGCGGATTACGATGATGTGAACTATTGGTGGGCGCTACTTAGTAATGTAGTATGCAGGTCATAAGGAATTCACATGTTTAGTGCGCCGAGGAATTTGAATTTCTGTTACTTTATTAAACGCGCCATGGCTACAGATTCATCAACATTGCCAACATAAAAAATTTATTATTTTTTATTTAACAAGTGAACAGTGACTGTTGGCATTATTGAAACGTGTTGTGTCAAGTGGGTCCGTTTAATGAAAAGTTACAATAGTTCAAATTATTTGGCGCACTAAACACGTCAATTCACATTAATTCATTAAAATGTGATAGATACAGCGAAATTGCCTTTTATTATTTATCTGACCAACGAGTCTCATTACGACTTCTACGATGTCTTACGATTTTGAATTCTTTACCAATCCTCAAAGTGTCGAAAAGAGTCCACTGCACTTAAAATAAGAAAAATTTCCCGGGTTGGCGCACTTTTTCGATATGCACTACACTTGAACACTAACTCAACATTTTTAGTCTTCATTTCAACAGCAGAATAAATGGTTTTATGTTACAGTGCCTTGCAAAAATGTATGCTCATACTCACTGACTCATTCTATTTATTTATTTATTTGTTGGTTTATTTATTTGTTGGTTTTGAGACCGTTCTAACAGCCTTTTACAGCCAATAACAAGTTCAGTCTGGACCACCGGCTTTACGTGACTTCCGAACCACGCCTCGAAGTATGTAATTACTCTCTGAGGAAAGTTAGGTGCGAAATTGATATCTCGCCTTAATGTAGGCTAGACATATGTACACAAATTCATCGTATTTGGGTTACGTAATACTATTCATTCAGTGTGTACATCGTTGCAGCCACCAAACACACCGCAACTACCCAAATTATGAAGCTTGAGTGAACTAAGGACGTTACCAATGCGATATAATCGCTAGAAAAATTCCATGCGGAATTTGTCTGTCACGGGAATCGAACCCGGATCATTTTGGTGGAAGGCTAGTACGTAACCACTGAGCCATCCCGTCACAACCGTCTATAGCAATTAATTTAAACAGTTCAAGAGTCTGTATTGACTATCATGTCCGGAGCGATAGCGGAGGACTTGACGCAGTCTAACTTCCAAAAAAAGAACGAAGAAAATTTTTTTGAGACGTGGCAACTATATATAGGCGAGAATTTAAGTTTCTTTCCTTTGGCCTGTATCACCACAAATCCTATTCTATCTTATTCGCGCTTCAAATACGAGCAAAACGAGCAAAGCGACCCATCAAATGAAAGGTATTCGTAACACGATTCGAACAAAAGAATAATTAGAAAAATTGGTGCAGATTTGGTTGAGCTAGAGTGGTCAGAGTGACCAAATTTTGAGCTACTCGAGCGTAGGATGAAAGGACTAATATTTTTTGGCTTATGAGAGATAGAGATTTACTTTCTTCGGCAAAGTCTCAGAGTTTTACGAGTAGAACACATTGGCATATGTGAAAAATGTCGAAAGTTGGAAATGGGTGGGTCAATTGGGGTTTTAGAGGTATTTCTTGAATGGTGGCAGATAGAGAGTTACTTTCTTCGGCAAAGTCTCAGAGTTTTACGAGTAGAAAAGAAGGGCATTTGCGAAAAATGTCGAAAGTTGGAAATGGGTGGGTCAATTGGGGTTTTGAGATATTTCTTGAATGGTGGCAGATAGAGAATTACTTTCTTCGTCAAATTTTCGAATTTCGTCAATTTTTTTAATTTTCGTCGAATTTTCGAATTTCGTCAAATTTTCGATTTTCGTCAAATTTTCGATTTTCGTCAAATTTTCGATTTTCGTCAAATTTTCAAATTTCGTCAAATTTTCAAATTTCGTCAAATTTTCGAATTTCGTTAAATTTTGTGAAATTTTTGAATTTCGTCAAATTTCGTCAAATTTTCGAATTTCGTCAAATTTTCGATTTTCGTAAAATTTTTGAATTAAAACTGTAAACTGTTATAAAAAGCAGTGTTGATTACACTTCTAAAACGACTGATATCCCAACAAAAATCTCTTCGAGAAAAGTGTGACGCAGTCTTTGAAATACAATTTCTAAAATGAATGATATCGCTTGAGTTGACGCTTTCAGCTTCGTTACGCAAAAATTAAATTTTACACCCAATTAGTTCAAACAAGCTGGCTTAGTTTTTCTCATCATCTGCCAAATAATTTTTACCAAAAAAAAAATTTGACTGGAAACAACCAAAATTTTACCAAAAAAATCTGCGTCGCATGCGGCAGATAAATTTTCTTGCTGGTCTGTTCCTGAACATTTGCCACTTTGCGACGCAGATTTTTTTGGTAAAATGTAACCTTAAACAAACAAACACAAAATGTTACAACACAACAACCCAAATACCATCGAAGCTTACAATGAAGGTCCATTATGATGCACTAAAAAGTTGGCAAAAATAGCAGATGTTTGGTTAGTCCACAATGGCCAAAAGCTACATAAATATCAGAATCAAAATATTGATCGCGCCAGAATAATTGTGACAAATCGAACGGTATATCAACAAAATTTGACAGTTCACAAATCACAGCTGTTCCGAATACTCAGTGCTTCCGAAAATTAGTCGTCGGTGATGTTAGTGCTGCCAGTTTCGAATAGTCATTTTTGTGTGATGTAATTATGCGCAAATAATGTAAGACGTGAGAATCAAATTATACACCTTTCCTTAGCCAATACTGTGTAAGTGAAATATTTCTTTTATTCCCAAGAATTAACAACACTCTAGTTGATTCGAAAAAAATAACCTGAAAAATGTTCGAAACTCGCAACACTGCATAACCGAATCAGCTGAGTTCTTTCGAAGTTTGACACTAAGTCAATGTGCCGTTCTGAAATAATTTAGCCGCCGCCGATCCCTTACCAGTCGGCGCACCGCCGCCGACTATTTTAAAACCGGCACACACCTCTAATTTTCGTCAACTTCCGACTTAACTTCAAAAACGACTGATATCCCGGCAAAAACTCTTTCAGAGCAAAGTTGGACGCAGTCTACAGTCTATATGTGTGATAACTTCTAAAACAAGTGATATCGCTAGAGGTGACGCTGTCAGCGTCGTTACGCAAAATTGAATTTCACAGCCAATTAATTGAAATTAGCTGATCTAGTTTTCCAAACCATTCGCCAATAATTTTTTTTTTCAGAAAAAATTTTAACCAACAGAATTTTGACTGAAAAATTTTCAACAAAAAATTCTGCGTCGCAAAGTGGCAGATGCTCACGGACAAACCTACGAGAACATTCAATCTGCCACATGCGACGCAGAATTTTTTGTTGAAAATTTTTCAGCCAAAATTCTGTTGGTTAAAATTTTTTCTGAAAAAAAAAATAATTGGCGAATGGTTTGGAAAACTAGATCAGCTAATTTCAATTAATTGGCTGTGAAATTCAATTTTGCGTAACGACGCTGACAGCGTCACCTCTAGCGATATCACTTGTTTTAGAAGTTATCACACATATAGACTGTAGACTGCGTCCAACTTTGCTCTGAAAGAGTTTTTGCCGGGATTACCAAGTATTGCTAAATTTTAACAATAATATAGACTATAAAACTCTGTCACTTAGTTCAAAACTGAAAAACTGAAGATTTCAAACATCCGAATTAGTAAGCATATTTTTCTGTTATATGGAGATTGAGTGTGGTGGTTTCAATAAGAAACTGTGAGCAGTGTGCAGGTACAGATCAAAAACTGAGATACAAAAATTTACAAAGGAAATTAATTTCAACAATTAAAATAGGTTGCAATACCTGGAAATAGAAAAGTGTCGGACACTTTATAATTTATGTTCTGATTATGAAATTTTACACAAGTCTTTACAACGAAAAAGTTGAAATTTAATTGCTTTAATTACCAAATGAAGCAAGATAGAAAGCGATTTCCTTATCTAATTGAAAGAGACTTTTATTTGTAAGCAGTGAGCACACATATTGCTTATGAGCAATTTACAATATTAGTATGGTTTTCCGAGTAAAGTTTGAAATGCGAAAGTCTTTGGGTTTCTTTTTATTTAGGATCCAATTGTAGCTCACAGCCCCGACTATAAAGCTAGTGGGTGAATTACTATTATCTAAAAAAAATCGCGAACGACGACATAAGTACTACTTATTAAGTAGCTTTCGTTTTTGTGATAAATTTCATTTTAGTTGTTCATTTCAGTGGTTATCAAGATCGTTTTTAACATAGAATCGATTATAGTATCGAGTGAGTTAATTTTCTTCATTTTATAAACTTGAGAATTTAAAGAAAATTAATTTTGCATCGTCTTCATGATCATGTCCGGAGCGATAGCGGAGGACTTGACGCAGTCTAACTTTCAAAAAAAGAACGAAGAAAATTTTTTTGAGACGTGGCAACTATATATAGGCGAGAATTTAAGTTTCTTTCCTTTGGCCTGTATCACCACAAATCCTATTCTATCTTATTCGCGCTTCAAATACGAGCAAAACGAGCTATCACTCGACTATGTAACTTTAAAATTGCCGGAGATACATCGTTTTGAAGTTGGTCATTTTGATAGAAAATGCACCAAATTAACGTTTTCCAAACAATCAAAATCTTTCAACTTACTCTGTATGTTTCTATCTATCTGTCTATCTATCTATCGACGGTCGATCTCGGCAACTAGTCAGCCAATCTCCATGAAATTTTGCAGGAACCTCAGGGTGGGCATAAAAATGAAATTGTGACACTCCATTACCCCAGGAAAAACAAGAATTTTGTTTTATTGGCCTCGAAGTGGTTTCTGAGTGTGGTTTTCGAGGGTCGGGAACGCGTTTTCGGCTGTAGCTTAGCTGTATTGAAACCTACAGAGGCGTGCGACCCATCAAATGAAAGGTATTCGTAACACGATTCGAACAAAAGAATAATTTAAAAAATCGGGGCAGATTCGTTTGAGCTAGAGTGATTAGAGTGACCAAATTTTGAGCTACTCGAGCGTAGGATGAAAGGACTAATATTTTTTTGGGTTATGAGAGATAGAGAATTACTTTCTTCGGCAAAGTCTCAGAGTTTTACGAGTAGAACAGAGGGGCATATGTGAAAAATGTCGAAAGTTGGAAATGGGTGGGTCAATTGGGGTTTTGGAGATATTTCTTGAATGGTGGCAGATAGAGAATTACTTTCTTCGTCAAATTTTCGATTTTCGTCAAATTTTCTGAATTTCGTCAGATTTTGGAATTTCGTCAAATTTTCGAATTTCATCAAATTTTCAAATTTCGTCAAATTTTCGAATTTCGTCAAATTTTCGAATTTCGTCAAATTTTCGAATTTCGTCAAATTTCGTCAAATTTTCGAATTTCGTCAAATTTTGTCAAATTTTCAAATTTCGTCAAATTTTCGAATTTTGTCAAATTTCGTCAAATTTTCGAATTTTGTCAAATTTTGTCAAATTTTCGAATTTTGTCAAATTTTCGAATTTTGTCAAATTTCGTCAAATTTTCAAATTTCATCAAATTTTCAAATTTCGTTTCCAGTCAAATTTTTTTTGGTAAAAATTATTTGGCAGATGATGAGAAAACCTAAGCCAGCTTGTTTGAACTAATTGGGTGTAATAGCCAAAAACAGTTTTTACCTGTTTACCTGTCCATAGCATCGCTCAAGTTAATGCATGTTCCTAAGAAAAATTTCTAGCCTTTTTGTAACAAATTTTTTTTTAAATCTGCTACACTCTACTTAAACATTTAGATTCCTGCAATTATACTCACTGTTTTATCGCTTAATGAGAAATCTAACAGCCTCAAAAAGCTTAGTTTACACATTTTTACGATGACGAAGAAATGAAATTAATTAATGAAACGTGTTTTGGATCGATTTTTGTATTAGATGTTGTAATAATATTGATGATAAAATTGA
Source organism: Bradysia coprophila (assembly GCF_014529535.1). NCBI lineage: Eukaryota > Metazoa > Arthropoda > Insecta > Diptera > Sciaridae > Bradysia > Bradysia coprophila. The sequence goes on along the minus strand of NW_023503751.1, from coordinate 1,113,395 downwards.
CACAATTTCGATTTTTTAATAGGTTTCTAGGATTCCCCGTGAGTTAGTTGTGATAAAACTTTCTAAGCAAGAAATGCAATCAGTGAACTTTACGAATCTATTCCGAATTGAAGTCAACAGATGTATATAATGAAGGAATAAATCAGAAGTCATAGTCACTGCATTTTTGTGTTGGCTCAGTACACATTCGCCAAGCCAAATCAATTTACGACATTTTTCTGTATTGTTCCCGTGTAGACCTATCGTCACCAGTCTAGGTGAAACTCATTTTGATTTCTTTGCATGCTATGTTGCAGTTAACGCTGTGCTATCTTCGAACGTACCTGCTCGAAATGGTAAAACTTACAAGGAAGCGCAATCACACATTACTTGAGTAAAATTCCCTACTTTCTTAAGGCTTCCAATACATTGGGTCGTTCAGATCAAGATTGAGTGTTCAAGGAAGAAGTACGCAGCTGTTTGACGAAAGTAATTATTACATTAGTCAGAATTGGGTGAGTCTTTAGAGAACATTTTATTTCGCAAATTCCAAAATCGAATCGATTTTTGACAATCAACGCAACTACGTAGGGTGCCTGCAATACTGCACAGAAAGATTGTAAAAACCTACTAAACGCTAATTTACTCGCTGTGGAAACGGAGGAAGAATGGAAATATGTCAGGGAAATGTTGAAGAATTATGGATTTGGTAGGGTACACTGACTGTGAATCCACTCTCTCAACAGCGGTTTTTTTTTGGTTTAAAATGTTAATTGTTTCTAGATATAGCAACGGCCTATTGGACCAGTGGAGAGTATGCTCGAACTGATTGGCGATGGTCGGCGAATGATATTGTATTGGCACCATGTGCACCATGGGAAAGTGGGCATCCGAAGAAAGCAAACCCCCTTTTGAGTGTGTTAATCAATTATAGAAATCGTTACGATGCTACTTGGAGTACCGTTCCAAATACACAGCTGCATCGATATATTTCCGAGGTAATGTTAATTTCCATTATTATTTGGAGGCATATTATGAAGACTATTCAATCTTTTTTCGAAAGGTAAAGGTACAAGCTCCGTTTAAGGATCCTTTCGAGACTCCGTTTGAGGCTTCATTCGAGGAAACGTTAGATGCCCCATTCTAGGCTCCGGTTGAAGATCCATTCGAGTCTCCGGTTGAAGATCCATTCGAGCCTCCATCCGACGCTCCGTTCGAGCCTCAATCCGACTCTCCGTTCGAGAATTCATTCGAGGCTTCATTCCAGAATCCGTCACTAATGGCTCAACCTTGTTATCAACCCAATGACTTAGTAGTTGTACTCGACTCATCGGGAAGCATCGGACGTGATAATTTCGAAAGGGCTAAACAATTTGTAGAACGATTGGCCAACGCATTTACCGGTTACAGTCATAATCGAGTTTCTTTTGTAACCTATTCGTTTTATGCAACCGTTCACATTGACTTGGAGAGTGGATTAAGTCCGGCAGAAATAAGTTCGAAAATTTTGGAGACAGAATTTGAAGCAGGTTTCAGCACAAATACCCATTGGGGAATCGAGTTGGCATTACATAACTTTATTTCATATTATCGTGGAGTTCCAATGAATATGGTGATATTTACCGGTGTCGAATCCAACTCGTCGTATGAAACTGCTGACATGGCAGAACGCGCTATCAAATATGGCATCCGGACATTTTCCATTGGCATAACGCCCTACATGAATCAGCACGAACTGCTGCAGATAGCTGGAAATGATGCTAGCCATGTGTTTACAACAGAGAATTTCGATGGTCTGATGCATGAAAATATGCTCGCCGTAAGGAATTCACTTTTGTATAATGAAATGAGTCGGATGTAGCAAACGTTGCATTTCACTATTTACCTGACCAACGAGTATCTTTTTGACTTTGAGGATCTCGCAATCCTTACTACTTTGAATTCTTAGCAAACGGCGACCACGCCTATCTATCAATTAATATTAGAATACGTACTTCCAAATTTTTGTTTTGAAGACTGGTATAGTTACAGCTCATCGCAAAGAGTCTGGTTGTATCCACATCCACACTCGTCAAAATAAAAATTAATAGAAAGTAATTACATATTCAATTGATTCTTCGCTTCTCTTCCGTATTCCAATCTCAAAATATTGATAAATTGTCGAGCGCCTTTCTTTGTGGGGTATGATGAATTTTTAAGAAAAACACTTTTTTGCTCCTAATTTTCATTCAAATCAAATGAATAATTAGTAGATCTTAGGCAATTTCGCGAGTTGTAGCCCTAAACGTAGCCTAAAATCAACCGATCACAACAGGTATACGTACGTAAGTTTTCATGCAAAAGAACTTCTTTTTCGGCCCCAATTCGAAAAATAATTTTACCAGTTCACGCGTCACAGACGATTGAGAGCCAGTCTCTATTTCCATACATTATTGTTAAATCCTGAATGTAGAGTGTTTTCACTCTACAAAATGAAAAGGATCAAAAAGTGCAACTGAATTAAAACAGATCGAGATACCCTAGAAATAGGTATAAATACGATGTAGTTGCACCGAATGAAATCAGAACAAATACAGAGCTTGAACGGGCAACATGCCCTAAATGATGTGTTTGTTTCTCAATAGTAGTCCTACTGGCGCTTTCGAGCTGGGGAGAATATCCCACCAGTATAGTAGTAGAACTAGTAGAGTGACCGGAGCAGAATTTATGCAATTGGCTGGTAGCCTTTTGCCTCTGAATTCAACATATGGTGACCCCGACGTGATTTATTGGTCACTTGCTAGTTTCTTGGACAGTAGGACGTGACGCCGGAAGTCAATTTGAAGTTACAGGTCCGGCGATTCAATGGATTGGTTGGTCAGCAATTTCAATTTCACTGGGCTGGTCAACGATGCATTAGTAGTTCGACAATTTTGAGGGTCGTTCTACAAATTCGGTTGTGTGAGCGTTTTATATAACGCGCTCATGCATAAATCCGAAGTACACATTTACTGCGTGGTTGGAGACATGCAGTTCGTTTGGTTGGTCAACAAAGCAATTAGTTTGGTTGGTCAACAGTCAAATCGTTCGACAATTATTTTCATTGGGTCGTTCGGTCAATAGTCGTTTAGTTGGTCAGCGTTTAATTCGTTCGGCTGGTCAAACAATTCGTACATTTAGTTGTTCGTTTTACAACTCAATTCGGTTGTGTGAACGTTTATAAAACGTGGTCGGTCATACATAAATCCAATTTCAAGTCAATACGTTGGACAGCGATTACAATCCATTTGGCTGTTCAATTCATGAGCATCGGTTATCAATTCAATTTGGCTAGTCGACGACGATGATTTGGTTGGTAAACGATGCATTGGTGGTTCGACAAGTAAATAATTTGAGGGTCGTTCTACAACATGACCGGTCCGGTTGTGCTGTGTGGTTGGAGACACGCAGTTCAATTCGTTGGTCGGAAATAAACAAACGTTCAGTTTGGGTCGTGTAAGACTACGGAGTTCTCCCAGAATCGGCTTCACCGGAAGTGTCGGGTTGGGAATATGGTAGCATCGACAAAATTCAAACATTGAATTTGGTTGGTCAGCAATTTCATTTTCATGGCTGATCAACGATGGTCAACGATTAAAAATTTGGTTGATCAGTTGGTCAGTGGTTTCATTTTCATTTGGTCGTTCAGCAATTTATTTCTACTATTGGCTGGTCGAAGAACAAAAAACATTGGTTGGTCAGCGTAATCATATCACTTTGGCTGGTCAACGATGGTTTCTATTGTAATGGATGGTCACTCAAGATAGTGAAGAACCTAAGGGTCACTCAAGAAGTAAAGAACCACAAGTCCATTGCAAAAAGGAAGTCAAAGTCCCAAGATGGCAAACAAAGAATCGGTTGGTCAACAACGTTAGTTGGTCAATATCAGAAGTCCCACGATGGCATTCAGGATTATTTGATTTTTACTCCGTAAAACTGGTGGGACTATGTTAAATCCTGAATGTAGAGTGTTTTCACTCTACAAAATGAAAAGGAGCAAAGGGTGCAATTGAATTAAAACAGATCGAGATACCCTAGAAATAGGTATAAATACGATGTAGTTGCACCGAATGAAATCAGAACAAATACAGAGCTTGAACGGGCAACATGCCCTAAATGATGTGTTTGTTTCTCAATAGTAGTCCTACTGGCGCTTTCGAGCTGGGGAGAATATCCCACCAGTATAGTAGTAGAACTAGTAGAGTGACCGGAGCAGAATTTATGCAATTGGCTGGTAGCCTTTTGCCTCTGAATTCAACAATTATATACTATCAAAATATATCACAATATATTGGCAAAAACATTCAGCGTTTTAGCAGATTTTTTTTCGTATATATCGCTCAACAGACATTCAGATGTTACTTTACACTACCGTGCATCATATTTTCTTTCAAGTAAAAGTAAAATGTCCTATTATACACTAGCTCATCATTCATCATCTATAGTCTCAATACAATTTGTATGTCGAATGACAGTTTTAATGGTACTAATGGTAGTATTGGTATTAAAATAGTACTCTATTCGACATAGGCAATCCTCTATAATTATGTGTTTTGATAGTCTTGATTTCGCTTCGGTCGCGTCACATTTACTTTACTTTATAAATTTAACAATTAGTTTTCTAACTTCATCAAATCTTGATATAATTGTCAATGTGAATCTAGGAATTGCAACTACAACCCTAAATGGCCAAACGTGATCTAAAGAGATTTAAGAAGTTAAGTGCAACGGTTAGTGGACTGAGCATGATGCAGTATTGTGATGACCCACTTACGATGTTAGTGCGTTGCAACAATTCTCATTGGGTATTGCTGAGTGCGAAGACATTGCACATAAATGACTGTCAATATCTACGTCTAGTTTTTATGCTTGATCATTCTTACCTTTCAGTTGTATTTAGACCAGCTGTCTCCCCTATCAATTTCAGATTGCAACGCTCGATCTACGAGTAGCAGCAACAATTTAAAGGAAAATTGTGAAGCTTCAAATTTCTTTCATTGATTTCACACTGAAGATGGATCTTTTGTCCTTTTATATTCCTAATATTGATGTAGAGTTTCATTAGACGCTTCGAATGACACCTCCAACGATAATAAATTCGTAAAATTAAGAACGTAATAGGCAAAATTCGACGGAGCAAAAAAACAGGCCCCAACCCCACCCTCAAAAAGCTTGCCAAAAAGCAAGTTTTTTTTTCCTGTCGCCGCCATATTGTCGGCTAAGTCCTAAATTTCGAGAAAAATAAAAAAGTTGAACGTGACGCCGGGCTTCTCATAACATGAAAAAATTAATTTTCGAATTGAATAATTCGAATCAACAAAAATTACCTTTGTTTAGCCCGAATCATTCGAGTCGAAAATTTTTTTTTTTGTCTTTTTGCAAAGACTTCATTTTAACCACGATGACAATCAACATTGTTGTCAGAAAGTGTGATCATTGTTGATTATCGGTGGGTAGTGGTGCCAGCTGTTTGGAAAATTTTAAATTTATTCGTGCGAAATGTAATTTACAATGGAACAAAATGTAACATAATCGCTGATAATTTCCCTTTATATAAAGTGCAACGCTAAAGGTGGGGCGATCTAATATGATTTGTTTACTTCGAGCAAAACGCCTTTACGTTTCATTTCGTAAAAGGATGAATTCCCTAGGATGGCGCAAAACGCATCTATATTACATTTCGTAAAAGGATGAATTACCTACGATCGAGCAAAACGCCTCTATATTACATTTCCGTAAAAGCATAAAATCTCTATGATCGAGCGAAACGCCTTTACGTTTCATTTCGTAAAAGGATGAAATCCCTTGGATCAAGCATAAACGCGTACATGAAAATTATTTTTCCGGTTATAATAAAATCTATTTTTTAAGGGCCCAATGTCGCTAAATCGCTTTCACCTCCACATTACACGAAGATTGCAAAGAATAGTCAACGTTAATTTCGTGCGGCTTGTGACTCGTGACCTACTGTTCCTTCTCAATGATCGTAGATACTGAAATCGTTCGGCTCGTTTACAAAGACCAGATCCAAAACATTCGACGACCTGTTGCTTACGTTCGAAATTTGTGATAGTACCATGCTCATCATTTTGTCCAGAAAATCCAATGCACCCATTTGATGCGATTCTAATGGCGACACCTCACACGATAATAAATTCGCAAAATTACCGATTTGTATCTGCGCAGGATCTTCAATCTACGGCCAAAACGATTGGTTGTGCGAGTAACTTCGATTTGTATGGTTGACAGCGACAATACAACCTCTGTATCGACATTTGAAATTCATCTTGCAATGATCAAAGCTACCGCTTGGAAATGCAATTTCATGTCGTCAAGCGTGTGTGGTGTACGCCCAGCTCTTCGTAGATGGAGTCTTGTGAGCTGAAATGGTTATGGTCAGAGAGCTTATTGAATTCTGCGTTTAATAAGCCAAACTTGTCGAAGAAGAAAAACCCATCTTCAGTGTCTTCAGCTTCGTTACGCAAAAATTAAATTTTACACCCAATTAGTTCAAACAAGCTGGCTTAGTTTTTCTCATCATCTGCCAAATAATTTTTACCAAAAAAAAATTTGACTGGAAACAACCAAAATTTTACCAAAAAAATCTGCGTCGCATGTGGCAGATAAATTTTCTTGCTGGTCTGTTCCTGAACATTTGCCACTTTGCGACGCAGATTTTTTTGGTAAAATTTTGGTTGTTTCCAGTCTATTTTTCTTTGGTAAAAATTATTTGGCAGAAGATGAGAAAACCTAAGCCAGCTTGTTTGATCTAAAATTGGGTGTAAAATTTAATTTTTGCGTAACGAAGCTGAAAGCGTCAACTCTAGCGATATCATTCATTTTAGAAATTGTACTTCAAAGACTGCGTCACACTTTTCTCGAAGAGATTTTTGTTGGGATATCAGTCGTTTTAGAAGTTTTAGAACACTGCTTTTTATAACAGTTTATAACAGAAATTCGGAAATTTGGCGAAATTCGAAAATTTGACGAAAATCGAGACTTTGCCGAAGAAAGTAATTCTCTATCTCTCATAACCCAAAAAAATATTAGTCCTTTCATCCTACGCTCGAGTAGCTCAAAATTTGGTCACTCTAATCACTCTAGCTCAAACGAATCTGATCCGATTTTTTAAATTATTTTTTTGTTCGAATCGTGTTACGAATACCTTTCATTTGATGGGTCGCACGCCTCTGTAGGTTTCAATACAGCTAAGCTACAGCCGAAAACGCGTTCCCGACCCTCGAAAACCACACTCAGAAACCACTTCGAGGCCAATAAAACAAAATTCTTGTTTTTCCTGGGGTAATGGCGTGTCACAATTTCATTTTTATGCCCACCCTGAGGTTCCTGCAAAATTTCATGGAGATTGGCTGACTAGTTTCCGAGATCGACCGTCGATAGATAGATAGACAGATAGATAGAAACATACAGAGTAAGTTGAAAGATTTTGATTGTATGGAAAACGTTAATTTGGTGCATTTTCTATCAAAATGACCAACTTCAAAACGATGTATCTCCGGCAATTTTAAAGTTACATAGTCGAGTGATAGCTCGTTTTGCTCGTATTTGAAGCGCGAATAAGATAGAATAGGATTTGTGGTGATACAGGCCAAAGGAAAGAAACTTAAATTCTCGCCTATATATAGTTGCCGCGTCTCAAAAAAAATTTCTTCGTTCTTTTTTTGAAAGTTAGACTGCGTCAAGTCCTCCGCTAACGCTCCGGACATGATAAAGTATTCCAAGCCTCAATCCGCTATTCGTTTAGTGCCTCATTTCGACCAGTGGTTTTGGAAATTCACGCGACATGTTACGGGTCAAGAAAACGTACAAGTTTCAATATTCATCGAGTCAGCCTTCCTTTGGAGCAACTGTTTCGCTCATTTTGGGAGGTTGAAGAGAATCAACCGGACGAAATAAGTTTAATGTCGGTTGACGAGTTGGCCTGCGAGAAATATTTTGAAGAGACGCCTTACCGAAACAGTAGCAAACGCTACGTTGTTCGGTTGCCATTCAGATTCAATTTGGCCAGAGGTAGCAAAGCACTGGGTTATTCAAGAGGATTAGCTGTTCCTAGTCAGATTCGTATGGAGAATCATTTCGGAAGGAATCCAGTTAACGATTACAACTTCATGGAGGAGTCAACTCAATTTGGTCATTTGGAGTTGTCATCGAAGAGTGATTGTCAACGAATTGTATGGCGTGACGATTCAAAGCAATCAATAGAGACAATTGCGAGTACGTGGGGCAACAGATGTATGCGATTAGTTAAGATATCCGACAACACGGATGTTTTATCGGATGATACAGCCAATTCGAGACGTCAACAATATTGAAATAGGGACTTGATTTACCTTGATACTTCGTGAGATTATCGCATAAGAAACTCGATACTTTGTGATGAATCAAATTTTATTATAAGAAAAATAGCGTCTTCGCGCCACAATTAACACAAAGTGAATGAGAAAGATGATGATATGTACGTAAGGTCAATGTCACTCTACAGCATAACATCGAATCCTGAATTGGTGTTGACATGGTGAATTAAGTTTCAGTGATGACAGAAATGATTGTCCTCCAACAGGCAATGCAATCAATTCAGGTGGCCTGTATATGAGAAGCATCGAAACATCGATTGTCGATGTGCTTTTGAAAGGAATACCCACAGAGGCAATTTTGTTAAATTCAATTTTCTTTTTTTGAATTTTTCTTTCATTTTGGATTTTTGAAGTTTGAATTCATTGACACAACCCGGTGCCAATTTCTTTTTTTTTTGAGTTTTAGTTTTAAAGACGATTTTCATAATGTCTTGGCCGGGAGTATGTTCAGAACATTCTGAACAGTTTTATGTTTCACGTAAAGTAGTACAGTCAATGATTGATTAGAGTAACGTAACTTCATTGTTATCATCTGTACAAGTAGTTTTTAGTTCATATTATAACGTTGAAGAACAAACACACCAGTATTTAATTCGTAATTACCCGATATTCCCTAAACAGAAGCCGAAGACAGCGCAATTTCAACTGTTCGTTGTCTTGTCCTGTTTCCGATCCTAAATTGCTCGCAAAACGTTTGCCTGAACTTTGTGCTCATGTTCATATAAATGAAAAACCCAACCGAGCTGCTTATATACTCGTTTGTATGAAGGAACGACTTTATCGGCATGTAACATTGCACAAAGAATTCGTTTGACCCCGCTAAACCAACACAAAAGGTGAAAATGCCTGGCGGTAGCTCGGTCACAAGAAATACAATCAGTAAAATGATCAACATTTTCGTTGTTCTTAGGAATTCCCTTGTTACAGAGCGCAGCGAATCTTCTCTCTTGTCTCATGACGCGATTGTGTTAGTGCGACACGTGGCAGTCCTTAGTGTGGTGTGTTCTCCAAAGTCGTTGATCTCGTCTCCACGGGGATTGTTGTTGCCTGTGTGGTAAAACTTCTTGGATTGCCTTGACGAGAGGGGTTCAGTTTTCTGATCTTCAAACAGTGCCAACCGGTTTCTTGCTGCAACTTTCAGCGACATTACCAGTAGAATAGTGCAAACCAACAGCACCAAACATGGAATCAGCTTTATCAGCAACCTGCATATGAAAGACATGAAAAAGAAACGTTTGTCACTGTCAATATCTGCACAGAGAAATGATAACAGGTGGAGCTGCTGCCGCTCCACCGGATAGAATGCATATGACATCATTTTTGGAAATAATTGAAGCCCAATTTACTATCAAAAAATGTGGTTATGTTGTGGTTGCAATTCATTGTCGATTGCGCCAGCGCAGCGCCATATGTTGTCATTTCTCTGTAACTGCATCACCATATGCAAATAACCTAGATGACACTGCGTATCGTGGCATCGTCATCTAAGCATATCAATGCTCTGAAATTGAGTGCAACCAGTAAAATTGACACTGACAACTCAAATGGAATACGGTGTACGATGATCTCATTAACACAAAACGCACTTTTCCAACAAAGATGCAGTGTCTTTTACTGATTGTACCCTAAACTTGTCATTGAAACATACGAGATTAGAATCCACAATTGCCACTTTCCACCAAAATCCGTCTGTGTCAATACACTATTTGGATCATTTCCACAATTTTTATCACTTTTTAACTGATGGCCGTCAAACGCTGGATCTCGCTTCATATAGTACTGCTCAACGGTTGATGCAGCGAATACTAGAGGAACGAGCAGTGTTGCAAAGCCAATAAAAATCGCAGTGACAATTGCAGCCTTTTTGTAGGAAAGCCAATAACGACTTTGCACCGGTCTGAGAATACCGACTAATCGCCAGAGAGCCACCGCAACTGTCATATAAATCGACCAGGTGTGAAACAGCTGCAAATAGGAAAAATATTACCGATCAAAGCATCCAACGTAGTTTTGATTGTGGCACCGAAGACGTGCTACACACATTTTTAAACGTTGCGTTTAAACTTACGTAAAAACAAATTTCATTAATCCAATCTTCTACATTCGATCCCTCATTTTTGATCCAACATTGCCGTTGAAATTTCCACAACAGGTCAACAGCTTTCCGAAAAACGCAAAGGAAGTCAACAGCTGCCAGGACGGAAAGCAGTAAATTTGTTGGGTTCAGCATCTCGGATCTTGTAAAAATGAACAAATTTACGACGTTTGTTACACAGCCCACAATGCAAATGAACGTACGGAGGGGATAGTGAACGTGTTGTGTGTATGTGGTCCACAGATCATCCCATTCGGCGCTGCAGAAAGTGCCATCTGCAAGCGTATCAGACATGTTCCCATTTAGCGTTGGTAGTTCGGATGCACTTTGATTGAATGACGCCATCGTTTGAAAAGGTTGGCTTTTTGTGGCGTAAATGCTGTGAACAATAAGGAATATTTAAATAATTTGCGCAGGACACATTTATTTAGATGATGAATGCAAACATATTAAATAGTATTGTGGTGACACATATATTAACGTAGTCGGCATTTACGTCAGCTAATACAGTCTCTATACAGTCACCTAAAATTACCCTTTTAGGCCAGAAGATTTGGTAATTCGGTCTTAAAAATGTTCACTTAACCACCTTAGTGAAACTAAACCGTTTTATCAAAGAATATATATATTTCTAGGAAGTATTGTACGAAATTGCATGCTGAGGGATGAGGACATGCCAAAATCGGACGCATTTTAAAGTGGACCTTTTGATATGTGCTTAGGTATAGGTATTGGTCCCTAGAGGCCAAAAATACTTTTTTTTTGAAAATTCTTCGATTTTTGTATGGCTAGCGAGAGGTGATCAAAAACAGAAAACATGCACTTTTCATTTGGAAATTTCTCCGGCTATGTGACAGCTACATTGGCGTGTGGGGTGTCATTGGAAAGGTAATTGAATATGTACTTTCGGCAAATAGTCGATCATGAGGGTAGATTACACCCTGACGAGTTACGATCAGTTGAATGTATGGAGAAATTTTATTTATTTTGGCGAACTTCTGACGGTTCCTGTGCTATCGAAAAGCCACAAAAACAACAAAAAATTGTGTCCCCTAATTGCTACTGGTTTTAGCTTTCTAATGACACCACACTTAGAGGTGTGCGCCGGTCAAAAATTTTCGGCGGCGGCTAGCCGAGTTTAGATATGTCGGCGGCGGCGCGCCGAAAACGATATTTCTCGGCGGCTCGGCTCAGCCGCGGCGCGCCGATATATTTTGAATAATTTAAAAAAAATTCTAAAAATTCATAGAAAAGTCAATGTTTTTACAGATAGTTAGTCATAAGAATACCTACTTCATTTCTAATACAAGAATTATGAGTTCCTGTGAACTCTGATGTACAGCCAACAAAGTTTAATTTTTATTTAAGACATCAAAATCAGAAGTGAAAGCATTTTTGCTCATAATGTCCACAGCTGGGCTTGAACTAGCAACCTCTGGTTTATAAATCCAGCGCCTATCCAACTCGACTAACTTCATTTCTTTCAAATTTTGAATCTTTGAAAATTTAATTCGAAGATAACAATAAACTGGGTTTGCTAATAGTCGAAAGAACAACGAAACTTCTAAAGTTCGTTGTTAAAAACTAATTACTTTAGTGGTACGACTCGAGTTTAATTTTCATAAAATGCAGAGGGATGGTCCATAAAGTACGTAACTCGAAAGAGTCACAGGTAGGTCTGGACATATTGTTACAGATAGTGCAAAATATTCAGAACTACATGGAAACGTAATTACGAGATATAATGATAAGTCGGGAAAATGCAGATTTTGTGGATCGCCAGAGCTTTAAAAAGTTTAGTTTAGTTTAATTTACAATCCAATCGACGATATTCATTCCACATACGATTTACACGTTATAATACATACGTAAATGTCATAAAGTTGGAAATGCATGTGGAATGAATAGCGCCGATTGGATTGTAATAGTTACATCTTATAATTCCGAGACTGTCCTATGACTAGTGACTCACTAGAGAGTAAAAAAAACTCTTCTTGAAATGCAAGGTGAGGTAGGAGTCGACTAAAATTTCTTTTTAAAAAATAAAAATTCAACACAAGATATTTGTAATATGACATTAAGGCAGATTGCGATTTTTATTTAATTTAATTTAATTTAGTTTTAAGTTGACGTAAAACGAGGAAATACAAATTGTATTGTCAATCGACTTATAAATCGAATGTTTTACGTCAAATTATAATAATAAGTAAAAATCGCAATTTTCTTATCATTCCACGCGCTTTCTCAGAAGGAAGTTTACGTTAAACATACATGATGTTTTACAGCACTCATCGAACCGTTTTATATCGATGGAATATTCCATATACCTAAACAATAATAGAAATTATGCTTTTAGAAGACATAGCGCGTTAAGAACGAAGATTTGCGATTGCTACCATTCAAAGAAACGCTAAGCTCCATCGGAGAAATTGAAAATCGTGATATTTAGTTGAATGAGGCCCTAAACTTATTTTGTTGTCCAGCCGATGAAAACAGTCGGCGGCTGGCGGCGGCTGATGTCATATTTTTGTATCGGCGGCGGCGCTCGGCTGAGTACCTCCAGCCGGCGGCGCGCCGGCTGAACTCGGCGGCGCACACCTCTAACCACACTAGAGGTGTGCGCCGAGCGAAAATTCTCGGCGGCTGCTAGTCGAGTGTAGTGGTTCGGGCGGCGGCCAGCCATAACAGGTTTTTATCGGCGGCTCGGCTCAGCCGCGGCGCGCCGATCCATTTTACAGGAAATTTAAATTTTCTTTTTTTTACTGATTACTAACTACGAGTGAATTATGTAATTTTGCATTTTCTGTTTTTTTTTTTGTCGAACCTCAATATCCTCCCATCAGTTACTTATAAAGACTCACATTTGAATTCGCAAAAACGCATTGAGAGCGATTTTTCTGAAAGTCCGTGTGCCGAAATCGGAAGTTTTTTTATCGCAGTTATATGGCTCGATAGATCTTGGTCCCTAGATAAACTTTTCTTACAAAAATTTCTCCAGCTACACGAGCGTACAGTGTCGTGTGGGGTGTCATTAGAAAGGTAATCACATGTACTATTGAGCCGAATGGAGACTTATTGGGTTTAAAATTCATCCACACTGAAATATGTGCAGCTGAAGTTTTCAACCGAAAAAAACTGAGAACTAACACTGTTCTTACAGAAGTTTCTCGAGGTTTCTAATGACACCCCGCACTACCCTGTACGGCTCGTGTAACTGGAGAAATTTTTGTGAGAAAAGTGCAAGTTTTCGGTTTTTTTTGATGACCTCCCGCTAGCCACACAAGCTTCGAAAAGTTTTTTTGAAAGTGGTTTTGGTTTCTAGGGTCGAAGTCCTTTCTAGGTACATATACAAAATTCCACTAGAAAATGCGTCCGATTTCGGTAGCCTGTTTTTCAAAAGAATCCATCTCTGCCTTCCGTAGTCAAAAATTGTTTTTAGGAAGACCATCGCACAGCAGCTCTATAAGTGAGAGCACTTTCGGAACAAAGCATACTCTATGAATTTCATAGTATGAAACCTCCGATAGGTATACGTAAAAACAGTTTCTTATTAAGAAAATCAGAAATGTCTTGGGAGTGATAGCTTTTTAAATAATTAAAATCTGTTAATCGATTGTGTAGCTGATAATTCTGACATTTAATGAAATTTAAAATTCAAATTTTTCAAGCCGACGAAAATCATCGGCGGCGGTCGGCGGTTGGCTGAAATTTTTTTATCAGCGGCGGCGTCTTCATTTACTCGGCTCAGCCGCGCCGCTGGCTAAAAACTCGGCGGCGCACACCTTTACACCACACATGCATGGGTGGGTTACATCTGGTCCGCTTGATTCAGACACCTGTAACAAAGATTACTAATCTCTTATCAAAATACAATATCAACTTTTCCGTTTTCAACTTTAATTCGACCACTGCTTGTAAAACCACTTCTAAGATATGTTGACGACATGGAAGATGAAGCAAAGATCGTCCCAGCAATTGTTCTAGCCGTACTGCTGTCCCTTGCCAGCAGCCAGTGTTCGTTGACGTTGTGTCGAAGCAGCAACATTGAACTTTGTCCAATTGGTTCCGATCCTCCAGAATTTTGAACACGGTATCTGCGATTGAGAAGCCTCACCCATCACTCAGCTCTGGAGCACCCAACAACTGGTCGGTTCCTTCGTTTGTGATTTTTATAGGTAGCTGCTCGTGCTTTTCTTTCGTCGTGATGTTTTCCAACATCTTCCCGTCCCAATGCACAGTTGATCCTTTTTTGACTAAATAAATTGTAAATTTCACCAACTGCACAAATTCAGTCAAAAACATTGACGGTCGACCAACCTCAAACTTAAACTTCTCCTATTACTAATGTCTTCACCTATTACTTTCCTATCCTTTAGGCGTTCGTTGTAAATAGTAGATTTACTGAACACGAAATTGGCTGGGTTGAGTCCTAGGCCTAACAGAATAGCTGCAAACAGATGGATTGCAGCGTCGTCACTTATTTTAGATCGATCCATTTCCGCAACAAGCCTTGAAATTATTTTTGTAGATGGTTCACAATGTTTTAAAAATTGAAATATTTTACTTGGGAGTAATAATGGTCATTGTCTGTTATGCCGAATTGAACAGATCGTTGTTCTTATTGTCTATGGACATGTGCTTCGAGTCAACAACGTATTAA
Organism: Bradysia coprophila; assembly: GCF_014529535.1. NCBI lineage: Eukaryota > Metazoa > Arthropoda > Insecta > Diptera > Sciaridae > Bradysia > Bradysia coprophila. Next base: position 1,098,268 of record NW_023503751.1, on the reverse strand, counting down.
AAGCAAAAATCTCGAAGTTAAAGTGTACGATTGTAGTACAAATTGTTCGAAAGAACTTTTTGCCGTTTGGCTCAATGTTAGGACTCTCATGAGCCCAATTATAATGTTCCTAGGAACTTTTGCCTGAAGACTTCGGTTTCATATATGAAACTTCTGTTTGGTTTTAATTGTCTGTTACCAATTCTTTGCAGAAAACAGTTACTTGGAGAATATAATGCTGACGCTTATTGCATGTATTAATTCGCTGGAAATCGTTAACATGATCGAAGTGTAGCATCATCTGATTTATTAGACCCGTACGAAGTACTGGGGTCTTATAGGTTTACGCATACGTTTGTAACACGTCGAATTGGACTCCCTGAGTAAGGGGAAACCTATTGTGGTTGTCTAGAGATGCCAAATCAGTGAAAAAAAATGTCCGTCTGTCTGTCCGTTCTCTAACTTGAGTAAAACACATCCGATTTCTAAAATTCTTTTTTCCCCGTTTGGTATTATCAAAAGACAGGCTAAGTTCGAAGATGGGTGATTTCGGATCGACCTCTCCGGAGCTGGGGCCCAATAAGTGCCTAAGTGTTTTTCGACGATATCTCCAAACATTTAAGCACTACACTTGTCAGTGATACGTTAAATAAAAGGTATTTATAATACCGATCGACAAAAAAAAGTTTTTGGAAATCGGATGACCGACTCGTGAGTTAGACCCTTGGTGTGAAACAGGCACAGGGCGGCAAGCAGTTTTTGCTTGTAGGTCGGCCACATTTGAACATATTTCGTCTGTTTTAGCTTTATTAGATAGGTATTAAAAAGTTCATGAAATTATGTTCTCCGGAGCGTGAGCTAGGTCTCTTGGAGTGAGCTCTTATCTGGCTACTCGGCCGTACAGTGAGCGTGGAGTATTTTGTCAATATCTCGAGTAAATTTTGACCGAATTTCATGATTTTTTTTTTGTTTGAAAGGTATTAACGAATGTAAAGCGTCGGTAAAATTTCCGGTCTTCTCACAAAATGGCTGCCGGTGGCCATATTGGATTTTAATAAAAGTGATATATCTTGGGAAAAATGGTACTTAGAGAGTTTCTGTTAACATGGAAATAATTTGTTATGTGTGTGGGGTGTTTCAGGGATTCCATATATGGACATCTGTATATACCTATATACAGCTATATTGAGCTATATAATAGCATATATTCCTCTGTGAAATGTTTATTTATAGTGAAATATAGGTAAATATAGCGGTAAATAGCTGTTTAAATAGGAATTTATGAAAGTTGATTTCGTACGGGGCTGTCTATATTGCCTCCGGCAATTTATTTGTATATGATAACAAGGCAAAGAGTGGATAATGCAAGTGATTTTAAAGCGCGAATAGCTTTTCAGCAGAGAAGAAAATGAAGTAAGAGAAATGAAGAGTTTCACAATAAAGGCTTTTGATACGAATAGGTGTTTCGTACGGGTCGGCGTTAGCTATGTTTTTGTTATGATGAGTGTGAATAAATTTAATTATTTACGTAGTTATGCAGCACACAATTGAATACAATTTTATTGTCGACAATTGCTTAAAGTGATCGAAAGTGCAATGCAAGAATTGTTGTTGTCACACTTCAATGAATGAATGGATGGAAGAATATGTTGACGAAAACAGAAACACCCTAAGGCACAGCCTGAGCAAATAGATCTTTGCAACCTGAGGTCATCCCGAGCTACACCGGTAGTTAGGGAGTGTCCCATACAACAGCAAATGTCTAACTCAACCCAATAGTGAGCACAATGGGCCCAACGGTGGCCTCCGTGCGCGTTCAATGTTCATCTACTTGTAGATGAGCAACTATTTTTAATTAAAAAAAATAATCGACATTGAAAATTATTCGATTATTGCTCAAATGGGCTTAAATTCATGGGAATGTTGTAGGTTATCCAAAAAAGAAAAGTTTTTGAAAATCGTCTGTGAAATGTGTGTGGTGTGACTGTTTGTTTGGCCCAATATTAAGGCAAAATTCCTCAACAGAGAAAATCGATTTTTTTGAAAAGGCGCTGTCCATAAAGGACGTCCGCACTATAGGGGTGAGGGGGGGTTCGCCAAAGTGTGACCGACATACATTTGTGTAGTGTAAAAGTGCGGACAAGGGGGGAGGGGGGTCTAAAATTCCAGAAAAATCGCGGACGTCCTTTATGGACGGCCCCAAACGTGTGAAAAACATTGTTTTTGCCTCAAATAATTTAATTTAAAATTTTTTACGTTTTCAAAAAAATGGATTTTCTCTGTTGAGGAATTTTGCCTTAACATTGGGCCAAACAAACAGTCACACCACACACACTTCACAGACGATTTTCAAAAACTTTTCTTTTTTGGATAACCTACAACATTCCCAAGAATTTAAGCCCATTTGAGCTCTGACGAGAAACGGGAATAATCGAATAATTTTCCATGTCGATTATTTCAATTTTCAAAATTTACTCAATTTCTCATAGTCGGCGAACTTTGACGACACACCAAACATAATGTATCGGCAAAAATTTTCCAATTTGAACCTTTTCTGTTTAATTGGACTCTAATTACTATAAAAACACCAATTAGGACAAAAAATATCTCGCAGGCTGTTTGTGGTAGAGGTCGAAATATGAGAATTTACAAGTACGCGCAAATTTAGCTTCAATGAATTTGCGCAAGTTGTTAATGATTTAAAAAAAAAAATCACTTTTTGACATCTAGGGATGGTAAGAATTTTTTGTGGACCCCTGCCATCCCTATCCCCGGAACATCGCACACCCCTATTGACGATTACAGCGTCTGTGTCTCCACGTCGCAAGTTCCCAAGCTCATACTATCCGATGCGAGTGTGCTCGTTGATCCCACCGAGTCTAGCGTATTCACTTCTTCAATGGATCCGATGTTGCTTGAAGATGTTGCAGTCATGCTCGGAACGATCGGTGAGCTTCCATCTTAATTGTTTTAAATTATTTATTTATGGACGAAGAATCAGACGAAAAGCTTCTACCTGATGTCGTCGACGAAACTCGCAGTATATAGGAATTTTTACTATAATTGGAATGGCTCCTGGCCGTCCTTTTCTTCGTTGCATCGATAAGAAATTTTTCGCAACTTCAGATGTATCGTTCAGTTTAGCCTGGTGTACAATATGCTGCTTCGAAGCAACACTTTGTAGGATTCCTAAAACTTTTTGATTCCTGTAGCCGCGTTCTGTTTGTCTATTACTGGTAGTTCAGCCCTCGTCCAAAATATTTTTATAGCGTCGAAGGTCTCCTTAGCTGATTCGTAGGTGTCCCTGCGAAATGTATTCAGGAAGATCATGTATTGTAGGACCTGTTTCCGGGACAGCAATTGATTTCCGGTTATTTCCGCAAAGTATTAGTAGTTTTGCAGGAAATGAGCGGAATAACTTTAATGTCACCAGCCGTGTCATCATTCTTTAGGACACGGCCTACTCACATCTCGTTCTGTGTAATAAAAGCAATAAATTGGCCTTTCACAGTGAGTATTTGTTCAGGTGCACTTTCACCCTCATAAAATGAGTATTCCTTACTTTTATCTGAAGACCAATACGAGAACTGCTTTACTACCATTTTCGGCCATTCAACGGAAGGTGGGAATGAATGTGCAGAACAACTGCCTGGAATAGGTTTGGCATTTTCCTATCTTTGATGTAAATTCATATCATTTCTAACGAGTGAATAGATGAGTGCTGTATTTTTCTCAAGTTTCCAATCATCATACCAGTACCCATGCATGTGTGGTGTCATTAGAAAGCTAAAACCAGTAGCAATTAGGGGACATAGTTTTTTGTTGTTTTTGTGGCTTTTCGAATGCACAGCAATTGCTCGTAACTTCTCAGGGGTGCATCCTACCCCCCATGATCGACTATTTGCCCCGAAAGTGCATTCAATGAACTTTCCAATGACACCACACACGCCAATGTTTTCTGTTTTTGATCACCTCTCGCTAGCCACACAAAAATCGAAGAGTAAAAAAAATATTTTTGGCCTCTAGGGACCAATCCCGGCAAAAACTCTTTCAGAGCAAAGTTGGACGCAGTCTACAGTCTATATGTGTGATAGCTTCTAAAACAAGTGATATCGCTAGAGGTGACGCTGTCAGCGTCGTTACGCAAAATTGAATTTCACAGCCAATTAATTGAAATTAGCTGATCTAGTTTTCCAAACCATTCGCCAATTATTTTTTTTTCAGAAAAAATTTTAACCAACAGAATTTTGACTGAAAAATTTTCAACAAAAAATTCTGCGTCGCAAAGTGGCAGATGCTCACGGACAAACCTACGAGAACATTTAATCTGCCACATGCGACGCAGAATTTTTTGTTGAAAATTTTTCAGTCAAAATTCTGTTGGTTAAAATTTTTTCTGAAAAAAAAATAATTGGCGAATGGTTTGGAAAACTAGATCAGCTAATTTCAATTAATTGGCTGTGAAATTCAATTTTGCGTAACGACGCTGACAGCGTCACCTCTAGCGATATCACTTGTTTTAGAAGCTATCACACATATAGACTGTAGACTGCGTCCAACTTTGCTCTGAAAGAGTTTTTGCCGGGATATCAGTCGTTTTAGAAGTTAAGTCGGAAGTTGACGAAAATTAGAGGTGTGTGCCGGTTTTAAAATAATCGGCGGCGGTGCGCCGACTGGTAAGGGATCGGCGGCGGCTAAATTATTTCAGAACGGCACATTGACTTAGTGTCAAACTTCGAAAGAACTCAGCTGATTCGGTTATGCAGTGTTGCGAGCTTCGAACATTTTTCAGGTTATTTTTTTCGAATCAACTAGAGTGTTGTTAATTCTTGGGAATAAAAGAAATATTTCACTTACACAGTATTGGCTAAGGAAAGGTGTATAATTTGATTCTCACGTCTTACATTATTTGCGCATAATTACATCACACAAAAATGACTATTCGAAACTGGCAGCACTAACATCACCGACGACTAATTTTCGTAAGCACTGAGTATTCGGAACAGCTGTGATTTGTGAACTGTCAAATTTTGTTGATATACCGTTCGATTTGTCACAATTATTCTGGAGCGATCAATATTTTGATTCTGATATTTATGTAGCTTTTGGCCATTGTGGACTAACCAAACATCTGCTATTTTTGCCAACTTTTTAGTGCATCATAATGGACCTTCATTGTAAGCTTCGATGGTATTTGGGTTGTTGTGTTGTAACATTTTGTGTTTGTTTGTTTAAGGTTACATTTTACCAAAAAAATCTGCGTCGCAAAGTGGCAAATGTTCAGGAACAGACCAGCAAGAAAATTTATCTGCCGCATGCGACGCAGATTTTTTTGGTAAAATTTTGGTTGTTTCCAGTCAAATTTTTTTTTGGTAAAAATTATTTGGCAGATGATGAGAAAAACTAAGCCAGCTTGTTTGAACTAATTGGGTGTAAAATTTAATTTTTGCGTAACGAAGCTGAAAGCGTCAACTCTAGCGATATCATTCATTTTAGAAATTGTATTTCAAAGACTGCGTCACACTTTTCTCGAAGAGATTTTTGTTGGGATATCAGTCGTTTTAGAAGTGTAATCAACACTGCTTTTTATAACAGTTTACAGTTTTAATTCAAAAATTTTACGAAAATCGAAAATTTGAAATTCAAAAATTTCACAAAATTTAACGAAATTCGAAAATTTGACGAAATTCGAAAATTTGACGAAATTCGAAAATTTGACGAAATTCGAAAATTTGACGAAATTCGAAAATTTGACGAAATTTGAAAATTTGACGAAAATCGAAAATTTGACGAAAATCGAAAATTAGACGAAAATCGAAAATTTGACGAAATTCGAAAATTCGACGAAAATTAAAAAAATTGACGAAATTCGAAAATTTGACGAAGAAAGTAATTCTCTATCTGCCACCATTCAAGAAATATCTCCAAAACCCCAATTGACCCACCCATTTCCAACTTTCGACATTTTTCGCAAATGCCCTTCTTTTCTACTCGTAAAACTCTGAGACTTTGCCGAAGAAAGTAACTCTCTATCTGCCACCATTCAAGAAATACCTCTAAAAACATAATTGACCCACCCATTTCCAACTTTCGACATTTTTCACATATGCCAATGTGTTCTACTCGTAAAACTCTGAGACTTTGCCGAAGAAAGTAAATCTCTATCTCTCATAATCGCAAAAATATTAGTCCTTTCATCCTACGCTCGAGTAGCTCAAAATTTGGTCACTCTAATCACTCTAGCTCAAACGAATCTGACCCGATTTTTTTAATTGTTTTTTTTTTGTTCGAATCGTGTTACGAATACCTTTCATTTGATGGGTCACACGCCTCTGTAGGTTTCAATACAGCTAAGCTACAGCCGAAAACGCGTTCCCGACCCTCGAAAACCACACTCAGAAACCACTTCGAGGCCAATAAAACAAAATTCTGGTTTTTCCTGGGGTAATGGCGTATCACATTTTCATTTTTATGCCCACCCTGAGGTTCCTGCAAAATTTCATGGAGATTGGCTGACTAGTTTCCGAGATCGACCGTCGATAGATAGACAGATAGACAGATAGACAGATAGACAGATAGAAACATACAGAGTAAGTTGAAAGATTTTGATTGTTTGGGAAAAGTCAATTTGTGGTATTTTCTATGAAAAGTGCCAATTTCAAAACGATGTATCTCCGGCAATTTTAAAGTTACATAGTCGAGTGATAGCTCGTTTTGCTCGTATTTGAAGCGCGAATAAGATAGAATAGGATCAGGATTGTGGTGATACAGGCCAAAGGAAAGAAACTTAAATTCTCGCCTATATATAGTTGCCGCGTCTCAAAAAATTTTCTTCGTTTTTTTTTTGGAAGTTAGACTGCGTCAAGTCCTCCGCTATCGCTCCGGACATGATACCTATCTAAGTACATATCAAAAAGTCCACTTCAAAATGCATCCGATTTCGGCAGGTCGTTTTTCAAAAGAATCCCTCGCTATATTAGCACCTTACTACAAAACATCCCAATTTTTCGAAATTGAGATGTACCAGGTAATGCTGTGTATGGACAAGACATCGCGGGTGATGTTAGATCTCTTGCTATTTCGTATGAAATTATTTCCGATTCAATATCAATTCAAAATTTTATCAACTTTATCAACAAGTATCAGAATGACTTCATTTCAGTTGATCTAACGAATCGTAACAATCTCTAATCTTCAAACATTAGTCCAATTATCCGGCTCAGCGTTTCGCAAAATTCGCTCTACGATTATCCGTCATAAATGACCGAAACGTTCAGCAATACCGAATCGTGTCGAGGATTGCAGCTTTTCGTTTTTAACGTTGTAATTGAAAATTCTTGATTCATGGAAATTGATCTATGAGTTATCCATGGAAATTAGTTTCACAATTCTTACAGAACTTTAAAACATCAAATAGTCATTGTGTTTAAATTTACCAACCTTTGGATCATGCACAAAAAAATTTTCAAGTTCACAAAGACCTAAACTGTAAAAAAATCTGATATTATGAAACAACCAAACTGGCGTCAGGAACAAACATATCTTCCCACCTTTACAGCTCAAATCGGTTCACACCCCTTTGGCACAAGGTAAAGAGCAAATAATATCAGTCGAAATATACACAACAAAATTACTGCCAAACATCTGCTACCACAGATTTACCATCGTAAAAAATTAAAGTATATTTCGTCGCAGTGCGTATTACTGAAAATTAATGGCAATACGTCGGAGAAGGCGTCGCGGAATCGGCCGCATAAGGTTCGAAGACCACCGATCTGGGTAGCTGTGTGGTTGTTTCTCACTCTACTTCTTCTTCTTCTTCTTTTTCAGCCTGTTTCTATCCACTGCTGGATGTAGCCCTCTCCAACGTCTTTCCATTTCGTACGATCCATTGCCATTTGCTGCCAGTTTGTACCTGCAATATTCTTAATTCCGTTTGTCCATCTCTCTGGTGGTCTACCTATAGCTATTCTTTCCATGACATCAACGACCCTGGTTTGTTGTCGAATCCATTGATTCGTCATTCTGTCTCTGAGTGTTATTCCAAGCATACTCCGTTCCATGGCTCTTTGTGTCACTCTCAATTTATCTTCGGATGCTTTCGTTAAAGTTAACGTTTCCGCTCCATAAGTGAGCACTGGAAGGACACAAGTGTCGAAAACTTTGCGTTTCAGACCATTATTCATTTTGCTTTTGAAAATTAGTCTGAGTTTTCCGAACGCTGCCCATGCAAGACCAATCCTACGTCTTATTTCTGCAGTCTGGTTGTCGAGACCTAACTTGAGTTTATGTCCTAGATATACATAGCTGTCGACTCGTTCAATGACAGTGTCACCAATTTTGATTTCTCTATCGTCCCCGATGTTGGTCATGACTTTTGTTTTCGATAAGTTCATCTTGAGGCCAACTTTGCTCGCCTCTTCACTTAACTGTTGTAGCATAAGCTGAGCCTAACCTAGATTCGCTGCTATCGGTACAATGTCATCAGCGAAGCGGAGATTGCTCAGGTACTCTCCATTTATCTTTATTCCCATTTTACTCCAGTTTAACTTCCTAAAAACACTCTGCAGAATCGCCGTGAATAATTTCGGTGAAATGGTGTCAACCTGCCTTACACCTCGGCTGATTCTGAATTTCTCCGTGCTCTTATGAAGTTTTATACATCTCACTCTACAGAGACCCAAAATTACATTCAAGCCTACAAATAAGAAAAGTAGCCGGACGGATTTGACGGAAGCTAGCACAGATCACCAGTGAGTTTTGACGTTACAATCTAGAACTTCTTGGTTTGAGCGAAACCAGATGGAAAGGAAGTGGAGAAAGACGGTTATCAACTGGAGAAACTCTGCTTTATTTCGGCAATCCAGAAAACGAAGATCACAGCAGGGGAGTTGGATTCCTTCTCAGCAGGAACGCGAAGCTATGTTTGACTGCATGGAATCCAGTATCTGATAGAATCATCTCTCTAAGACTTGCAACCAAAGTGAGAAACATTACATTCGTTCAAATATATGCACCGACACAGCAGGCTCCCAACGACGTAAAGGATTCGTTTTATGAACAACTGGATCACACCCTGAACAATGTTAAGAAATCAGACATGCTGTTACTGATGGGTGACCTGAATGCGCAAAGTAAATACCGGAACCAGAGGTATTCAATGGACGCTCACCGAACGTCTCAAAGATATTGATTTTCCTGACGATTTGACGCTCATGGCACAGGCAGCACGAGACATGCAAGAATAGTTACGTCTACTTGTTAAATATGCTGGACAAGTGGAACTAAAGATAAACGTGACGAAATTAATGGGCATATTAAACACAACTACACCGTGTAACCTGAAAATTGAAGGAGAAATAATACGCGAAGTTGAGAGCTTCTGTTATCTGGGAAGTTTCTTCTATTTTTTGTATCGCGTTGTTTTTGTTTCGCGTATAATATGTAATTTTATAAGGTAGATCACCTTACACATATTTTGTCATTAATAAATCAATCAATCAAAAAAAGGACGGCGGAGCTGATACGGAGGTTCACAGTTGGATTCAGAGAGAAAGCGCGACAAGCTTTCATCTCTCTAAACAATATTTGGAATTCTACACAACTAAGACAACTGCACTAAGTCTTCGTGAATCGTTGCCTTAGAAGAATCCTGAGAATACGCTGGCCAGAAAAGATTTCAAACATCGACTTGTGGAACCAAACCAAATTTGAGAAAATTAAAGTGATGATCAAACGTCGAAAATGGAATTGTATCGGCCAAACAATCCAACGCCCTGCTGGAAGCATCGCGTAAACCGCACTGGACTGGAACCTACAGGGAACGCGGAAAAGCGGCAGGCCCAAAATCACGTGGAAACGAACAGTCGTCGACGAAGCGAGGAAAACCGAGAAAGAATGGACGGAAGTCAAGGCACTCGGACCAAACCGAATTCGATGGCGACAATTTGTAGACTCTCTATTCTCCCTCGAAGAGTAAGCACAGGCGAACGGTGCGGTCCGCCAAAAAGAAAACTTCAGAACCATTTATTGACAATGAGATTCTGAATCTCATCGAATGTCGCAACCGGGCGTTCCGACTTTGCAAGGTGTGTCCGTACAACCTCAGTTTTCAATCGCGACTCGTAAACATCAAGAAATTGATTTGTTACAAGATTCGGTTTAAGAAGAGCTAATATTATGCGTCGCACTTCGCTGAGGCCGGTGACCCGAAGAGTTTCTGTGCAACGACTAAAAGAGTTCTATCGAACAAAGACCCTGAACCGTTACAATGTCCAAGGTTGTTAGTGAATGGTTCTTACGTTCAGGATCCGGCGTCTGTTGCCAGCAAGTTTAATGACTATTTTGTTAATGTGGGAACTTCTTCAATTTCAGCTAGACGCTCTTCTGTGTCTTTCCGCGCATCGCGAATGCTTTGCTTTCTGAGAGATTTTCAGTTTGAAATGGTGAGTCCAATGACAGTCTCAGACCACGTTAACAAGCTCAGAATGAGTGCAGCTGCAGGGTTCGACGGGATAAGCGTCCGTTTTTTGAAACGTTACAAGGTGCTTCTGCTGAACTGTCTTACGTCCTTGATCAATAGGTGCATCTGTGAATCGCGTTATGACGACGTTTTGAAACACGCGAAGGTAATTGTGTTGTTGAAGGGGGGTGACACGACTGAAATGGGCAATTACAGACCGATTTCACTGCTCTCAGTGTTGTCAAAGCTGGTTGAGAGAATTCTTTATGAGCAATTGTATGCCAAACTTGACTCCGAGGGTTTTTTAACATGAAGCAGTTTGGGTTCTTGAAGAAATCAAACACTCTAGCGTGCTGCTTGGATTTGTGTACGAGTTTGAGACGAAATTTAAATGAAGGACTGCAAGTCGGCTGTCTTTTTGTTGACATTAAAAAAGCGTTTGATTCGGTAAACCATTCTTCTGAATAAACTACAATGCATGGGTCTAAGTGGTAAGTCATATGATCTCATAAAGAATTACTTGACTGGCAGAAGGCAGCTCGTTAGTGTGGCAGGCGCTGAAAGCACACCAAAAGAGGTGATTTGTGGAGTCCCATAAGGCTCTGCATTATCATCTCTTTTGTTCATTGTGTTTCTGTACGACTTGTTTAAGTTGAATTTTAAAGGAACTCTTTACCTGTACGCCGACGATACAACTTTCAAATATGCAACGCGATCACTTAGCGACCTTCGGTCGATGATGCAGAGTGATCTTTGTTTACTGAATTATTGGTCATCTCAGAATTGCTTGTTTGTCAATGCATCGAAGTCTAATACGTCTTGTTCAATCGTAACCTCGTGGAATCTTCAGAGGATTTTGAGCTGATCTGCGATGGTGAACCTCTTTCGCGGAAGAGAGTTGTGAAGTGCCTAGGGCTCTACATTAATGAAAGATTCACGTGGAATGACCACTTGACCAAAGTCATTAGGAAAATCTCACCAATCGTCGGTGTTTTCAGGCGTCTGAGGTTTCTGATACCAAGGCGAGCTCTGTTCAATTTATATTTTTCGTTCGTGCATTCGCACTTAAATTACTTGAATCCGATTTGGAATACGGCACCAGTTGGTGCATTGAATGATCTGTTGCTGCTCCAGAAAAGATCACTGCGTAATATGCACGGTTTGAACTCCAGAGATTCTGTCAAAGGCTACTTCAATGGATCGATTCTACCGATCCATCATTTCAATGCGACGCTGGTTTTTTCTCTGAAGAACGACCTGATGAAGCATGATGTTGAAGTGAGAACGAATGGTGACATTCATGACCACTCGACAAGAGGAAGAGATCTACTTCATCCTTCGTTTTCCCGAACCGACTTTGGACGGCAGGCAATAGAAGTCCGTGGTTTCTGTTTCTTTAGAAAATCTGAAAAAGTGAGCAACGTTTTGCACCCAAAACCAACTATTTCGACTCATACCTCACTTTTTCTTAAAATCATATTTTTTTCAAATGAGTCAAAAAAACCCTTAAAAGGTGAATGTGACGCAAGTCTTACAAAATAACTGATATCGCTGAGAGTGACGCCTGTACGCAAAAGTGTTATCAACAGAAAATTGACCCAAAAAGTTTTAGAAAGAAGTGTTAAAAATTAATCGGACTCCAATTCCAAAACAAAGATTCGGGTTAGCCCGACTTGGTTCGGGCTCTAAGAAAAAAATAAAAACTCTTCAACACACCCCGAGCGAAAACTTGCTTTAAAGTTGAAAGCGTTCGATAGATTTGTGAGACTTCTTTATTATAACGATAGGTAACCAATCAATTGCTGGTTGCTAGATGTGATTCTGACTTATGTTGAACCACAACTATATTAGGTTTTTTCTCTCAGTAGGAAAATACGGGCAAGGGGCTTCATTAAAAATGAAATCTCAGATCGGGTCTTAAATATTACACCTGGCCTGGGTTTGAAAATACGTCGGCCCGCACAACTCTACATCTCATTGCATTTCATATGACTAACACATTCTTTTTATCACGGGACGCTACAGGCTACACCCAGAGGCATCACAACAATAATTGTACAATAAAGAAAATGAAATTCTATCTAAATCGATAGAATTTGTTACTCTTGCTTGGCTTGGCTATAATTGAAATTGTTCGCGTTAATATATGGTTGTGGTGAAGTATAGAAAAGTATGTAAAAGGAATTCAATTAAAAGATATGCGGATAATGACAAACCTTGACTTCTTTCCATTCTGTGAAGCGGAAAATCAGTCAAAAAATCTTAAAGGGTTAAAGTGATGCAGGTCCTTGTGTCAACTTACAAAATAACTGATATCGCTGAGGCAGAGCTAACTAATATTTGGAAATTAATTCTCAAAAACTCCCCAAATTTTAGCCCCGTACGAAGTACGAAGGGGCTTATAGGATTACGATGCCGTGTGTAATTGATGGAATTCGAAGCAGACGGTAAGGGCAAAGTGTTTGCCTATGTTCCTAGATGACGAATCCGCAATAAAAATTTGGGCCGTCTGTCAGTCTGTCCGTCTGTCTGTCACGTCGATATCTTGAGTAAATCAAATCCGATTTAAAAAAAAAAATTTCCCTGAAAGATAGTCAAAATAGTGAGGCTAAGTTCGAAGATGGGCATATTCGGGTCGGCCCTTCGTGAGTTAGGGCCACCTAAGTGATTTAAGGTCTTTTGGTGATATTTATGGCAAAATAAACGATGGAAATGTAAATGACCCAGCAAATGATAGGTATTGTCAATACCAATCCAGGAAAAAAAAGTTTTTTAAAATCGGGTGTGTGGACCGTGAGTTAGGGCCTTAGAAGTGAAAAGCTACTAGGGCCCTATGTGTATTTTACATAGAACTCGAGTAAATTTCATTCGTTTTTCGTAATTTTTGTTTGATTTGGAAGGTAATCAAAGGCCGAATAGAATGTTGTTGAAAAAAAATTAAATTTGGGTCCTTGGACTAAGGCCGCTACTAGGGCCCTATGTGTATTTTACATATAACTCGAGCAAATTTCATCCGTTTTTCGTAATTTTTGTTTCATTTGGAAGGTAATCAAAGGCCGAATAGAATGTGGTTGAAAAAAAAATAATTTGGATCCTCGGACTGAGGCCGATACTAGGCCCTATGTGTATTTATACTCAAAAAAATTAAAATTTTAGGGCGATTTGAAATTTTTGTTTTATTTGAAAGGAACGTCGTACGGGGCTTCGTAATTGCGCTATGCGCAATTTCTAAGATGTACACATTACATAATAATTTTACTTTAACTACATTAACCGGCGCAATAGGCTTACGGTCAAAGTAGGGTGACAGACGCACTAGGGTCACGTACGCAACAGATATACGGGTTTTTGTTTGATTTAGAAGGCAATCGAAGGCCGAATAGAATGTTGTTGAAAAAAAAATTAAATTTGGATCTTTGGACTAAGCCGCTACTAGCAGGCCCGGCCTGGCTCAAAAAAGCCCTTCGGAGAAAAAGTCAAAAGGCCCTTCCGTTCGGGCGACTTCTTACGTTTAGGCCCTCGATTCGTATGACTGATAATATTGTGTAACTTCCACAGTGTAAGTGAATCACACAGTTCCGCCACATCACACGGACAATTGGGACATTTGCGGTGCAAAATTAAAAAAAAAAGATTTTGTGGAAATAGCTCAAAGAACAATTTTTGAGGGGAATGTAAAAATGTACAACTAACGAAAAATGTATTTAAAAAATTTTGCTCACCTCGCTCGCTAGTGAAAGTATATTAACGTTGATTAGGAGAAGCCTTTCTGTTAATTTTTCTTCGATTTCAAAATTCAAAATTATTCTACTGGGGCCTTTCGCTCAATTTTTTCTTCGATTTCCTACTGAGGCCTTTCTGTTAATTTTTCTTTGATTTCCAATCGAAATTTTCTAACTGAGGCATTTCGAAGATTTTGTCTATGTTCGCTAAAATGGGCTTCATTTTTTTAAACAATAAGGTAAAAGCAAAATAAAATGATCGAGTCTGATTTTTGACAATTGAATTTCATTTTTCATTTTTTCATCTTTCATTTTAAATGGTCGAAATTCAAGAAAGGCCTCGTCGGGACTTCGCCTTACTAATGCAAAATATTTTTGCGATTATGAGAGATAGAGTTACTTTCTTCGGCAAAGTCTCAGAGTTTTACGTGTAGAACAGAGGGGCATAGGTGAAAAATGTCGAAAGTTGGAAATGGGTGGGTCAATTGGGGTTTTGGAGATATTTCTTGAATGGTGGCAGATAGAGAATTACTTTCTTCGTCAAATTTTCAAATTTCGTCAAATTTTCGATTTTCGTCAAATTTTCGATTTTCATCAAATTTTCGATTTCTCAAATTTCTAAAATTTCTAAAATATTTCTCAAATTTCTCAAACATTTTTGAAAAATAGGCCCTGCCGCGAGGGGTGACGCACTTCCATTTAATCCATTTAATCCATTAAATCCATTTAATCCATTTAATCCAAAAAAATTTTTTTAGTTTTACCGAAATAATTAGGCTACCCACCTGAAAAATTTGTAAAGTAATTGCGAAAAATAGATTTGCACGATCCCCAATTTATTTAATCCATTTAATCCATTTAATCCACTTTACATCAAAAACTCCTAAAAGTGGATTTTTTCGCTTTTAAACATTGTAGTATGAGTTGTAGTGAGTAGTTCGATCAAAATCAACAATTTTTGAGACTTTTATAGTATTTGGTAAAATGAAGTTTTTTCCTATTTAATCCATTTAATCCAATTTTTATTCCATTTAATCCATTAAATCCATTTAATCCATTAAATCCATTTAATACCATTTAATCCATTTAATCCATTTAATCTAGAAGTGAGTTACCCCTCGCCCTGCCGTCACGCTTTTCTCGAAGAGATTTTTGTTGGGATGTACACATTACATAATAATTTTACTTTAACTACATTAACCGGCGCAATAGGCTTACGGTCAAAGTAGGGTGACAGACGCACTAGGGACACGTACGCAATAGATATACGGGTTTGTACTGGGCTCGGTCGCAGCAAACGCTCCGACTGTTCTGATGGCTCGTTTTCCCTGAAAGGTAGTTGGGAAGTTGAAGTTTTGAAGATGTCTACGGCAAAATAAACGACGGAAATTGAAATGAATAGCAATAAAACTTAAAACAGTTTCTAAGTGAAATACATCCTCACTTCGGGCCTACAGAAGTCAAAGGAAAACAAAATTTATATTCCTTCAAAGGCAACAGATTCTGTATATTTCAAACGAATTCTACATTATTTTTCAAGATTTTTAAATTCTTCTTCGAACCACTCCTTCACATCATTAGCAGCTTCATGCTCTGGGCAGAACAACACCATTGAATTAACCGAACACATTACAACTTTCTTCCCCATGAATTTTTAAACAACACCATTTCGGACAAGCAATACAAGCAATTTCGGACAAGTATAATGACGCGTAAAATCGATCTAAATCTAAATCGATGTCACCAAATGAATCAGCCCACAGAGTCAAAATTAAACTTTTCTCATATTGATAAATCCCCTTTAGCTTTGCAAGTGGAAGTCGTTTCCACACCAAAATCTCGAAAGAACACCATGCCGTTTGTAACATGTTCAATTCGAAACAGAATGTAAGGGCAAAATATTTTCCTATGATTATAAATGACGAATCCACAATAAAACAAGCCGTCAGAACAGTCGGAACGTTTGCTGCAACTGAGCCCCGAACGACCCGTAAACATATTGCGTATGTGACCCTAGTGTGTCCGTGACACTTATTCATCCGTCATCCTAATCCTTCTATAGCCATAATACGTCCGTAACCCTTATGCGCCCGTCCATAATGCTTCCACCCCTATTGAGTACTTGACATTATTGCCAACCTAGCCCAAGTGTGGCACGTGCAATTTTAATGAAAGTATTCATCCTAAAAATTGCATATACATGATAATATATTATACGGAATGCCTGAAACTCCCCGCACACATAACCAATTACTTCTCTTTATTAACAAAACTACTTCTATGTTAAAAGCGATATCGCGAAAACGTCGAACAAAATCAAACATTTTGGGACAAGGGATCACGGATCGGATTGAGTTATAGCTCAATCGATTCGTTGAACTGTTGCGAGTAAAACGTAGTACTACGTTTGAAAAAATTTATTCATGTTCCGGCACCAAAAGTCGTAAAATAACGGTCTGTCAATAGTTGGTCAAAATCGATTTTTAGCCCCGTACGAAGTACGAAGGGGCTTATAGGATTACGATGCCGTGTGTAATTGATTGAATTCGAAGCAGACGGGGGCAAAGTGTTTGCATATGTTCATAGATGACGAATCCGCAATAAAAATTTGGGCCGTCGTTGAGTAAATCAAATCCGATTTCAAATTTTTTTTTCCCTGAAAGATAGTCAAAATAGTGAGGCTAAGTTCGAAGATGGGCGATTTTGGGTCGACCCCTCCCGAGCTGGGGCCCCATAAGTGATTTGACGTTTTCCAAAGATATCTCTGGCCATTTAAAGGCTACACTTGTAAGTGATACAAAGTCAAATGAAAGGTATTTAGAATACCGATCGACGAAAAAAAAGTTTATGGAAATTGGATGACCGACTCGTGAGTTAGACCCTTCGGTGTGAACTAGATACAGCGCGGCAAGCCGTTTTTGCTTGTAGGTTGGCCAAATTTGAACGGATTTAGATGGATTTTGCTTTATTAGATAGGTATTGACCGTACCAATCAGGGAAAAAACGTTCACGAAATTCGGTTTACCGGAGCGTGAGCTAGGTCTCTTGAGTGAGCTTATATGTGGCTACTCGGCCGTACATTGAAGGTGGTGGTTTTTTGTTAATATCTCGAGTAAAATTTGACAGAATTTCATGATTTTTTTATGTTTGAAAGATACTAATGAATGTAAAGCAGCCGTACTATTCCACCTCCTAACAAAATTTTGGATTTTTGTAAAAACAATATAAATCGATGAAAATGATAATTACAAAGTCACTGATCAGTGAGAAGTGTAGTTTGTGTTACATTTGAAAGGAATGTCGTACGGGGCTTCGTAATTGCGCTATGCGCAATTTTTAAGACGTACACATTTCATAAGAATTTTACTTTACCGACGTTTACGTCTACCGCAGTAGGCTTACGGTAAGAGTAGGGCGACGGACGAACTAGGGTCACGTGCGCAATGGATGTACGGGTTTGTACGGGGCTCAGTCGCAGCAAACGCTCCGACTGTTCTGACGGCTCGTTTTTGTTAGGCTTGTAGGTCTTGACGAGGCGCACAATTTATACGCAGTATACATACCATCAGGCAGTGCCGCCTTTTCCATATAGACAAAATGGGCAAATGCCCTTGGCACCCGAAGTAGATCAAAAGAAATTGGCGCCCAAAATCCCTAAGAAAAATTAACTTTAACAAATTGGCGCCTATTTTTCCAATTGCCCGATGGCGCTTAAAAGCTAAAGACGGCACTGCCATCAGGTTCGTGTCGATTGTATCAGACATTTTAGGTGAAAAAAAAATCATCGTTGTCCCGAATCGCTGGCCAGCTGCAGTGTCCATATTCCGAGATATGGAATGTATGGTGAGAGAGCCTAGCCTCTGTATTATCATAAGGTAAAAGCAAAATAAAATGATCGAGTCTGGTTTTTGACAATTGAAATTCAGTTGTCAAAATATAGACTCAATCATTTTATTTTGCTTCCATTTTACCATGGAAAAGCAACCTTGGTATAGTTTCACTGCAGTGGACGGGAGCGACTTATATGGAAGTCTACCCAAAATCGACAAAATTTCACCACTTTCTTCCATTTTTTTTAGGCTTTATGTGTGGTTTTTTTTTAGCAATAAATAAATGCCAACACATAACAGTAGAAACAAAAAAATACTCTATCGATTCAGTTAAAAGTCTTATTTTTCACCATTTGACCATCAAAGCCCGAAAACGAGAATATAGCACCCTGAACTTCTAACTACACTTCCAGAAAACTACCATGCTTGGCACTTGAACTTTTCATAATCAGAGCATGAAATTCTACTAGAAAATCTTTTCTTGGAGACAAAATGTTCGGTGGCATCATAAAAATTCAAAATCAAAATTTTGTTGTTTTTCGTAATTGAAAAGCAGAATTTATTCTTTAAAAAAAGTATGACCGACACTTCGTGTTTTTTTCGAAATTGTTATTCATTTCTGCTTACCTTGATATAATTTTCTTTCGTTTGGTACGTAATGTAAGTTTTCCCTCATATAATAACCGCTTTACGTGCGGGTGAAATTTTTAAATAAACGTTCCTTTCACATTGACTCTAATTGAAGTTTTACCAATTTTTTACTGGACTTTCACTTTTGATAGGCAATTTTAAAAATTATCAAAATTTTCTTTTCAATTTCGACTGGAACACAGTTTGTTTACAACTTTGCAGTGGATTTACATTGCAACGTACGGACAACGTATAGTGTTAAAATTAACAGACTTCCCTTGTTGTAGTGTCAATTGTACCATTATGCGTCGCTGTCTAAATCAACACTAAATGACGTTATTTGTTATCGGTTTTACAGAGATGGATTCATAGTGCTGTCATGAGGCCCGAATTTGAAAGCAAGTAGGTTGTTGTGTATGGTTGAAAGAAACAAAGTGTTTGTTTTCTTGTTTAAGTTGGTTTCCGCTTCATTTATTTTAATCAGCGAGGACCCACCGCTTGGGTAGGTCAGGTCCCTTGACACAAAATATTTTGAATAGATTTTTTAGTTTAAAAAGGAGGAAGTTGTGTGATCAGTTTGATATGTTGTAGAGGTCGTTGTGTGATCATTTTTGTGCATGGAAGTGTGAGTTGTCAACGTCATACAAAGTAGTGGCGGCTGCGGCTCGAAAAACAACCCTTAAAATTCCCATAGTGTCAATGTTCAGGATGCAAAAATGGAATTCAAACGAAATGTTGAAAACGAACTGTGATCTTCCGACTATTTTCTTGAGCAATATCTTTCACAGATGAAATCCAACCTGATTTTCTTACAAATTCATTTATTTGCCACTTATGAAAGTTATTTCAGAGCTGAAAAATGTCTAGTTTAAGACTAGACCGCCAACACCTTCCAGACTTTTCGACATAAAATATATGTGAATAGCGTGAATAGTGTCCCACCCGTGACCGCCAACAAGAGGCTAAATTGATGATTGAAACATTTTAAGACTGCATCCGTCTCCTATCTACCAATTTCACACACTGAACACTTTACTGAAATCCTTAGTTCTCTGAAACGATTTGATTAAACATTTAATGTTACTCGTTAACCTTGATTGTTAAATCACTTAGCATTGATCATTTTTAACACTAAAGAAAGCCTTTTTGTGACGCAATTTCTTTTTGTAAAATTTGTTCTAAAACTTTTTTGGGTTAATTTTATGTTGATTTACTTGCGTACAGGAGCAGAATGCATCGCCCTCAGCGGTATCACTTAATTTGTAAGTAGACACAAGGACTTGCGTCACTTTGATCCTTCAGGGTGTTTTGACTGATTGAGAATTACTTCCATTTCACTACGTCAGCATGGCCAATCTACGAACTTAACCTCAAAATTTTCATTCTTCGTTGATTAAAACCAAAATTTTCAAAATCAGTGCAGAATTACTCGAATATCTCGGTAACAAACGTTACGGACGTTTCAGGTGATTCTCTGTCATAAGACCTTGACTTGCAGGGAACAATATACAACGACCTTCTTCACCTTCAAATCCGGGCCTGACGACAACACTGTGAATCCGTCTCCACATGTGCAAATAACAAATAGTGTCATTAAGGGGATGTGCATTGCTGGTTCTATTGCTTTATTTTGAGGTGTTTCTCCATGCTTATGCAATCACCTCTATTATATAAGCGTAACACAACAACACATTTATACAGATTGCTGTACGTGTTGTCAAATTTGGAGAAAGGATAAAACAAAATGCAAAAACGAGTAATTGTATGCGCACTAGGGGGGATTGATTTTTTATTATTTACCAACCTTCTCGAATGGGAGTTATCCAGAAAAACAGCCGGATATGCGTTCACTCCAAGAGACCCAGCTCACGATCCGGTGAACCGAATTTCATAAACTTTGTTTTCCCTGGTTCGTACGTATCATTCAGAAGTGTAGCTATTAAATGTCCGGAGATATTGTTCGAAATATTATGGAGAGTGATTTCACTGCAGAAAATCAGAACATCGAAGCACTCAATTGAAATGAATTTGATCAAATTACCCGTGATTTTGGGTATGAATACGGGGAGGGATTCTTTTGAAAAACAGCCTACCGAAATCGGGAGTGTTTTCTAGTGGAACTTTTTATAGGTACCTAGAAAGGACTTCGACCCTAGAAGCCAAAACCACTCTGAAAAAAATTCTTCGAAGCTTTTATGGCTGGTGAAAGGTGATCGAAAGCCGAAAATTCTTACCAAAATTTCTCCGGATACACGAGCCGTACATGGTCGTGTGGGGTGTCATTAGAACGGTAATCACATGTACTATTGAGCCGAATAGAGACTCATTGGTTTTAAAATTAATCCACACTGAAATATGTGCAGTTGAAGTCTTCAACCGAAAACTTGCACTTTTCTTACCAATATTTCTCCAGTTACACGAGCCGTACATGGTGGTGTGGGGTATCATTTGAAAGGTAATTTTATAGAATAGGGTCTTATGGGGTTTGGATGCATATGCGATGAAATATGAGAAGTTGAAATGTTTAAGTGCCCATATTTCATCGCATATGCATCCAAACCCCATAAGACCCTATTTGGCCCAAAAGCACATAAAATTACCTTTCAAATGATACCCCACACCACCATGTACGGCTCGTGTAACTGGAGAAATATTGGTAAGAAAAGTGCAAGTTTTCGGTTAAAAAATTTAACTGCTTATATTTCAGTGTCGATGAATTTTAAACCCAATAAGTCTCTATTCGGCTCAATAGTACATGTGATTACCTTTCTAATGACACCCCACACGACCCTGTACGGCTCGTGTATCCGGAGAAATTTTGGTAAGAAAAGTGCAAGTTTTCGGTTTTTGATCACCTTTCACCAGTCACAAAAGCTTCGAAGAATTTTTTTGAAAGTGCAGAGTTCCCACTCCTCCTAAAATTCATAAAATTCCTAAAATGGACCAAATCCTCCTAAAATCTCCTAAAGTCTTGTAACAATCCTAAAATTCCTAAAATGGGCCAAATTATTTTTTATAAACTGAAAAACAGGTAATTTTTTTAATTACGCGGCAATGAATTTGAAAACAGTCCTTTCTAGTTATGCAAACAGCGATCCTGAACGTGCATTTAGCGATAACAAACAAACTATCGTCGCACTTCGACCAAAAATATGGTGAATCTTACAAACTTGAAAGAAGGGTCCAGTCGACAAGAAACAAAAAATAAAGGCCAAGTTGCTGGTCGATACTGCCGTCAAAAAAGTGTAAACCATAAAAGTTTCAATTATTGAACTACATAAGGAAAAAGACGTTTTGATTAAAAAAAACAACATTTTGTCAGTTAGGGGTGTGCGATGGATAAAGGATCGACACTGGCGTAAATTTTAAAAATTCATTTACAACTTGCGACAAATCATAGAAGAATCGGGATATGCCCGACATAACTGTTGATGAAGTCAAGGCCGCAGTAGCCGAGATGAAAAACAAAAAGTCTCCCGGAGAAGATGGTGTTCCAGTGGAAGCCATTAAACTAGGTGGAGACTCCTTATTAAAGGCAATCACGGCTTTGTTTAATCAATGTCTCCAATGGGAAGAAGTACCAGAAGCCTGGGAAAATGCGGTAATTACATTGCTGCATAAAAAAGGAGACATAACAAAGCTGGAAAATTACCGGCCCATAAGCCTATTGTCAACACTCTACAAGTTGTTTATGAAAATCATTACGAAGAGGAACACTAACAAGTTCGACTTCTACCAACCTGTTGAACAAGCTGCTTTCAGATCTGGTTTCAGCACAAACGACCATTTGCAGGTGATGAGAACGTTTATTGAGAAGTGTCGTGAATACAACATCGACATAGTCTTGCTATTCATAGACTTCAAAAAAGCTTTCGATTCAGTGGAAACATGGTCGATATTGGACGCATTAGACGAATGTAGAGTAGACTCAAGGTACTCCAACACAATTCGATATGTGTACAAAAATGCTACTTCATGTATAAAACTTCATAAGAGCACGGAGAAATTCAGAATTGGCCGAGGTGTAAGGCAGGGTGACACCATTTCACCGAAATTATTCACGGCGATTCTGCAGAGTGTTTTTAGGAAGTTAAACTGGAGTAAAATAAGAATAAAGATAAATGGAGAGTAACTGAGCAATCTCCGTTTCGCTGATGACATTGTACCGATAGCAGCGAATCTAGGTCAGGCTCAGCTTATGCTACAACAGTTAAGTGAAGAGGCAAGCAAAGTTGGCCTCAAGATGAACTTATCGAAAACGAAAGTCATGACCAACATCGGGGACGATAGAGAAATCAAAATTGGTGACACTGTCATTGAACGAGTCGACAGCTATGTATATCTAGGACATAAACTGAAGTTAGGTCTGGACAACCAGACTGCAGAAATAAGACGTAGGATTGGTCTTGCATGGACAGCGTTCGGAAAACTCAGACTAGTTTTCAAAAGCAAAATGAATAATTGTCTGAAACGCAAAGTTTTCGACACTTGTGTCCTTCCAGTGCTCATCTATGGAGCGGAAACGTTAACTTTAACGAAAGCATCCGAAGATAAATTGAGAGTGACACAAAGAGCCATGGAACGGAGTATGCTTGGAATAACACTCAGAGACAGAATGACGAATCAATGGATTCGACAACAGACCAGGTCGTTGATGTCATGGAAAGAATAGCATCTCTGAAATGGAGCTGGGCGGGACATATTGCAAGAAGGACAGACGAACGTTGGACCAAAAAGATCATGAACTGGCGACCATATCAAAGACGAGCTATAGGTAGACCACCAGAGAGATGGACAAACGGAATTAAGAATATTGCAGGTACAAACTGGCAGCAAATGGCAATGGATCGTACGAAATGGAAAGAAGTTGGAGAGGCCTACATCCAGCAGTGGATAGAAACAGGCTGAAAAAGAAGAAGAAGAAGAAGAAGATAGAAGCTAAATTTTTGAGTTTTTGGTCTCCCACCTACTTCGACCTCTACCAAAAACCTTCTTTGAGATCTTTGTTTACTGCATTAGTCTTATTCTACTAAAAATGGCTCAATTGAGAAAATCGAGTTTTTGACATCCTAGGGATGATATCAATTTTTCGTGGACTACGTCAGTCTCGATCCTTTATCCATCGCAAACATTTTAATTATTTTACGAAGTGTATGAGACATAGAAAGATCTAAGGGCTGCAAAAATTCCTCCGGAAATTACTTACAAAACTTTATCCAAATTTTTTAAAATTACCTTTAAAATCTCCTAAAATTCCTAATTTTAGGAGCCTTCCTAAGTCGTGGGAACTCTGAAAGTGGTTTTGGGTTCTAAGGTCGAAGTCCTTTCTAGCACATATAAAAAAGTCCACTGGAAAATGCGTCCGATTTCGGTAGGCTGTTTTTCAAAAGAATCCCTCGGGACATTTTTGAAGAAAAAGATCAGAATAAACTTGAACGTTAAACGGGCAAGAGCCCTAAGTAATGTGTTTATTTCTCAGTAGATAGGCAGAGGTTTCTGGCGCTACTAGTGCGGGGAGAATATCCTTTCCGGTCACCAATGCTTAGTAGAAAGTAGCAGTACAGCCAACCGGTAATCAAATAGAGACGTAAAATTCTCAACAGATATCTTCGAAAAACCCTGAAGCGGTTATGGTGATCCAGCGTGGGAGTGGCTGACCCAAAGTCGCCCATCTTTGAACTTAGAATTTTGATGTCAGAAGCGTTTTACTCAAGGTATGTAAACGTAGACACATGAAGAAAAATCAGGTTCCATGTGCTTTAAAACCTTGTTGTATGTACACAATAACGAACAACTCCTTACAATGCCCACACCCGTACATAATCAACTTGGAAATGACTTTTATCAGTGGTTCTATGCCACGTTGGTTCCCATTGGGTTCGACCACGCCAAAAGTCTCTCTTCGATGTTCCTGATGAATTCAACCTGCAGCAAAATAATGCTCAGAATCTATACAATCAAAGTAAATGATAAAATAGTATACCATGGCTTGTCACCGTTTCTATTTTCGAAACGTTCTGGGAAATACGAATTAGTTCCTCCGACGGCTGTATTCATTATGATGTAAAACTCTTGATCGAACGGTGCCATGATTGTTCCGTTGATCCATGGGTTGGAAAGGCCGGTCCAAGAAAATCCTCCACGAGCCCAAAATCCTGTTCCGGCATTAACTGTTCCGACGAGAACATTATCAACAAAAAATTGGAGAGACGTTGGAGTCCAGTGAACTTTGTACACGTGAAAACCTTCATTGAATCCAGGTGATTGATTCTTTGAATAATGAGCTGTCTGATAACCATTAACGTCCCATCGTGGACCGAAATGTAATGTCGATCCAAATTGTTCAGTGCCCACATTTACATTTCCATCGTATAATGCTGGATTGCCTCTACTTTCCATTAAGTCTATTTCACCAGAAGCTGGCCATCCACCATAAACGCGATTTTTTGGCATCAACCACAGTGCTGGCCACAACCAATCACCTGTTGGATTCTTTGCTCGAATCTCCAATGTGCCGAACTTAAACGAAAATGACTCAGATGTTTTTACCAAGGCACTTCGGATCGGATGTATGATATAATTTGCAGTTCCCTGTCTATCACAGCCGCCATTGCTAGAGTCTGTGCAATCGGCAGGTGGAATTGTGACTCTACCGGATGTCAAAAATGATTCACCGAATAAATCAGCTGTGAATGTTGGCTTCAGATGAAGAATCCCACCAGAAGTAAAAGAATTCTCTCGGTCATGAACGTACCATTGAAATTCGTCATTTCCTCCACCAGCCATGGTCTGATCATGAAACCATTTGGAATGATCGAAAGTATCAAAATTATCCTCGAAAATCAGATCACCCGAACAAAATGAACCCGGACTTGGTGCTTTAGTACCAATAGCTGTTGTGGCTGTTGGACTGACACACGCACCGTCCGCGGAATAAGCAACGAACAGAAGAATTACTACGTCAATTAATTTTGGCATCTTCAACTGCGTATGGTGCAATGTAGCTCTGAAGCTTTTTATAGACTTGCCAGGAGTTTTTATTGATTGAATCGTATTTTGAGACCCGTACGAAGTACTGGGGTATTATAGGTTTACCATGACGTTTGTAAGAGTTCGACTCCCTGAGCAAGGTTGTCCACAAATGCACAGATGCAAATCAGCGAAAAAAATGCTGTCTGTCTGTTTAGCAATTTCAAAAGGAATGCTAAGTTCGAACATTTTTTGTGTCAATCCATCATGAGCTGATGTGCATAATTTCAAAGATGTCTCCGGACATTTAAACGCTACACTTATAAGTGACACGTCAAATGAAAGGTATATACAGAATAATATCTTTAGATTAACGATATTTCCCACCCGAAGGCATAACATCTCGTCCTCTCTAAGAGGAGTAGATTGAGATACGCTCAATCAGCGCGTCAGATGACTGCCTTTTTTATGCCAGTGTTTCATGCACCGCATACCAAAGGTGAGGCCAGAACCCAGTGCCGCTTTTAGCTTTTGGGCACCATCGGGCAATTGGAAAAATAGGCGCCAATTTAGTAAAGCTAATTTTTTTTAAAGGAACTCGGGCGCCATTTACTTCTGCTCCACTTCGGGCGCCATGGGCATTTGCCCATTTGGCCCATATGGAAAAGGCGGCACTGCCAGAACCAAACTTCATTCTTACTACAATTACCCCGGGAGTAGTACTCCAAAGGTGCAGCCCACAGCCACCACGTTTCAGCCAAGGATAGGCTCCTCAACCATCGCTGGGCCCGGTACCGAGAGTTTCTCGGGCTCCCGGGGGCTATACAATACCGATCTGCCGAAAAAATTGGAATAGAAATTGGATGACCGATTCATGGGTTAGAGCGCTTGGTGTGAACCAGGTATAGGGCGCCAAGCCTTTTTTGCAAATAGGTTGGCAAGTTTGAACGGATTTCGACTGTTTTTATTGGGCCTCTTTTCGTTGAATTAATCCCCTTCCCCTTGACTTTTCTAGACTACTAGCTACATTACGTACACTATTCGTACGGGTCCCTCCTTCTGTTTATAGATTGAAGAGTATTTTTTATCAAAATTTATGTTACCAGATTAAGCTTACAATGAAATTTAAGACAGATTCACATTAATCTTATCGTTTGTCGTTATTATTAGCGAAAGTGCTTCTTGAATAACGCAAGTCATTGACCACGCTCATTGATATAGAACCTTTGTTGGAGAATAGGTAAATTTGTCTAGTGCAAACAATTTCCCGAACGTATTGAACCCAGTTCAGGTTAAAAAAAAGTGTTTGCAAAATTCATAAAAAGATGTTAGAGGTCGCGCAACTCACTTGAAATTGAGAAGAATCTCAGGTTTTGGTGATTATTTACTTTCATTTTTTGGATTTTCATCTGAATTTGTGTAGTGCAGATGGACTATTTGCAAGGCAAAAGGTACAATACCGATCGAAAAAAAAAGTTTATGGAAATCGGATGACCGATTCGTGAGTTAGAGCCCTTGGTGTGAAACAGGCACAGGGCTGCAAGCAGTTTTTGCTTGTAGGTCGGCCACATTTGAACATATTTCGTCTGTTTTAGCTTTATTAGATAGGTATTGACCGTACCAATCAGGGAAAATTGTATGAAATTATGTTCTCCGGAGCGTGAGCTAGGTCTCTTGGAGTGAGCTTTTATCTGGCTACTCGGAAGTACAGTGAACGTGGTGTATTTTGACAATATCTCGAGTAAATTTTGACCGAATTTCATGAATTTTTTTTTGTTTGAAAGGTATTAACGAATATAAAGCGTCAGTGCTATTTCCGGTCTCCTAACAAAATGGCTTCCGGCGGCCATATTGGATTTTATTAAAAGTGATATATCTTGGGGAAAATGGTACTTAGAGAGTTTATGTTAACATGGAAATAATTTGTTATGTGTGTGGAGTGTTTCAGGCATTACATATATGGACATCTATATATATATCTATATTCACCTATATTGAGCAATATACAGGCATGTAGAGCTATATAATAGCAAATTCATTTGTGGAATGTTTATTTACAGTGAAATATAGGTAAATAGGAGAAGATGGTGTTCCAGTGGAAGCCATTAAGCTGGGTGGAGACTCCTTATTAAAGGCAATCACGGCTTTGTTTAATCAATGCCTCCAATGGGAAGAAGTACCAGAAGCCTGGGAAAATGCGGTAATTACATTGCTGCATAAAAAAGGAGACATAACAAAGCTGGAAAATTACCGACCCATAAGCCTATTGTCAACACTCTACAAGTTGTTTATGAAAATCATTACGAAGAGGAACACTAACAAGTTCGACTTCTACCAACCTGTTGAACAAGCTGCTTTCAGATCTGGTTTCAGCACAAACGACCATTTGCAAGTGATGAGAACGCTTATTGAGAAGTGTCGTGAATACAACATCGACATAGTCTTGCTATTCATTGACGTCGAAAAAGCTTTCGATTCAGTGGAAACATGGTCGATATTGGACGCATTAGACGAATGTAGAGTAGACTCAAGGTACTCCAACACAATTCGATATGTGTACAAAAATGCTACTTCATGTATAAAACTTCATAAGAGCACGGAGAAATTCAGAATCGGCCGAGGTGTAAGGCAGGGTGACACCATTTCACCGAAATTATTCACGGCGATTCTGCAGAGTGTTTTTAGGAAGTTAAACTGGAGTAAAATGGGAATAAAGATAAATGGAGAGTACCTGAGCAATCTCCGCTTCGCTGATGACATTGTACCGATAGCAGCGAATCTAGGTCAGGCTCAGCATATGCTTCAACAGTTAAGTGAAGAGGCAAACAAAGTTGGCCTCAAGATGAACTTATCGAAAACAAAAGTCATGACCAACATCGGGGACGATAGAGAAATCAAAATTGGTGACACTGTCATTGAACGAGTCGACAGCTACGTATATCTAGGACATAAGCTGAAGTTAGGTCTGGACAACCAAACTGCAGAAATAAGACGTAGGATTGGTCTTGCATGGGCAGCGTTCGGAAAACTCAGACTAATTTTCAAAAGCAAAATGAATAATAGTCTGAAACGCAAAGTTTTCGACACTTGTGTCCTTCCAGTGCTCACTTATGGAGCGGAAACGTTAACTTTAACGAAAGCATCCGAAGAAAAATTGAGAGTGACACAAAGAGCCATGGAACGGAGTATGCTTGGAATAACACTCAGAGACAGAATGACGAATCAATGGATTCGACAACAAACCAGGGTCGTTGATGTCATGGAAAGAATAGCATCTCTGAAATGGAGCTGGGCGGGACATATTGCAAGAAGGACAGACGAACGTTGGACCAAAAAGATCATGAACTGGCGACCATATAAAAGACGAGCTATAGGTAGACCACCAGAGAGATGGACAAACGGAATTAAGAATATTGCAGGTACAAACTGGCAGCAAATGGCAATGGATCGTACGAAATGGAAAGAAGTTGGAGAGGCCTACATCCAGCAGTGGATAGAAACAGGCTGAAAAAGAAGAAGAAGAAGAAGAAGAAGATAGGTAAATATAGCGGTATATAGCTGTTTAAATAGGAATTTATGAAATTTGACTTCGTGCGGGGCTGTCTATATTGCCTCCGGCAATTTAATTGTATATGAAAACAAGGCAAAGAGTGGATAATGTAAGTGATTTAAAAGGAAGAATAGTTTTTCAGCAGAGAAGAAAATGAAGTAAGAGAAATGAAGAGTTTCACATGAAAGGCTTTTGATACGAATAGGTGTTTCGTACGGGTCGGCGTTAGCTATGTTTTTGTTTTGGTTTCTCCTGCAACGAATTTGGGTTTTTTCGTAAGTTGCGCTCCGATTTTTTCTGTTTTTCCATTGAAAAATGGCAATTTTTCCGTGTAATCATTCGATTCTTGTTCAAGTGAATGATTTACTGCTGGTCTCCGGAAGGACTCAACGGAAACGACTGATGAGAACTAGCCCACTCTAGTTTTGTGACCACCGTTGAGTTTCGAGGTCGAAACAGATCGCTTCTCTATATGCATTGCTTCACGCATCCCATGGGAGGGAAGAGAATCAAGTTCTCTGTTTGTTTTTGTTGTTTTATTTTAGCGATAAAACACTGAAAGAACATTTTAGTTCGATAATTCTGTCTTTTGTGTCGTTTATTCCATCTGGCGTTGCCGAAATGTAGGGCGTTTTGTGTCACATTTCTAAATCTTTCTCCCACAACAATACTTCTTTGCATTCTTTTCATTCAAACGACAAGTTCGAAGAACATCGTGTGCCATTGATGCTGTAATTCTTGTCTTCTTTAGCTGATGTGACAATCTTTTATTCTTTATGGTTTCCTTTTCGATCTTTGGTATTTCATATGACTTAACAGCGTTGAACTTATTCAGGGCAATAGTCTACAAACTGTCACCGCAATAACTGTAATCTCGATAATAACAAAATGTACCTTCGCTAAAAGCGTGTCGGCTATACAAGTTTTGTTTTTAAAGAATTGTCAGATGTTCAGGGTTCTCAGCCTAAGTGGTTCGGTTGTACTTGTTGGGGTCTGCTTTACCTGTAACAGCGTAAAATCTCAATGTTGAGTCTTCAACAGTGCTAGCTACCAGCTAGCTTACGATTTGTGGTTTTGGGGAAACGATTGAGAATAAACAGCTATTTCGGGCGTGTTGCCCTTTCAACTTCTCCATTTATTCTGAACAAACTGTTTTTCTTTTCACAAATCAGGGCCTATTCGATCTTCCATGCAATATTGATAGACACTCTGATTTGTCGTAATTGCAAGTGTAAACACTTCTGTTCGAGATCTAACATCCTGGCGCCACCGAGTGCAAAGCAATCAGCAGATAGTGTCAATCGTCAAAATTGTATTTCTTTTTTCTCTAATAATTTTTCATTTGTACTTTATCGATTTGCCAAAATGGCGTCCAGAAAACGAAAGCGAAACCCCAACGAAGAAGAAGAAACATCCAAAAGATATTCATTGCCAGATCGCTACCTCGTCGACATTCGAAAAGGTGTTGGTCAACAATTCCGCAAAGACAAAAAACCCAAAGGCAATGTAGCGGTGTACAATCGGTTGTTCACCACATTTTCATTCGACAACAACAACCCAACAACAACCACTACCTCATCAACACAATTCGTACTTTGAAACAGGAGACGGATGAATTGGAACGAATCGCCAAAGTATTCAAGAGCCACCTTGCGCTGTACTTACGGCGAAAAAGTCGTCCGTCCTCAGAAGTTTTAATGGAAACAGTGATTACATCTCTAATCAATACATCCAGAACCAACAACGCTACACGAATCATATTGCTGGCATTGGGTCTATACGGCCATGATCGCCAGCTTATCGTGGAAGTCCTGAAGCTGCACTCGAAAAATAACCTCCAGCGCCTCGTGGATATTTCAAAGAAAACAGCCCATTCATTCTTGCCACAATTGCCAGGTGACCTGAATGACACACTGTACGTTTTTGTTGCAATGTTGGGCCGGCTGGCCGTGACATTTGTAGTCTCAATGTCGACCTATGTGGCTGGTCGTGTAACGAAATTTGCAGAGCGTCAACCTGCAATCAAGCGAGATCGGATGCCTGTTATTTGTGAACGGTACAAATCTTCTACCAGGCTAATGACCGAATATTATCTGGTGGTCCCGTTGTTGAACGACGCCGCATTACAACTTATCAATAAAGAAGCAGGCGCTGACAGTGCGAATTTTATGTTTAATGCGACTGCAAACAGTGTACGGCGGTTAGACTTTGCAATCGGATCGCTCGAGGAATATCTGCACCGACCGTCTGACCATGTGGAACTACAAAGAAGTCTACCGACCGCAATGAATGAATTGGTCCTAAACACTTCGAGGAAGCCCACGCTGTCTGAAAACGAGTACTTAGAGAAGCGCCTCCGAGAATCTTTGTTCAAACTGGTGAACAAGATCAAAGAAACGGATCCACCGATGGAGTTGCCAGATTCAATTGGGTTACTTCGTGGGACAATTTCCATGGACCTCCGCCGACCAATGTGAAACATTTATACAAAGTGCACCGTGATGCTGGAGCGAAGGTGAAGAAGAAACCGAGGACGATGAAGAGGAAGTGGAAGAGTCAATTGCAGGGCCGAGTGGAATGGCAGGACGAGTCGTGCAAGGAGACGTTTCGAGCGATAGCGATGAAGAAGTTGACAAAGATGATGCTGGAACTGAATATGGTACTGGAACTGAAGATGGTGCTGGAACTGAAGATGATGCGGAGGATGAAGATCGTGATGAAGATGTGGAAGAAGCTGAAGAACGTACCGGTGCCGGTGATGGTGATGATGATGAAGAAGATGTCGACGAAGACGAAACATTACACGCTCCGATTCCTAAAAGAGCCCGAACTGCTTTGTCGGGCGATCCCGATCCCGAAGAGATTCCACATGAAGAACAGCCGACAGAAGAGAACGTCGACGGAATGAGACCTCTGTTTTTCTACAAACTTCCGGGTAATACAACGAAGCGATATGTCGGTGTGGTTCGAGGAGGGATTACCATGATGATTCTATCAAGAGCTGACACCAGAAATTATAGTCTGGCGATGAATGAAACTGAGTCAATCGACGAACTCAAATCAAACATGGCGGGTATCTGGCACCTGAAAGCAAACAACATCTGGTTGAAGAGCATGGATACATACTATCGGCAATATTGCCTAAAGCACATGATTCCGCATAACGATTCATCAAAAATAAAAACTATATAAGCGGACGCATTTAGGCGTCAATTTCATCCAGATGTTCATCCACACACACACACACACACACGTGTTCATCCACATATCAATAAAAATTCCTTATAATTAAGTGTTTAATTCTCCGCCCCAAAGTCCACAATTCTTAAGATCTGACTTAAGATTCAACACTCAATTACGTTTAACAGAGCACTGACATGCTGTACCAACACCAGCTTGACATTAACATTGAGACTTCATCAAGCATTGTCAAGTATCTGAGTGCGCATTCACGTCCTATTCCACTGTCTTCTTTATTAACTCTTTATTAATATGGGCCAAATGGGCAAATGCCCGTGGCGCCCGAAGTGGAGCAGAACAACATGGCGCTCGAGGTTCTTTAAAAAAATTTAGCTTTACTAAATTGGCGCCTATTTTTCCAATTGCCCGATGGCGCCCAAACGCTAAAAGCGGCACTGTGCAGTGATGTAAATGCTGTGTCCATCTTTATGGAAACGCAATAAGGTTCGTCCTTTATCGAACCTTTTGGTATCGAAGTACATTTCGATCAGTGATTATGACACCAACTGATCGCATTTGATGACAGTCTCTCGAATGGCTGAGGCGTATAGGAAGGTTGTATTTCGAGGCGAAGGGGAGTTATGTACTATTGCGTGTTGCACACAGAGCACGTATGCACTTTTTCCACAACAATTTATGTACTAATCATCATCATCATAGGGGAGCATAAAGCACCAACAAATTGGCTCCATCGCACACTGTTCAGCGCCAGGGCTTTTTATGCACTAATCGGTCTTGCCGAATTCGTAATAGGAGAATCGATATGACGGCACAACTTACGTAATATTTGCGTAATATTGTTTTCACAACGCAGACGAGAAAATTATTATATTACGTCCTTGTTCGGAACTTTTTTTACCAAGCTGGAACCGAAGACGAGGGATGCAACCGCACAGGACAAAATTCAAAATTTTAAACAATAGACGACTTGCATGGTCTTCTGGAAATATTTTATTATTGTTATTCGGGTTTCAGAACCCTTAAATACACAATCTTACACATCTCTTGAGTGAATTAGTATTTTAAATCAGCAATTTAAATTTTCCTAATTTGTCTACGTCATTATTCTCATTATTTGCGAGTATTTGTTTACATTCGAATAAGTATTTGTTAGTATTTTCGTTTTTGTATGTTGGTACGTAAATAGACGAACAACTAATGACGTAAGCGCAGCTTTTCGAGTGTGTTAGTGTATGTATTACATATGAACGACAGCACTAGTCTGACGTCATACTTTCCTCTGAAATTAATGTTCTTCATTAATTTAAAAAAAACCTAAAGAATATTTTGATAAGGTGTAGTGGTAGATTATGCTTATTTTAACATCAAATTTCATTTAAAAATGGTTCGTTATGATTTCACGATTATGAAACATGTCTATTACGTAAGTTATTTTACATGCTGCATGCGGCGAAAACCGTACTTTTCATGTTTCAAGTACTGTAAAGTCCATTACATAACTCGGGATAAAAATGAAAAGTCTCATTTTCGTGAGCTTATTGACCTCGGCTACGCCTCGGATCAACAAAATTCACACGAAAACTCCAATTTTCATCTTTTTATCCCTAGTCATTTAAAATACTATTTCTTACTACTTTACGGAAAGATTTGTTTCAAATGAAAACGCTTTTTAAATTACACCAAATTTCAATATTTATTGGCAATGTACGACCATTATCAAGCCTCTGACTCCTTTAAACTAATTACAAATCAAACTTTGCTCCTGAATTTATACAATTTTACATAAAAACGATCCATCAGAACAGTCGTAGCGTTTGCCTAGGGCCTATTATCGGCTTCAGTGAGAGGACCCAAATTATTTTTTTTTTCAACTATATTCAATTCGGCCTTTGACTACCTTCCAAATGAAACAAAAATTACGAAAAACGCATGAAATTGACTCGAGTTATATGTAAAATACACATAGGGCCCTTGTACCGGCCTTAGGCCAAGGACCCAAATTTAATTTTTTTTCAACCACATTCTATACGGCCTTCGATTACCTTCCAAATCAAACAAAAATTACGAAAAACGAATGAAATTTACTCGAGTTCTATGTAAAATACACAACACATAGGGCCCTAGTAACCTTCTTTCACAAAAGTCATGACCAACATCGGGGACGATAGAGAAATCAAAATTGTTGACACTGTCATTGAACGAGTCGACAGCTATGTATATCTAGGACATAAACTGAGTTAGGTCTGGACCACCAAACTGCAGAAATAAGACGTAGGATTGGTCTTGCATGGGCAGCGTTCGGAAAACTCAGACTAATTTTCAAAAGCAAAATGAATAATAGTCTGAAACGCAAAGTTTTCGACACTTGTGTCCTTCCAGTGCTCACTTATGGAGCGGAAACGTTAACTTTAACGAAAGCATCCGAAGATAAATTGAGAGTGACACAAAGAGCTATGGAACGGAGTATGCTTGGAATAACACTCAGAGACAGAATGACGAAACAATGGATTCGACAACAAACCAGGGTCGTTGATGTCATGGAAAGAATAGCATCTCTGAAATGGAGCTGGGCGGGACATATTGCAAGAAGGACAGACGAACGTTGGACCAAAAAGATCATGAACTGGCGACCATATAAAAGACGAGCTATAGGTAGACCACCAGAGAGATGGACAAACGGAATTAAGAATATTGCAGGTACAAACTGGCAGCAAATGGCAATGGATCGTACGAAATGGAAAGAAGTTGGAGAGGCCTACATCCAGCAGTGGATAGAAACAGGCTGAAAAAGAAGAAGAAGAAGGACCTTTCACTTATCAGGCCCTAACTCACGGTCCACTCACCTGATTTAAAAAAAACTTTTCTTTCCTGGATTGGTATTGACAATACCTTTCATTTGCCGTGTCATTTACATTTCCAAAGTTTATTTTGCCATAAATATCACCAAAAGACCTTAAATCACTTATGTGGCCCTAACTCACGAAGGGCTGACCCTAATATGCCCATCTTCGAACTTAGCCTCACTATTTCAACTACCTTGTAGGGGAAAAAAATCGGATTTGATTTACACAAGATATCGACGTGACGGACAGACACAATTTTTATTGCGGATTCGTCATCTATGAACATAGGCAAACACTTTGCCCTTACCGTCTGCTTCAAATTCCATCAATTACACACGGCATCGTAATCCTATAAGTCCCCTTTGTACTTCGTACGGGGCTAAAAACGAACATTCTACACTCTTCTACAATCAAGCGAAGTCCCTTGTCTGTGCTACAAATTACTGGTACTTTCTACATTAGAAAACACTTGTCTCTTCGTTCGTAGCCTACTGTTCGGCGTTTATGTACACTGCTTCCATGTAATCAATTTTGTATTCGTCACTGTACGGTCTTAAAATAGATAACTGGTCGTCAGTGATTTCATGATTGTGACTCAGTGCTGCTACTGCTGATCCATTTTCGTCTTCGTTAATCCAGTCGGCCATATGTTCACCAAACCTGGTTTTTGCTCGTCTCATTGTTCTACCTATATACCGGTAATATCACAACCCTCTTGGCATTTTACTTGGTAAATTCCGACTACAAGACGACTACAAGAGTCCAACGGTTCTCGACAATGTTTATGGTTCCCCTAACAACTTTGTTGTCCCCATCGATTTGTACATCAATACAATTTCTTCCAAACTCCTATCGAATCACTGCAATTTGATTTAATAACATGAAATTTCCGTTCATCAACTTTCAACATTTAAATCAAACAAACAACCGAGTTGAAAACTTTTATTCCCTTGATTGAGTGTATAAACGACGTTGCAATGAATCGTAGTAAATTTGTTGGATTTTCCGGTTTATTGATTCTGTTACTCGATAAAATTGGTGATTCACATGGATTTTATGCGGGTAATTCATCAATTTCCAACTGTACAACGCCGAATCTCAAACCGTGGATGTATTTCCCATTTGGTGTGTGCCTTCATTTGATTGCAAATGATCGATCGTCGTCGATTTGCCACAAACAGTTAATCGATTCGCTCACTGAGAATGGAGTGACGATTTACCAGAAATCGTTGATTTCCATGAAAAATCAAAATATTTTGGATCGAACAAAAACAAATTGTGAATCCTATTTGCTAGTCATGGAAAACCATCAAGAATGGTTCGATGACATCATCAACCAGCCGCGAATATTTTTCCCATTCTCACGCCTCTACCTTTTATCGTTCAATGTTAACGACACCAATCTGATCAATGGCAATTTAACCGAATACCTGTACCGGAATGCACTTTTCGGATATTATTTTCATTTGGATGGCAACGACCGGCAAGTGATATCGGTACACGATATGTTGAACAATTTGACAACTGAAAGTCGTCCAAATCACACCGACATCGGTCATCCTTTGCTTGACACAAACGTTCAACACGGAGAATTCAACGTTAGTACTTTTGATTGCCCTCCGCACATTTTTCACGCGGACGAAAAGGAAAGACAGTAAGTATTTTAGGGAATGATACTGATATAGATGGTTAGAGTGCAAGAGGTTTTAAACTCATTTATTCAGAATAATGCTCCAATGAATTAGAGATCGAGATGATTCGTTCCAGGTTCTATGTGTATCTTAGTTCTACATTGACCTGAACATGAAAAACTTCAGCTTCGTGTTCAACCGGAATGAACCTGGTTTTGTTTAGTTCAAATGTTAACCTAAAAATTGCAGTTAAGACCTCAGTTGTCAAGCACTTCACGCCCTTTCACGCACAGAAGTGCGTTTAATATATCACTTCGCGAGCTGTCAACTTCTGGGAATTGGACGTTTGGCAGTTTATAGGAAAAATCTGAATTGACAAAAAACACAAAATCAAGTTGGACAATACGTGGGGGATCATTCATAAATTGCGCACTCAACAAATTCGAAATTTCAGACCGCCGCGTCCTCCAAAATGTATGAAACGGCCGTTTTGTTCAGAACCCGCTCGCCCTATAGTGAGTTCGTAATTTGTGAATAGGCGCGCGTTAGGTAGCGCCCGTGACGCGAGTCCAATTACAAGATTTTTTTTCTCAAAAAGCAGTGTTTGTCGTACGCTATGGAAACACAGCCACATGTAAACAAATTAGGCCTCACGCAAGTCCCTGTGTATACTAAGAAAAACAACTACAACTAAAAGAAATAAAAAAAAAGATGCGAGACAAGTGGTAGAGATGAGTAAGCCGCCCGCAGCCCATGCATTATGCCCGGGCATGGGCGTTATGGGCTTCAAAATTCGCGGGCGATGGGCAGGGCATGGTCACTTTCATAAAACGCGGACGCCCACCAAACTAGGACTTTTCATCATACTTCTCAACAAAATCATAAATAAAATTGATTACAGTTTTTAACATTCAAAAGTATCGACATATTATACATTTCTTATTTCTCCAACTCCAACTTCTCTCATTTCTCCATATACTTCTTATGAGAGAAATGAGAGAAGTAAGCAAAATAAGAAATTTATAATATGTCGATACTTTTGAATGTTAAAACCTGTAATTTTCAACGAAAATTATTTACAGCTATTCATAAAACGTGACGAGTGAAGACAGGGGGAGGGGGAGCGTTACGCGAAGCGTGACGTCACGTTTAAAAAAATTAAGAATCGACTGATATTAAGTTTAATTAGTCATTTCTACGCACAAATTAAAACAGACAATTTTTATAGATCCGTCAGCGACGTTCGTACACTACACTAGGCATGTCGTCCGTTGAAAAATTTGGTATGATTGGTTGTTGTTTAAAACGATTCACATTTTATATGCTACTTCAATTTTTTTGAAGGAAGGGAAGTACTCGAAACGTGACGTAGTTGTTAGGGGGGGTAGCGTGAATATGACACTGCGTGACAAGGGGGGAGGGGGTTGTCGAAAATTCGATAAAATAGCGTGACGTCATATGGGAACAGCCCCTAATGGAATGGTTAATGGCAAACAAAATACCGAGAGCACTAGCACAAGCATACGTAGAAATGACTAAGCCATGCATGAACCAAAACATTTTCCAGTTTAGAGGGGTGTGGTACATTCAATTCGAAGGAACGAGCGTCGGAAGCTCATTGTCGAGTTTCGTAGCCGAAGTGTTCATGTGTCGTTTCGAAATGACAATGAAGAGTAACCCGCGTTTTCCAAGGTTTTACAGACGATACATCGACGACATATTCGCCATCCATAATGCCAGGTTTTTCGAAATAGTAAGAGAAATGTTCGAGAATTACATGGACTAGAGATGTGCGGGCCGCCCGAAAATGTCGGGCCGCCCGGTTTTTTATCCGGCCCGACCGGGCCTGGGCCGGGCGGGCTTCAAATCTGTCGGGCCGAGCTTGGACCGGACCTAAAAAACCAAATTTTTGACCCGATTTTCAAAGTTTCGCGCACTTTTTAGCCCCGTACGAAGTACAAAGGGGCTTATAGGATTACGATGCCGTGCGTAATTGATGGAATTCGAAGCAGACGGTAAGGGCAAAGTGTTTGCCTATGTTCATAGATAACGAATCCGCAATAAAAATTTTGTCTGTCCGTCTGTCCGTGTGTCACGTCGATATCTTGAGTAAATCAAATCCGATTTCAAAATTTTTTTTTTCCCTGAAAGATAGTCAAAATAGTGAGGCTAAGTTCGAAGATGGGCATATTTGGGTCGGCCCTTCGTGAGTTAGGGCCGCCTAAGTGCTTTAAGGTCTTTTGGGGATATTTACGGCAAAAAAAAAGGTTGGAAATGCAAATGAAACGGCAAAAGATAGGTATTGTCGATACCGATCCAGGAAAAAAAAGTTTTTTTAAATCGGGTGAATGGACCGTGAGTTAGGGCCCCAGAAGTGAAAGGCTACTCGGCCCTAAGTGTATTTTGCATATAACTCGAGTAAATTTCATCCTTTTTTCGTAATTTTTGTTTCATTTGAAAGGTAATCGAAGCCCGAATATAATGTGGCGAAAAACGTTTTAAATTTGGGTCCTTGGACTGAGGCCGCTCCTCGGCCCTAAGTGTATTTTGCGTATAGATCGAGTAAATATCATCCAATTTTGCTAGTTTTTGTCTTATATGAAAGGTAATTGAATACCGAATAGAATGTGGTGAGAAAAATGTTTGAAATTTGGGTCCTTGGACTGAGGCCGCTCCTCGGCCCTAAGTGTATTTTGCATATAACTCGAGTAAATTTGATCCGATTTTCCTAAATTTTGTTTCATTTGAAAGGTAATCGAACACCGAATAGAATGTTGTTGAAAAAAAAAAAAATTGGGTCCTTGGATTAAGGCCGCTACTCGGCCCTAAGTGTATTTTGCATATAACTCAAGTAAATTTCATCCCTTTTTCCTAATTTTTGTTTCATTTAAAATGTAATTGAACACAGAATAGAATGTTGTTTAAAAAAATCAAAATTTGGGTCGTTGGACTAAGCCCGCTACTCGGCCCTAAGTGTATTTTGCATATAACTCGAGTAAATTTCATCCGATTTTCCTAATTTTTGTTTCATTTGGAAGGTAATCGAAGGCCGAATAGAATACTGTTGGAAAAAAAAAATTTGGGTCGTTGGACTAAGGCCGTAACTTGGCCTTAGGCCTCTCAATAAATTAAAATTTTAGGTCAACTTGAAATTTGTGTTACATTTGAAAGGAACGTCGTATGGGGCTTCGTAATTGCGCTATGCGCAATTTCTAAGATGTACACATTTCATAATAATTTGACTTCAGCTACGTTTACGGGTGCAATAGGTCTACGGTCAAAGTAGGGTGACAGACGCACTAGAGTCACGTACGCAATAGATATACGGGTTCGTACGGGGCTCAGTCGCAGCAAACGCTCCGACTGTTCTGATGGCTCGTTTATATGAAATTTGCTTTCGGGCCGCCCGAAAATGTCGGCCCGTCCGAGTTTTTATCCGGCCCGATCGGGCTTGGGCCGGATGGGCTATAAATACGTCGGGCCAGTTCGGGCCGGGCTTTAAAAATGAATTTCGGACCGGGCTTCGGGCCGGACGGGCTTCAAAAAAACATCGGCCCGCACACCTCTAACATGGACTCAATCAAGAAAGATGCCGTTAAATTCACCGTAGAAAGACAAAAAGATGGTAAACTACCATTTCTGAGCATCATGTGTGAAGTAGTAGAGGGACGTATTGAAATCGATGTGTACAGGAAACCTTCAAGCACAATGAGAGCCATAACCAGCGACTCATTTCACGACTACCGGCAGAAAATGGCAGCATATCATTCACGAAAAATCGCGAAACAAATTGAAACAGCGTACCAAACACATGGCTTAGAGATGGTTTCCCGAAATGACGGCTCCCTAAAACAGCTTCTAGGCACAATTAAGGATAAACCGTTAGATCTGCACAAATCAGGCGTGTACGAAATACAGTGCGGATGCTGCGGAAGATCATACATAGGCCTAACAGTGAGAAAATTGTTTGAACGCTTCAACGAGCACATAAAATCAGCGAGATGGAAGAAGAAAACCGCCGTATGGAAACACAATTTCATCACACAACACGAAGTTAACATAAGCGAACTGAAACTCATGCAACCCATTGCGACCAAATGGAAAGTCGAGTAC
The DNA here is from genome assembly GCF_014529535.1 of Bradysia coprophila. Taxonomy (NCBI): domain Eukaryota; kingdom Metazoa; phylum Arthropoda; class Insecta; order Diptera; family Sciaridae; genus Bradysia; species Bradysia coprophila. The sequence goes on along the minus strand of NW_023503751.1, from coordinate 1,057,338 downwards.
TATGAAGCAATTCATATTCGCCCCTTTGTTTGTTTATATTCGAATTCATAATTTTTGCGAATATAACGAAATGAAAGGAAAACCAAAAGATTTACAATTCGGCCGATTTCTGTACACATAGTTTGTGGGCTGGGCCAGTGCCCATGGGCATTTTACTTGCGGTCATTAGGCCGGGCATTGGGCTTTTTCTCTCAAATTATGGGCATATTGGGCACAAAAATTTGCTATGCCCACCCATGCACGTGGCAGATGTTAAGAAATTGTTTATGAATGGCATTCAAAAAGAAGAGTGATGAATCATCTGCCACATGTGACGCAAACTTTTTGTTCTTACAGTTTTTGCGTACAAGCGTCACTTACTAGGATATCGGTTGTTTTGGAAAAAGGACCTGCGTCACTTTTTGCTCTTTTATATTTTTAGCCCCGTACGAAGTACAAAGGGGCTTATAGGATTATGATGCCGTGTGTAATTGATGGAATTCGAAGCAGACGGTAAGGGCAAAGTGTTTGCCTATGTTCATAGATGACGAATCTGCAATAAAAATTTTGTCTGTCCGTTTGTCTGTCACGTCGATATCTTGAGTAAATCAATTCCGATTTCAAAAAAAATTTTCCCTGAAAGATAGTCGAAATAGTGAGGCTAAGTTCGAAGATGGGCATATTTGGGTCGGCCCTTCGTGAGTTAGGGCCACCTAAGTGATTTAAGGTCTTTGGTGATACTTATGGCAAAATAAACGATGGAAATGTAAATGACACGGCAAATGATAGGTATTGTCAATACCAATCCAGGAAAAAAAAGTTTTTTTAAATCGGGTGAGTGGACCGTGAGTTAGGGCCTCACAAGTGAAATGCTACTAGGGATCTATGTGTATTTCACATATAACTCGAGTAAATTTCATTCGTTTTTCGTAATTTTTGTTTCATTTGGAAGGTAATCGAAGGCCGAATAGAATGTTGTTGAAAAAAAAATTAAATTTGGGTCCTTGGCCTAAGGCCGCTACTAGGGCCCTATGTGTATTTTACATACAACTCGAGTAAATTTCTTCCGTTTGTCGTAATTTTTGTTTGATTTAGAAGGTAATGGAAGGCCGAATAGAATGTTTTTGAAAAAAAAATGGGTCCTTGGACTAAGCCGCTACTAGGGCCCTATGTGTATTTTACATATAACTCGAGCAAATTTCATCCGATTTTTGTAATTTTTGTTTCATTTGGAAGTTAATCAAAGGCCGAATAGAATGTTGTTGAAAAAAAAAATTAATTTGGGTCCTCGGACTAAGGCCGCTACTATGGCCTTATGTGTATTTTACATACAACTCGAGTAAATTTCATCCGTTTGTCGTAATTTTTGTTTGATTTAGAAGGTAATGGAAGGCCGAATAGAATGTTTTTGAAAAAAAAATGGGTCCTTGGACTAAGCCGCTACTAGGGCCCTATGTGTATTTATACTCAATAAATTAAAATTTTAGGGCGATTTGAAATTTTTGTTTCATTTGGAAGGAACGTCGTACGGGGCTTCATAATTGCGCTATCCGCAATTTCTAAGCTGTACACATTTCATAATAATTTTACTTTAACTACATTAACCGGCGCAATAGGCTTACGGTCAAAGTAGGGTGACAGACGCACTAGGGTCACATACGCAATAGATATACGGGTTTGTACGGGGCTCAGTCGCAGCAAACGCTCCGACTGTTCTGATGGCTCGTTTTTTAATAACTGATACCATTTTCAACAGAATCGACGGCCTTGAATACCGGTTTTTAACTCATGTGCTGAAGAAATGGAAGGTACGATTTCTGTTCCAGAACGAATCTATAATCCCATACAACCCATTTGGCTCAATGTTTGGCCAATTAGCTGAAGAACGTAGCAATGTCGCTGCATGTGGAATTTGGCAGTCTACAATCCATTCCAACAAAGACTTAACGTCGTATTTCGACTACAATTGTAATACCTGGATAGCGCCGAAACCCCGAAAACTGGACCCAGCATCTCTGGTTTATTTGACACTTAGCACACCAGTTTGGGGCGTATACGTTTCCTGTTTCGTTTGTACTGCCATTCTGCTGACGATCATATCGAAAATCGAGGAGTACATTCGGAACACCAAAATTGCGTCGTCGACGTTTGGTCGATCTTTTCTGGAAGCAACAAATGCAGCCACATCTCATGGAATTACAAATTTGCCCAATCAGATTTCCGTTCAATTTCTTCTTATCAGGTAACGCCGAATGTCAAATGTTTTGAGGCGCGGCGCTGAAGTATAATTTTTTTGCAGTTGGCATCTACTGAATCTCCTGGTGGGAGCTGGTTACACGACGATATACACTTCGCGTTTAACGAAACCTGGCTATACAAAACCAGTTGATACTTTTGAGGACTTTGCTGAGCAAGGTAAGGTCAATCTGTTGAATCTGTCTGCTGGCTAGCAGGATTATAGGAAGAGAACTGACACAACCGGCATACTGGCACTTTATTAATATGTTAAAAGTAATCGAAATATTTTTGAAATCGTAAGGAATTTCCTGGATAACGAGACACGAGTACGACTCAATAACGGACTCGTTGAAGGACTCGACAAGACCAGCGTTCCGAACCATGTACAATACACTGCAAATGGAAAATAGCGAAGAACAACTGGTCAAAAGTCTTCGAACCGGTCATTATGGCGTCTTTATGTCAATTCGTTCGAACAAATATCCCGTCGATATTGAGCGCATCACTCATCCCAGTGCAGCGGGCATTTGGAATTTATTTCGATTTATGAAGGTTTGCTTCTACAGCCACTTCTCGGTGTTCGCTTTACGTAAACACTCTCCGTACACGGTCCTGTTTAACGGCCACATGAGAAGGTAAAATTCTATTTTCCCTTGGAAGACCACAACGATACCACCATCTTTGTTCTGTTGAAGTAGATACCAAGAGTGTGGCCTTATTAAGCATTGGTACGAAGAATTGTACAGAAAAAATGAATTGATGGACACGTTATTCGAGACGCATCCAAGAGATAACGATGAACCGAAATTGTTAACATTGTGGGATATGAGGGGAGCGTTTTTTGTCTTATTAACGGGACTTTTCATTGCCATTTTAGCTTATTTGTGTGAATTTAGTTTCATGGAGCTGAAAAAAGTTTTAAGCTGGAATCGAACTACGTTCGTTTAAGAAAAGCTTTCCATTTTGTGTCCGTTTGCATGACAGCTGTCAATTAAACAAAAGAAAAATTGACCAACGATTCACCGCTGTTTGGTTGACAGTTCTCTATCTAAAAATTTAATTTTTATCCACCGGAAACGTTGAAACTGAACCGATGAACCGTTTCCTGTGCGGATTCCAGCTTATCCAGTTAAAAAGTTTCGAGCATCAGGATGAGCATTCTGCAAGAATTCTCTAAATCGACCACCAATCGAAATTCAAGCGTTCACCCATTTCAAACAACTATGGCTGTTTGGAAAGCTTGGATTCTTCTGAGGATACTAGTTTTTCCCTAGGGCACTTTGGTTTTGCCTGTAGTGCAGGTGTTGCTGGAAAAAAATCGGTTCCAATTAATGTGTCCATTCCACTCAACAAAAAGTACTCCGTGAGAGAGCCGCGAGAGAGCAAACTCCAATAAACAAAGAAAAAATTGATAAAAAAATCAATTTTGTCTCTCACAGGTGTAAAGTTTCCCTCTTTAGGGGTTTACCTAGGGCTTACGCCTCTCTTCAGCCTCTTCCTGTAGTTCCTAAGAAACTTTTTGCGGCGCAAAAGCGATTCTATTATCGAACTGAGGGAAGGTCTTAGTGAAAATAATGAAGCGAAATGACTTCTGACCTTGACCTTGAAATTTTGAAATGACGAACTTAACCTAAAAAAACTGATCTTACATCTACTTGACGGCCTTAAAATTATGTAACGGTCTTAAACTAAATTGACGATTTATTTGCTTGAAATCCCTACTTAGTCTATGCGCATAGAAAACACTCTATAGAGTATACTCACGGTGGATCTCATCCAGAATGTCCAAAATGACGGATATCCGACCACGTCTCAACAGGGGAAGGGCAATGCTTGGTTGGGTAGGCAGGAACAGAATGAAAAAAAGGAAATTCAGTCCAGACTATCACTTAGTCACACAGTCTTAGCACATCGTTTTCTCTTATTTATCACTTCAAACCAGCTCACAGTTCGTATTAAGTCATTTGTCTTAACATCACGTAATTGTATTAGAAAATAATTACGAACCGGCCGATAAATAAAATCACCAAAATTGAACAGGCAAAAGTTTTCTATTTTATGTTACTTTCCTCGGGTCAAAAAAAAACTTTTCAATACCAGTAAATCGTGAACCACTTTTGGGTCATTCATTAATCATTAATCAAAAAACCACACCAGGAAAATTTACTTTCTGCTGTTGCGGATGACGCCGCATAAGTATTTTAGAGATAATTTGTACAAGGACGGGTATAGTTCTTGTTTGTCGTACCAATGTTTGCAAAGACCAATTTTTCCGCTTTCAGGAACAACCACAAAACTGTTCAGGTATTGTTGCACTTCATCCAACGGTGATCGCATACGATCACTGAAATTTGAATTGCTGAAGTCGTCGATTATCCGCGACTCTAAAGAAACTTTTCGTTTTTTTTTTGATGGCGGTTGATAGTCGACTTCTTCATTTGTTTCATCGGGACTTCTTTGACTTCTTTGCGTATTTCGTTAATCAAGCGTTGTCCGTCTTCGAACATATTTAATCTCTTCAATTTTGGATGAAAACGAGCCATCAGAACAGTCGGAGCGTTTGCTGCGACTGAGCCCCGTACAAACCCGTATATCTATTGCGTACGTGACCCTAGTGCGTCAAAAGTCCTAAAGTAAAATTATTATGAAATTTGTACGAATTTGTACGCAATTACGAAGCCCCGTACGACGTTCCTTTCAAATAAAACAAAAAATTCAAATAGCCCTAAAATTTTAATTTATTGAGTAAAAATACACATAGGGCCCTAGTAGTGGCCTTAGGCCAAGGACCCAATTTTAGTTTCTTTTCAACTACATTCTATTCGGCCTTCGTAATCATATAAGCCGCTTTGTACTTCGTACGGGGCTAAAAACGGCTTTTTTTTAAAGTCGTCTAAGACCCATTTTTCTTTCAAATATGAAAGCCCATGTTGCTTCATTTCAATTATTGCTGCAGAATCATCACGCGTGACTGTCAAATGTTCATCCAACTCAATGCGATGTAAAGCCACATAATATATGGTTGCAGTTTTCTTTCCCTCAAAGTGCAAAGTTGCCGCTAGAAACGGTTCCAGGAATTCCGTCAATTCGTTTAGTAAGTTATTGTCGATTTCGGTAAGCAATGAAGTTTTGTTTCTTGACGACAGATATTCCATTAAATAGTCGGTCTCTTGGGCTTTCTGAACTGACTCCAGCATAAATAAAGTAGCATTCCACCGAGACTGTACTTCGGATCTCAATCCGCTTGGAAGATGACGTTGTATGTTCGATTTCTTAATAGATTTTACAAGGCGACGACAGTTTTCCAAGAGGGCATTTATCGGATTCTCGTCATCGATTTTATTTAGCATTTCGTCGACCGTATTTTTCAGAATGTGTGCTGCACAGTTTAATCTGTGAGCATAATCCTTCAACGCTGCGATGATTTCCGATCCACGGTCAGACATGAAAGTTACGTTGTTGATATCGATGTCATAAGCATCCAGCATATTAATGATTTCAATATGAATGTTCGCAACTCATCCAATTCTTTCACGCATCACGTGTCTTCATTCAGAACCCCATCTTTTATGTAGTGAACATTCATGCCAATGTAGTGACACTTTGTTATATCTTCTGTCCAAAGATCCAAAGTTATCGACAGTCCTTGCGATTGAAGTTCGACAATTTTTGATTTTAAAATTGTTCTCTTCGTTTCGGCATCTCTGCAAACCAATTTAGAAATTGTAGTGCGATGCGGTAAAATATCTTCGGCCTTAATAGCGCCGTATCGGTGTCCAACAGAGATTAACTTATTAGCTGAAGCTTGGAAACCAGGGCATGTGGTGGTGTCTGAAATACTCAAAATGATTCATCCTGAACAGCTACGTTCCATTTAGAACTTACCTGATATTCAAAAACTCAAGCGAAAGAAATGTGTGCTAAAATTTAATATACATTTTCATAGCAATGAAATCGTTTTCGATAAAAGACAAAATTTGTAATTCTCATAAAAAGCCTCTACATCCACAACCACAAAGAGGCTACATCAGTTAAGGGCTGCGAGGTTTTGTTTTTGTTAAGAAATATTTACGCCAAAATATTAAGCAGAGCAGCAGTACCTAGCCCTACTTATGACAAGAGACAAGTATATTGTTGTCTCAATAGATTAAGATTGGCTCATGTTGTGTGTATTAAACAGTAGGTGGAAGCACCGCCCTTCGTTTTGGAGAGGAGGCATGATGTGTGTTAATTAAAACACACAACTCATACAGTAGATGTGATAAATCGAATAAAGTTGTTTTTGAGGAATTTGGCATTATTCAATCATGTGTGTAAAAATCTAAAATTTCGGTTCGGACTCATCTCTGTATGAAACGATTTACTGTAGAGTCTTTGAACTCTTATAAACTAACTTTCATCGCTTTCATCTTTTCATTTCTTTTGTAGGAGAAAGCGTTCTCATCGCGCACTAAAACGGCTTTAAATCGTTATAAAAATTCACTTAAGGCCCGTCATTGGGAAGTGACAGGACAGTTTCCCGAAAATGTATGGAAAATTTTATCACAAAAAATTCGCCGAAAAGATTCAAAGAAACTCACCTCTTATGCTTTCCATTGTATTCGTGCACCGTCTCTTTATGTCCCCAAGGCATATTTAAACACTAAAACACTTTTTACTCGATGCAAAAACAAAAAGTTTTTTTTTGTTTTGTCGCGATAAAACACAGAAAATATTTCGACACAACTGTGACACTCCGCTATTATAAGGACTAGAATGAATGTTTGCTGTGTTCACTTCGGCAGTAAAATATTTTCATTCAAAAAAGTGTCCGACACTTCAACGATGGTAGACATTTATTAAAATTGTAACCTCTCCCACTTCTTTAGTAAGCTAACAAGACTTCGCTGAGTCTAATTATGCCACCTCTTCGAACAAAAATATCGGCTGAGGTCGAATAATTCTCCGCTGAGCTTTAACAAACCTCCGCTGAGCTCTAATAATTCTCCGCTGAGCTTTGACAAACCTCTAATGAGTTCTAATAATTCTCTGCTAGGCTTCAGTAAGAGTCCGTCAGGCCTTAGCACGTTGTAGTAAGGCAATGAAGCTAAGCGAACACTCAATAAGCATCAGCGGATACCTATTGCTATGATTTAATAAGACTCCACTTAGCTTTGGCAGATCTCCACTGAGTGTCCGATTAGCTCCATTAAGCCTTTCTGAAACTTCCTTAGGCCTAACGGACACTTCCTGAAGCCTAGCGGAGAATTATTAGAGCTCAGCTGAGGTTTGTTAAAGCTCAGCGGAGAATTATTCGACCTCAGCCGATATTTTAATTCAAAGAGGTGGCATAATTAGACTTCGCGAAGTCTTCTTAGCTTACTAAAGAGGAACGAACATTTATTTACGCTCAGCGCAGTCTTACGAGAGGCTAAATTTTTAATAAATGCTCTCCCATCGTTGAGAGAATGTCCGATGAGCTCTCGTAAAGCTTTAAAAAATGGTCGATGAGCATTATTAAATGTATACGCAACCCTTTGTCAACCGTTTGTTGATTGTTTTTAAATGTCCGACACTTTTTTGAATGAAAATATTTTACCACCGAAGTGAACACAGCAAACATTGATTCTAGTACTTATAGTAGCGGAGTGTCACAGTTGTGTCGAAATATTTTCTGTGTTTTTGTCACGACAAAACAAAAAAAAACTTTGTTTTAGCATCGAGTAAAAAGTTCACATATGCCTTGGCGACCTAAAGAGACTATGCCCGAATACAATGGAAAGCATAAGAGGTGAGTTTCTTTGAATCTTTTCGGTGAATTTTTGTGATAAAATTTTACATACATTTTCGGGAAACTGTCCTGTCATTTCCCAATGACGGGCCTTAAGGCTAAACTTATTTGCTAACGAACTGCCACCGCAGTGCTATTTTCCCTAATTTATGATCGCTAATCCCGTACTCTAACTTTAACGAAAGCATCCGAAGATAAATTGAGAGTGACACAAAGAGCCATGCACGGAAAATTCGGCAAATTCGACATTTGTTGTGTGCTGCATATATTTGCTGCAGGCTGAATAATGTTCCCGTGTGTTGTATTACAATAAACATGTAATATGAATATTTTCAAAATATAGTTCCGGCAACAATATTATTCAGCTCGTAGGAATATTGTGAGGTTCCCAGGTATATATTTGCTGTGTGCTGAATTATATCTTCAAATTAGTTGTGGGATGTATTACTTAACTTTACCTGCATGCCGAATATTGACTAAATGGTACTATCGAACTATACCTGCATGCTGAATATTGACTAAATGAATAAAGTCGTCTGTATTTAGAATGGACTATGCAGCAATAAATTTATTGTTTTAATGAAATAAAACGAAGATCTCAAGAACATACGCATAAAGATGATTATCAAATCTAATTTTATTCCTTCATTTAAAGTTATTTCTATTTTTACCGAATTAATATGCAATGATAATGTTACATTTATGTATTTCAATAGAAATTTTGACGAACGAACTTTTAAATCCATTTTCGGTGTTAAAGGCTTTTGAAATGTTAACAGAAATAGTTGGTGGTATTCAGCGTAATAGATGCTCACTATTAATGTGAACAGTTTTTTTGTAGAACGATTGAAACAAGGCATCAGAACAGTCGGAGCGTTTGCTGCGACTTAGCCCCGTACGACCCGTAATCCTATTTCGTCCGTAACCATAATACGTCCGTAGCCGTAATACGCCCGGAACCCTAATACGTCTACAACCCTCTAATGCGTCTGTTACCAAAATGCAAGTCAAGTTCAGCATGGTCAAATTTACTGAAAGTGTTCATTTTTTAAATTGCGCATAGCGCAATTACGAAAGCCCGTACGAAGTACCTCTCAAATAAAACCAACAATTTACGACATTATTTTAGAAACCCAAAATTTTTTGCCAACTTTCCGTTGGGTATTCAATTACCTCTCAAATGAAACAAAAACTAGCAAAATCGGTTGAGATTTACTCGATTTATGTGCAAAAAGCACTTAGGGCCGAGTAGCGGCCTTAGTGCAAGGGCCCAAATTTGAAACTTTTTTCGCCACGTTATTTTCGGTATTCAATTACCTTCCATAAAAAACTAAATCTAGCAAAATCGGATGAGATTTACTCGATTTATGTGCAAAAAACACTTAGGGCCTAGTAGCGGCCTTAGTCCAAGGGCCCAAATTTGAAACTTTTTTTGCCATCATTCTATTCGGCATTCAATTATCTCTCAAATTAAACAAAAACTAGCAAAATCGAATGAGATTTACTCGATTTATGTGCCAAAAACACTTAGGGCCGAGTAGTGGCCTTAGTCCAAGGGCCCTAATTTGAAACTTTTTTCGTCACGTTCTTTTCGGTATTCAATTACCTTCCATAAAAAGCTAAAACTAGCAAAATCGGATGAGATTTACTCGATTTATGTGCAAAAAGCACTTAGGGCCGAGTAGCGGCCCTAGTCCAAGAGACCAAATTTGAAACTTTTTTCGCTACGTTCTTTTCGGTATTCAATTATCTCTCATACGAAACAAAAACTAGCAAAATCGGATGAGATTTACTCGATTTATGTGCAAAAAACACTTAGGGCCGAGTAGCGGCCTTAGTCCAAGGGCCCAAATTTGAAACTTTTTTCTCCACGTTATTTTCGGTATTCAATTACCTTCCATAAAAAACTAAAACTAGCAAAATCGGATGAGATTTACTCGATTTATGTGCAAAAAACACTTAGGGCCAAGTAACGACCTTTGAGCCCTCCCAACAAGCCCACGTTGCATCTTACCCAAAAACAATGTTCAGCAACTTTGTTCTACTCGTCAATACCTTTCATTTGATATATCACAAGGAGCTATTGCGTATTTCGGTAGATATCGTCGAAAGACTGAAAAACACCTATAGGGCCCTAGCTCTGGAGGGGCCGACCCTACCATGCCCATTTTCGAACTTGGCCTTACTTTTGTCGATACCAATCGGGGAAAAAAAGAATTTTGAAAAAAGGTTGTGATTTGCTCAAGCTAGAGGGGTCACAGACGGACGGACGGACGGACGGACGGACATTTTTTTTATTGCGGATTCGTCATCTATGAACATAACTAAATGCTTTGCCCTTACTGTCTGCTTCCAATTCGACGTGTTACAAACGGCATATTAATCTTATAAGCCCCCAGTACTTCGTACCTCTAATTCAGAACCAGGCTCAGAATTAAAATAATAATATCCGATGACATTGCTTAGTGGGGAGAAGTACTACATTTCATAGAAAATAAATTCAATTAAATGTTGTTGCATAACCCATTCTAAATACGGACGACTTTATTCATTTAGTCAATATTCAGCATGCAGGTATAAATATGCCTGTGTGCTGCATAAAGCAAAGTAACAACGGTTCGAAATAAGACTGCCACTATATGCAAGCAGTATAGCAGCAGTGGTAAAGTCGTTGGCAGTCAGAAACTGAGGTTAAGCATCGATGGTCGCGGTCCGTACTTGGGTGGGTGACCGGAAAAAACGTAAGCAAAAAAATTCTGTTAGCAATTTAATATGATGAATTTAAATATAAATCTACGGCTGGCTAATAACAAATAATAATAATAAAATTGAAAATAAAAAAAAATAAAAATTTGAAAAAGTTTTTTTGTTTTTTTTTTTACTAATGCAAATAAAATTGATAAAGTTAATTAAATCAATTTCTTCTATTAAACGATAAATTACGTTGTTTATTGAATTGAAAAAAATTGAAAATACAGCTAAGACCTGCACGCTGAAAAATAATATCCAGCACACAACAACAATATTCATTAGGCGGGCATTGTATGATCTTCAGATCAATATGCAGCACACAACTAATGTTCTATAATCGTGAAGCTGTTCCCGATTTCTTCGTCTGGGGTGCATATATGAGTTTTCCGTGTGGAACGGAGTATGCTTGGAATAACACTCAGAGACAGAATGACGAATCAATGGATTCGACAACAAACCAGGGTCGTTGATGTCATGGAAAGAATAGCATCTCTGAAATGGAGCTGGGCGGGACATATTGCAAGAAGGACAGACGAACGTTGGACCAAAAAGATCATGAACTGGCGACCATATAAAAGACGAGCTATAGGTAGACCACCAGAGAGATGGACAAACGGAATTAAGAATATTGCAGGTACAAACTGGCAGCAAATGGCAATGGATCGTACGAAATGGAAAGAAGTTGGAGAGGCCTACATCCAGCAGTGGATTGAAACAGGCTGAAAAAGAAGAAGAGAAGAAGAATCCCGTACGATAAATTAATTGTATTTAACCGAAAGGGAAAAGAAAAGAGAATCTTAGAATGCGACGATGTCATGTCGTCACATTATACACGGAGTACTTTTTTGTTAAGGCCCGTCATTGGGAAATGACAGGACAGTTTCCCGAAAATGTATGTAAAATTTTATCACAAAAAATCACCGAAAAAATTCAAAGAAACTCACCTCTTATGCTTTCAATTGTATTCGGGCATAGTCTCTTTAGGTCGCCAAGGCATATTTGAGCACTAAAACACTTTTTACTCGATGCAAAAACGAAAAGTTTTTTTTTGTTTTGTCGTGACAAAAACACAGAAAATATTTCGACACAACTGTGACACTCCGCTACTATAAGTACTAGAATCAATGTTTGCTGTGTTCACTTCGGTGGTAAAATATTTTCATTCAAAAAAGTGTCGGACATTTAAAAACAATCAACAAACGGTTGACAAAGGGTTGCGTATACATTTAATAATGCTCATCGACCATTTTTTAAAGCTTTACGAGAGCTCATCGGACATTCTCTCAACGATGGGAGAGCATTTATTAAAAATTTAGCCTCTCGTAAGACTGCGCTGAGCGTAAATAAATGTTCGTTCCTCTTTAGTAAGCTAAGAAGACTTCGCGAAGTCTAATTATGCCACCTCTTTGAATTAAAATATCGGCTGAGGTCGAATAATTCTCTGCTGAGCTTTAACAAACCTCAGCTGAGCTCTAATAATTCTCCGCTAGGCTTCAGGAAGTGTCCGTTAGGCCTAAGCAAGTTGCAGGAAGGCTTAATGGAGCGAATCGGACACTCAGCGGAGATCTGCCAAAGCTAAGTGGAGTCTTATTAAATCATAGCAACAATTATTAGGTATCCGCTGATGCTTATTGAGTGTTCGCTTAGCTTCATTGCCTTACTACTACGTGCTAAGGTCTGACGGATTCTTACTGAAGCCTAGCGGAGAATTATTAGAGCTCATTAGAGGTTTGTCAAAGCTCAGCGGAGAATTATTAGAGCTCAGCGGAGGTTTGTTAAAGCTCAGCGGAGAATTATTCGACCTCAGCCGATATTTTTATTCGAAGAGTTGGCATAATTAGACTCAGCGAAGTCTTGTTAGCTTACTAAAGAAGTGGGAGAGGTTACAATTTTAATAAATGTCTACCATCGTTGAAGTGTCGGACACTTTTTTGAATGAAAATATTTTACCACCGAAGTGAACACAGCAAACATACATTCTAGTACCTATAGCAGCGGAGTGTCACAGTTGTGTCGAAATATTTTCTGTGTTTTATCGCGACAAAACAAAAAAAAACTTTTTGTTTTTGCATCGAGTAAAAAGTGTTTTAGTGTTTAAATATGCCTTGGGGACATAAAGAGACGGTGCACGAATACAATGGAAAGCATCATGGGTGAGTTTCTTTGAATCTTTTCGGCGAATTTTTTGTGATAAAATTTTCCATACATTTTCGGGAAACTGTCCCGTCATTTCCCAATGACGGGCCTTAAGAGAACTAAGTACAAACAAATGAATAGTTTATGAAGTGGATTTATTGACAAAGTCGTCACTATAGTTTGAAAGCGAATGCGTATTACTGTTATTCTGTTCCATCAAACTTATCAGCTGACAGTTAACGCCTAGCTCCTTCCAATTCGAACAGTCCATTGTCACTTGTTGACAATTTGTGGCACATTTGATGTTGTTTTTCCTGCTGCTCTTTTGATGCTGTTTGTCTATCGCTCTGGCCCATAGTCAGTGTTGTAGGTGGTCTCTAGTTCATGATGTTCTTGGTACAACGTTCCAATCAAACACTGAATGTCAGAGCACAAAACGTTTTAAGTCTTGTAATTGATGTGGATAAAACATCACAGCCAATTTTAGAGTTTTACCATCTAGTTTTGAAACTTTAAATGGCGTGGGTTGACTTGAAAGCAACTTCAATTGTGACAATTTCTATTATAGAGTAACATAGTATTCCTGAAAGGTTCGCTCTCGTATTCGATCAGATTAAAGCACCTAATTCCCTATTCGAAAATGTTGATATAGATTTAGTAGGACCACTTCCGAAAGATTTAAATTCCCACAGACCAACATACCATTCTGTTGAAATATGGTAATATCTAACCGGTCATATGGCCTACGTAGTTAAGGCTTTAATGTTTACTGTATAAGAAGTTTATATAAACGTCGTTAAAGTTGAAGGAAAGAATAAATCATTCTTGTCACAGACATCAACGTATACGCTTGTGTTATTTTACTTTGCTACAATGACGATCTTACAGCAGGTTTTGAGCCCAGTCATCTTACAACACATTCCCATAGATCCGCACAGCGTTCGTACAGACTCGCAACACAATTCCCATTAGCTAAAACACTACTTATACCACCAGGCTTCCGCGAGGGCCTGCAACGATGCTGATGATCTCTACGTCTTATAATTGAAATCCTCGCACTCATCTAATCCCCCTCCCTGTACTTTTATGAACTACACCTAGCGAGAGTGAGCTATTTGAAAGCTGAGTTCGGAAAGAACTGGCTACGACCACATCACTTCATCACGCGGAGAGTTATACCCAAACTTTCTCTCAACTTAGGAGAGAATTTCCTTTGTACTAAAAATTTAAATTCAACAACCATTCAAGTTGGGGTGTCTGAGAGCAGCTGACCTAAGGGGCTGTCTAAACGAATGACAGTTTTCGAGCACGACCCGCAGTTTAGATCCCATTCGAATAATAAAGTGACGACAGAGACATTTTTCCCGAGCTAGAACTTCGTGAAAATGGCATCTTGACTATAATGGACTACAAATTGTCTTTTTTTCTTAAATCGTTTTTATTTCATGGTGCTTCTTCAGAAAGTTATCACAAGCTCTCATCATTATTTATATCTCCTGCGTCGTCGACTATATATCAAATTGCCAGATTTCTCTACATCTTCCATTCTGGTCAGGAAGGTAACCTTCCGGGCATTTCACGTTCGGAAATACACCTCTCGTGAAGATTTCTCTGCATCTTCCATTCTGGTCGGGGAGGTACCCCTCCGGGCATTTCACATTCGGAAATACACCTCTATTGAAGATTTCTCGGCATCTTCCATTCTGGTCTGGAAGATAACCCTCGGGGCATTTGACATTCGGAAATACGCTTCTGTTGAAGATTTCTCGGCATCTTCCATTCTGGTCAGGAAGGTAACCCTCGGGGCATTTGACATTCGGAAATACGCTTCTATTGAATATTTCTCTGCATCTTCCATTCTGGTCTGGAAGATAACCCTCCGGGCATTTCACCTTGACAAAACAAAATAGGAAAGTTAAAAAATCAGAAATAAAAATTTTAGTCATGGTAAAACGAGTGAGCAAGGCAAATCAAAGAGTTTAATACTTCTTCAGATTTTTTTTTAGTTCAAATAGACCCATAATTTTTTCGTGCTCCGCGCCGATTTCAGCGGAAATTTTTCTCATCTTCGAACTTGACCTCACAATTTAGACTACAAATTTTCAAACAGATTTCAACAGATTTTCTTAGACCCGTACGAAGTATTGGGGTCTTTTAGGTTTACGCATACATTTGTAACACGTCGAATTGGACTCCCTGAGTAAGGGGAAACCGGTAAGGTCCAGGTAGCTCAATCGGTAGAGCATAGGACTCATACCCAAGAGGTCCCGGGTTCGACTCCCGGTGCAAAAATGCTTGCCTGGTTTTATTCTAATCACTTGGTGATTAAGCACTCGCTATTAGTTATCTAATGGCTGTACGACCGTAACAAAGTCGCAAATTTCAAAGAAATCCAATATTCGATTTCTTCGCAACAATCACGCCATATTGACATAATGTCAATGGCACAATTCACAATATACAACAGACTGTAGGATAAGCGCCATCTATGATCGACTAGTCGCTCATTGGGAAAAATGCATGAGTCATTAGTGATGGTTGTGGTCTTCGCATACTTCTCGTGGCTGAGAGAATTCACAACGTATGGGACGTTTACACGGTCGATTTGTGAGCTATCTGAGTCCGAAGAGATATGATGAAAAATCACAATTCATATGATCAAGTGACTTGTGCAATAGCACAACAGGCCCACTAGAGGCTTGTGTGCTGGGCTAACCCCCTTCCCATCTAATCCAATCCAATCCAATCCAAGGGGAAACCTATTGTGGTTGTCTAGAGATGCCAAATCAGTGAAAAAAAATGTCCGTCTGTCCGTCTGTCTGCACGATAACTTGAGTAAAACGCATCCGATTTTGAAAATCCTTTTTTCCCCGTTTGGTAATGTCAAAAGACAGGCTAAGTTCGAAGATGAGTGATTTTGGATGGACCCCTCCCGAGCAGTGGCCCAATAAGTGCTTTACGGTTTTTCGAAGATATCTCCGGACATTTAAACGTTACACTTGTAAGTGATACGTCAAATAAAAGGTATTTACAATACCGATTGACAAAAAAAGTTTATGGAAATCGGATGACCGACTCGTGAGTTAGACCCCTTGGTGTGAAACAGGCACAGGGCGACAAGCAGTTTTTGCTTGTAGGTCGGCCACATTTCAACATATTTCGTCTGTTTTAGCTTTATTAGATAGGTATTGACCGTACCAATCAGGGAAAAAGTTTATGAAATTATGTTCTCCGGAGCGTGAGCTAGGTCTCTTGGAGTGAGCTCTTATCTGGCTACTCGGCCGTACAGTGTCAATATCTCGAGTAAATTTTGACCGAATTTCATGAATTTTTTTTGTTTGAAAGGTATTAACTAATGTAAAGCGTCGGTATTATTTCCGGTCTCATAACAAAATGGCTGCCGGTGGCCATATTGGATTTTAATAAAAGTGAAATATATAGGGAAAAATGGTACTTAAAGTGTTTCTGTTAACATGGAAATAGTTTGTTATGTGTGTGGGGTGTTTCAGGCATTCCATATATGGACATCTATATTCACCTATATTGAGCTATATACAGGCATATAGAGCTATATAATAGCATATATTCCTCTGTGAAATGTTTATTTATAGTGAAATATAGGTAAATATAGCGGTATATAGCTGTTTAAATAGGAATTTATGAAAGTTGACTTCGTACGGGGCTGTCTATATTGCCTCCGGCAATATATTTGTATATGATAACAAGGCAAAGAGGCATGAAGTAAAAGAAATGAAGAGTTTCACAGAAAAGTCTTTTGATACAAATAGGTGTTTCGTACGGGTCGGCGTTAGCTATGTGTTTTTTTTTTTAAATTGGATTTGATTTAGGGGCCATTCATAAATGACGTCCACTACTTTCGGTCGATTTTAGAATCCCCTACCCCATCGTCACGCAAAAATGGTCAAATTTGACCCAACTTTGTTAAGGCCGTCACATTTTCTTGAGTCCCTACCAGAATGCGGACGTCATTTATGAATGGTCCCTTACTCATTTCTAACATTTTTTGGGTTCTCTTCTGTACTTCTGGTGTTGACGTGATACCATGTTATACAAAAATTACATTTGTAGAATTCAAGGAATTTGAACGTTTTTGAGGTTTATTTGCGTTACGTTGAGGATTTGAGTACATGACTGACAATGATTGACGTTGTCGGCAAGTCGGTCTTCTGACAATTCACACGAACAATGTTTTCATGGACAATAAGTAACGTCGGTGTGCCGATCTACTAACAGCTGGTTTTGTAACCCTGTAGTCGCTGAATGATCAAAATTTAAACTTAACAAATGATTTGCTTTTTTTTTTAAATAAATTTGCAGACTGCGCTCATGCTTATATTTGCGGTAGTGACGATAACAAATCCCACAATACTTTCGATAAAGCTGTACGTGTCGTTGAACTTGAGGGATAGGGTCACGTACGCTATTGTTAGAAAATTTTGCTTAGACTTTGCTTCTGACACCTTACGACAACCATTCTGACAACAGTTGAGTCAGTACTAAAACAACGGATTAGGCCAAATTACACTAAGTAATTACGAAAATACCGAAGACCAGTTGTAATTATAACTTCATGTCTGGAGGTGTCACTGAATATTTACATATAAAGTTTTGCACATGCGCCCAGTCTCTCTCTCATCATACCAGTATATACTCTATACATTGTTAACGGAGAGCGAAGAACAAATAATTTTTAACTGGCCTGAGGGCAATGTCACAAAAATTCGAAATTAAAAGTCCGAATATTCGAAGTACGAATTTTGAATGCGTATCTTCTCTCATTTTGACATTGTCCTCGAGGCCAGTTAGGTTTAACTTAACCGAAATAATTCTCTGTTCAAACTGCATTGAAAGATCCAGATTGACTTACAAGTATGTTCACTTCACCTTCAGGATTACAGACTTCAGATTCTGCCAATATACCGTTGTGGTTAGACGGAATGTCGTAATTCGCCTCAACAACATTTCCACCAAACATCTAATTTCAATGGAAAATAATTAATTTACGACAGTGACAAAAATGAAAAATAATAAAATTTTGCCTGTAGGTACCTGTACGCACACAGACATCACAAAAACAGCGAGAATTTTTCTCATTTTGTTATGATGTAGACGGAAACAGCAGACCACAAAATGACTCAGCAACTAAATACGAGCTCTCCTTCAATCGAACTAGTAATAAAATGCAGGAAAACGAATCGCTGTCTTATATAGACAATTAACTTTTTCCATAAAAGTGACATGAGATACATACAAACGACAAATACGCTGATTCTTCCGTTGTGGTAAAAGTAAATTGACGCATTAAGCAAAAACATTTAAAAAATAAAAATTTTCACCTGTTTAAACTACGACGAGTTCATAACATTTCTTATATTGGAACGTGCAATTCAAAATAGCACCTACGAATTCGTGGCACGACAAGGTCCTACACCGAGAAAAAAAATGGTTTGGCTTGGCAATATATTTCGGAGAAAGTGAGATCTAGGAGTCAGGGCCGTAGCTAGACAAGATTTTCAGGGCGGGCTCAAGCCCTTAGATTGAAACTTTATAAAAAGCTTTACGTGTATTGTGCAGAAGTAGATGTTAAAACGATTGTCGTAATTTATTATACTATTTTTGTTTGTGTTTACTGAAACTAGATTGTGTAAAGTATTAGTTGTGACAACGCGAGCGGAGCGAGCGATAGTTTTTCAGTAATAATGATAGAGGCAATTTCAATTTTTATTTGATTTCTTTTGAACATAACATCGGTACTACCGATTCGGTAGTCAGGAATCAGGATGGCCATTTGATGCCGACTTCACTATTGCAACAACGCCCTTTCATTTTTGAAAACTTAAAGAAATGGCCTGGCCATTTCCTCAAGAAAGACTCAAAGAATTGACTACAAAAAAATTAGATTTCGAAAACGTACTGCCTTTTTAAAATCCATGCTTGTAGTGCTTGTATGTTAAATGTAGTTCAAAATTATAAATAAGAAGAGTGATGCCTTTTAGTATAACTTTTGAAGTCACTGCACTGCTTCATAAAAAACAAGGCATCAGAACAGTCGGAGCGTTTGCTGCGACTTAGCCCCGTACGACCCGTAATCCTATTTCGTTCGTAACCAAAAAACATTATTAAAGACATTATTTTAGAAACCCAAATTTTTTTGCCAACTTTCCATTTGGTATTCAATTACCTCTCAAATGAAACAAAAACTAGCAAAATCGGTTGAGATTTACTCGATTTATGTGCAAAAAGCACTTAGGGCCGAGTAGCGTCCTTAGTCCATGGTCCCAAATTTGAAACTTTTTTTGCCATCATTCTGTTCGGCATTCAATTATCTCTCAAATGAAACAAAAACTAGCAAATCGGATGAGATTTACTCGATTTATGTGCACTTAGGGCCGAGTAGCGGCCTTAGTCCAAGGGCCCAAATTTGAAACTTTTTTTGTCATCATTCTATTCGGCATTCAATTACCTTCCATAAAAAACTAAATCTAGCAAAATCGGATGAGATTTACTCGATTTATGTGCAAAAAACACTTAGGGCCAAGTAACGACCTTTGAGCCCTCCCAAGAGGCCCACGTTGCACCTTACCCAAAAACAATGTTCAGCAACTTTGTTCTACTCGTCAAAACCTTTCATTTGATATATCACAAGCAGCCATTGCGTGCGTATTTCGGTAGATATCGTCGAAAGACTGAAAAACACCTATAGGGCCCTAGCTCTGGAAGGGCCGACCCTACCATGCCCATTTTCGAACTTGACCTTACTTTTGTCGATACCAATCGGGGAAAAAAAGAATTTTGAAAAAAGGTTGTGATTTACTCAAGCTAGAGGGGTCACGGACAGACGGACAGACGGACATTTTTTAGCCCCGTACGAAGTAACGGGGGCTTATAAGATTAATATGCCGTTTGTAACACGTCGAATTGGAAGCAGACAGTAAGGGCAAAGCATTTGGTTATGTTCATAGATGACGAATACGCAATAAAACAAGGCATCAGAACAGTCGGAGCGTTTGCTGCGACTTAGCCCCGTACGACCCGTAATCCTATTTCGTCCGTAACCATAATACGTCCGTAGCCGTAATACGCCCCACGGTGTGCCTTAACCAACTTTAAATGGAAGTGTCGCACCACATCGGATTTTTTTTGCTAATTCAATAGGGGGAGGTAGACTGGTTACAAAAATAGCAATAATAAGAAAAACGGCTGGGAGATTTTTTTTTTGCGACCACTTTGAAGTCATTTTTCCATACATTTTCGTGTATTTTATGAAAATGACAAAAATGTTTTTTTCGCCAAAATACGCATTCACAATTTTTATCATTAAAAAACATTATTTTTAGCAAAAAATTCTTCTACAGTATGCATCTAAACATTGAGATTTCGTTTATACAGCTATTTGGATATATCAAATTCTGCTGGACATGAAAAATAAATTGGGTGTATAAACGAAATCTCAATGTTTAGAGGCATACTGTAGAAGAATTTTTTGCTAAAAATAATGTTTTTTAATGATAAAAATTGTGAATGCGTATTTTGGCGAAAAAAACATTTTTGTCATTTTCATAAAATACATGAAAATGTATGGAAAAATGACTTCAAAGTGGTCGCAAAAAAAATTCTCCCAGCCGTTTTTCTTATTATTGCTATTTTTGTAACCAGACTACCTCCCCCTATTGAATTAGCAAAAAAAATCCGATGTGGTGCGACACTTCCATTCAAAGTTGGTTAAGGCACAGGGTGGCCCGCAACCCTAATACGTCACGGGTGTGACATCTCTTTGTTAAAACATAAAGTACATTCTTCGAGAGAATCTTTCCCCTGAAGTTAGCTAATAGTGGAATAGTCAAAATGTCATTCATAATTGTGTGCGTGTGACGCGAGTGACAATCAATCACAACAAAAATTTTGTTTTACTTATAATCGTTCGATTGGAAAATACTATTCCGCAAGCCAGTTGTTTGTGTTTAATTAATTATAATAATTATACGAAAACGAGACTGCTTCCCGAATGGTATGGTTAGAACAAATTTAGATAAAACGGATCAGCTATTGGGTTCGAAGTTCTGAGGTATTTTTCATTTACTGAAACTGTTTACATTTGAACCGCAGATCGAATGGTTTTTTCTGTTATAGTTGACCAATTGATTCATCCTAAGAACATTTTGCTATAAAAGACTACACTCTCAATGTCCATCATTTATTTCGGTCGTCGCTGTCGACTAGAGAAGATCAATTCAGATGTTAAATGTGGACCGATCCGATAGTTTGTTTGCATTTAGTCATTCGATAAAATAAGAGACTGTGGTCTTCAATTCATTTTTTTTATTTATAATCTCTTCACGTTAAGAACAAATCTCAATAACAGCTGTAAAACATGTTTGCCGCTTAAGAATCATTGTTCAATAAATTTTTTTTTGCGTACTTTCCAATTCCTTCCTTTTTGATTCGGTGTTCGAAGGCCAGCTTCTGAATTAAATTTGGGTTTTCGGGTAAAGTAGTAATTTTGCCACACAGAAATTGGTTGATATTGGTACAAAATGATAGAATGGTACGATCGACAGCAAGATTTTTTACTTTTCGCTCGATAGCATCGATGTGGTCTGCACAACCGATGACATTTACGTTGGCTGACTCAACGCTGAGAAGAAGCTTTTGTTTCACGGAATCTTCCGAGCAAATTTCAGCGATTGTCTTGTTGATAGTGCTCAGAAGATTTTCAATACTGTTGAGTGTTGTTTTCGGATCCATCAAATTAAAGTTTTCGGTACAGTCGTTGCAGTGGCTTGTCTTAAACAGATTTTGGAAGACCCAATTGGCATCATTAGAAATAATTTCTGTTTGATTCAGTTCCACATTTGGTTGACGCAATTCAAAATTACGATTGGTTGCTACACCATCGTCAGAATGAAAGATCGACTGGCTATCATCATCGTCGGTTTCCGGGTCGAAAACGATCATCGAATCGTACTCAAGTGAACTCAAATTATCACAACCACGACTTGTCAGCTTAGCTTCAGGGTAGGATGCTTCGTTTTGATTATTTGACTGTTGTTGGCATACAGATATGAACTCGTGTATGTTCGTGAGCATTGAAGTTGAGTTATCAGGCTGGCAGTTCGCTCTTAAAGAATTCGTTCCGGTTATATTATTTATCAGCATTGTCGCGTAGCCAGTTCGATACTGGCTGGCTGTCGTTTTGTTGCTTTGATTGCAAGACTTGACGCATCCAAAAAAAATTTCGAGTCCGTCTTGAGTAGTGTCCCTTAAGGAAAGAAATATTTGTCAATTTTCATCACTTGCTGTTAAAAACAGAAAAATCATAAATCTGTTTGTTGAGAAAGTAATAAAATTCCATTTATTAGAAGGCTGTTCGGTCGATCGCAGTTGAACGTCGTCGAGCGCCGTCGACTGCTGTCGAGCGCCGTCAACTGTTGTCAAACGCGGTCAAAAACAATTCGACCCAAAAATTCAGGTAATGTTATAAAGGCAAACCTGACCGATTTGACCTGAACCTGAAAATCGAATTATGGAATCAGCTCAATACAGGCTAAATCTGAAATAGGTAAGGTCAGGTCAGTACAAATTTGAAATGAAAATCAGGTCAGATGGGTCACATCAAATTCAGGTCAAACCAGCTTTTAGATTTTCAGGTCAGGTCAAAAGCCGACATATTCCGAGCCTTTGTCGAATCGCGCGTGCAAATAATGTTTTTTTCCCGGTATCCAAATTCCATCTCCCGATTTTTCTCGGTATCCACTAAAATTCGACCAAGTCTCCCGGTAATAATATAGTAATTTTCCTGTAAAAATGTTGGGATTTCCTGGTTATTTTCAACATAGAGGTAAAGAGGTAAATCCTCTTTAAGATTCGTGAACACATATGAGATCATTTCATGATAATTTTTCCCGATTTCAGATCCTTCCCATATTTCTGGTAATTTTCCGATTTCTGGTCATTTCCTAAATTCTGGACATTTCCTGAATTCTGGTCATTTCCAGATTTCTGGTCATTTCCCGATTTCTGATCCCGATTTTTTTTCTATTTCTTCCCGCTGGATCGGGTAGATTTCCCGGTATACGGTTTTTCGGCAAAAAAAATCCCGGTGTCCTAGATACCAAGGATACACATTATTTGCACACTCGAGTCGAATTGTTTTAAATTGAACTCAAACCTATTGTCGATATTTGTAATTGCTGAGGAGATTACAACATGGATTATCACATGAATTATACCTTATGTTAACTTTCTCGATTTTCGCGTTAAAACATGTTGTTGCCACCGCCTGATAGCCTCGCAGTGTGGATTCGAATTTCTTCAGGACGGATGATCGGTTATTCCTAGCGCCAGTAATCTTATCGACGTAGAACATATTTTCCAGCATCACCAAGGCGTACTCCCAATATTCGAAATGTAGTGACTTCGCCGTAACAGCACTTTTGAGTGAATCTGCTGGGTGACTGTCTGAGCCATTAACACTGTCAAACAGGTCGTTCATGAAGAAGAGCAAACGTGCTGTACTGGTGCAATGTTCCGGCATTGTTGCTTGTTCTATGCATCGAAGCATTTCCGATCCACACGCGTTGCTAAAAACTTGCGTTGCAACCGCCACTTTCATCTTTAACTTGTTTGGTTTTAAATGTTCGGGAGTAAGTTTTGTCAACACGCGATGTGGAGATTCGAAGTCGATTCTGTACAATTCGCTGATATCATTCCAAGTGGCGATCTGTAACGACCCGTCATATTCTTCGAAGCCAGGTTGCCATCTTTCTGTTATAAAGTGTGCCAAGTTTTTGGTCTGCAAATTATTTCTGATCACTTTTATGAGATGGGGTGGATCGAAGGTGTGCGTGATTTGATGTCCGTTAATTTTGTATTGTAGAACGTCTCCCGTTTGTTTTTTTTGGAGAGCATTCGGGTACACCAATGCGTTGACTGCATACGCGTTCGTGCTGCATGTGTCGCAAACCGACAAAATTGGAACCAGACCTTTTGAAAAAATGATAGTCGTGGTCAGGAACAGACATTGTGCAGTGCACTTGAAAGATATCGGTAATTCAGAGATTCTTTTGAAAATGAAGCTACCAAAATCGGACGAATTTTACAGCGGACTTACTTCGATGTGCCTGGATAGATATTAGTCTCTAGAAGATAAAGCCATCGTCAGAAACATTCTTTGAAACTTGTGTGGGTATTAGCCACTGGCTAGTGAGAGGCAATCAAAAACCGAAGACATGCATTTTTCTTATAGAGTTATCCCTAGATTCCAGATACACGAGATCAAAAAATATTCTTTCTTCACCATATGTGGCTACTTACTTACGATTTCGATATCAGAGAGAACACAAACATATAAAAAGAGAAAATTAAAAAATTGCATGTTTTTAGGCACCAAAACTTCGTAGCTGGAAATTGCGTCCGATTTTGGTAGGTAAGTTTTCAAAACAGTCCCTCATTGCAATTTCAAAACAGCGTAAACAGCTTCAGAAGATTCAATTTTGCTAGGTGGTTATGTTACCGTTGCTGTCTTTAGATTATGAACATCATCTATAAACTTACCTGTGATTAAGACTCTTTCAACCATCAGTTTGATGAGTTCAACCAATACGAACGATTTCAATCCGCCCGTATAAAAATATCCAACTGACTGCTTATAAGGTACTTCAATTCCTCGTACCATGAATGTCAGGGCATGCGTTGCAAAGGTTGGTTCTTTCGGTTTTAGAATTTCAGCGAAGCCTTCTATTATGTCCTGAGATTGGCAGTAGTCCAAATGTTCACTTAACGCAACTTCATCCCATCCAAACGTACATAATTTTTTGTTTTCAGGCCAGTCTTTAACGACCACTTTGATTGCTTCTAGAACTTTTTCATCGACACCGGCTTTGAATACGAGCTGTGCACTGTACCGGCCTATTGTTCTTTTCGTTGGTAAACAACACCACTTTTCATTGAACCGATAGGCTTTCGGCCCTTGTTTATACATTGCCAGGCAGAGGCTTTTCTGTTTCGGTGTATATCGTCTGGCGTGCTTAGAACGTTCACAGTTCTTCAACTGCATGGTAACGAACTCCAACAATTGTTCATTGAATTTGGTCCTCAAGTAATCGAGGACTTTTGAGTCGTTCAACTTATTGGCTTTGACTTTCTGCTGAAGCTCCTTTGCTCGTCTCTTGTAATAACCTAACGTATTCGATTGACGCGATACATTCTGGAATAAGAAACAAAAGATCTGCGTGACATAGTGAATTGGTCCAGCACACCGACATTTATGTTTTCAGGGATTTTAATTTTCAATTTCCGATTTTAAGGAAAAACGTTTTGTCAAGACGTTTAATCTCGAGTTCAACTCTTTACTCAAGAGAACACACTTTCCCAAAATTTTTATTCTTTAGACTCTCGAATTCTATTTTCTAGCTACTTCTGTCAGAGAGTTTATTACACAATCAAAATAATCATCACCCATTTCTTCCTCATTTTCAAACTAGGCTTGAATATGAGATTTGTCATTACGAATTTCAATAAGTTTTCTAACAGCTAATTCCATGGTGCAGAACTCTCTCTTCAGAATGTTACGTATGTGAAACTTACAGTAGTTCAAGGAAACGTAGTAAAAGCTCAAAGAAACACAGTAGAAGTTCAAAGAAACGCAACGCTTTTCCTTGAAATATCTGCATGCAGCTATGTCGTTACATCAAGTCACCCTTAGGGCATCAGGTAAAATTTGTAAGTCATTCAGAAATGCTTTGATCTGTTCCTTGTAGTTACTCGATTCAATTGTCAGAAACACAACGAAAACATATAGGACGAACACATTTATTAGACAAAAAACAAACAACACAGAACATGTAAATGACGTCCAATATATCCCACAAACCGTGCATATTGATAGTTTGGAGCGCGCCTTACGACCACTTCTTTTGTCCGAGCGAACAGCAATATCTTCCTCGGAACTAATGGCTTCCACATCAACATCACTGTCGTGTTCCGTCCCATCAACAGCTTCATTATTCGACTGATTACCCTAGGATATTAAAACACTTTTAGTTGATCAGATGTGAGGCAATGAGGCATGAGCTTTAGGCTTTGGGAAACGTACGTCTGTTGCAGATTGGAACGAGTGTTTCGACATTTGGAGCTGAAACTAAATAGAGATCATATAAGTCATCTGAAAATAGGGAGACTCGTTGGTAACTTACACCGTCATCGTCCGGCAAAAAGAGGCTCGGCATAGCATCATGCTTGACTACAATTTGCCCTTTTCCATTTATTTGAAGATCCGATT
Source organism: Bradysia coprophila (assembly GCF_014529535.1). Lineage (NCBI taxonomy): Eukaryota > Metazoa > Arthropoda > Insecta > Diptera > Sciaridae > Bradysia > Bradysia coprophila. Next base: position 1,031,164 of record NW_023503751.1, on the reverse strand, counting down.
CCTTGAAGTGCTTTCTACATATTTTGTAGAACGAACCCGATAGTTTGTTTTCATTGAGGCGTTCGATTAAATGATGGGACTTTGTAGCAGTGACCCATTTTCGCGCTGCCAATTGGTTCTTCGGGAAGCTGTGTAAACCGTTTTTTGCGATAGTTTCGCATCCCCGCACGCTACACTCGAGAACCATTCTTGAAAATTCGAAAATACCAGATCTTTTCAGTTGAAATTTAGCGAAATGATTTCATATCAAAAGTACCTGTTGATGTCGTTGCAAACACGTTTAAAGAATTCAAAATTATAAACTGATATCGAATGACAGTTGTTCGCATTGAAGTTGGCTCTGTATTTTCACAATACGCTTATATGTGTATGTGTATATAGAATCAATCGAAATGAAAAGACAATGGGCTGACAGACCCGTGTCTACAACCCTCTAATGCGTCTGTTACCAAAATGCAAGTCAAGTTGGGCATGGTCAAATTTACTGAAAGTGTTCATTTTTAAAATTGCGCATAGCGCAATTACGAAAGCCCGTACGAAGTACCTCTCAAATAAAACCAACAATTTACGATATTATTTTAGAAACCCAAAATTTTTTGCCAACTTTCTATTGAGTATTCAATTATCTCTCAAATGAAACAAAAACTAGCAAAATCGGATGAGATTTACTCGCTTTATGTGCAAAAAACACTTAGGGCCGAGTAGCGGCCTTAGTCCAAGGGCCCAAATTTGAAACTTTTTTCGCCACGTTCTTTTGTAGAGTAGACTCAAGGTACTCCAACACAATTCGAAAATACAAAAATGCTACTTCATGTATAAAACTTCATAAGAGCACGGAGAAATTCAGAATTGGCCGAGGTGTAAGGCAGGGTGACACCATTTCACCGAAATTATTCACGGCGATTCTGCAGAGTGTTTTTAGGAAGTTAAACTGGAGTAAAATGGGAATAAAGATAAATGGAGAGTACCTGAGCAATCTCCGCTTCGCTGATGACATTGTACCGATAGCAGCGAATCTAGGTCAGGCTCAGCTTATGCTACAACAGTTAAGTGAAGAGGCAAGCAAAGTTGGCCTCAAGATGAACTTATCGACACCATCGTCATGACCAACACCGGGTGCGATAGAGAAATCAAAATTGGTGACACTGTCATTGAACGAGTCGACAGCTACGTATATCTAGTACATAAACTGAAGTTAGGTCTGGACAACCAGACTGCAGAAATAAGACGTAGGATTGGTCTTGCATGGGCAGCGTTCGGAAAACTCAGACTCATTTTCAAAAGCAAAATGAATAATAGTCTGAAACGCAAAGTTTTCGACACTTGTGTCCTTCCAGTGCTCACTTATGGAGCGGAAACGTTGACTTTAACGAAAGCATCCGAAGATAAATTGAGAGTGACACAAAGAGCCATGGATCGGAGTATGCTTGGAATAACACTCAGAGACAGAATGACGAATCAATGGATTCGACAACAAACCAGGGTCGTTGATGTCATGGAAAGAACAGCATCTCTGAAATGGAGTATGAGTATAGGGAATAACAATTCTGGTAGATTGTGGCTATTTTTTTGCGTTTATTCTTCATCAACTGCTTCACGTTAGACAGGTTAACTAAATTTAAACAAAATTAAGTTTACCCAAGCCATTAATTTGAATTTGTATCTTCAGTCGGATACACAGCGATACTCTTTTGTTTTAACTTTAAACGGACCACAAACCAAAACCAGCTCCTGTGCTGTGCCAACACAATTTATTTGAAACGACCATTCCATTTCAAAAGTATCCGTTTGACTAATGATGGTCTGCAATGTTTTCTCATTAAATTTTTCTTTTGCAATTTCGACATTTGATTCTAGCCGAGATTTTAAGATACCGATTGATGCCTCGGAGCTCATACTAAGTCCCAGTTTTTCAGCTAACTTTGTAGATTCCGATAAGGTATTTGTCGTTTGAGAAGATGTTGTGAGTCCACTTTTGAATTTTACATTGCATTGCGAAATTCCTTGATGGCATCCGATTACAGTTTCCCAGTGTCCTCTCTGTAATTCACATGCATTTGCGGGATGTGGTACGCGACAGCAGGCTAAATCAACATTGTTCAATGCAGTGTCATCGCCTTTGCCACCTTGAGACCGTTCAACCTGAGTACGAATTCCGCAAATAGCTGTCTCCGGTGGACACATTCTGTTTGTGGTTCTCCATTCACCGAAAGTTACAATCTCCCCTCCTCTGATATTCGCACTAGTACCATCGTTGTTAGCACAGATTAAGTTAAAATCCACAGCAGCTGTATCGTCACCACGACCACCTTGACTAGATTCCGATCTAAGTTCAAAACCATTGCCAAGTCCATTAGGACAATATTTACGTCCTCTGTACTCGCCCCAACCACCTTCACTACTGACAATGTCTTTCTGAAAGATTCCTTTTAAACTGGTACATATAAGCTTTACTGAGTTCAGTGCTGTGTCATCGTCACCTCCTTGGTTACCTTCTACCTTTAAGTCGAAACCGGTAACATAACTTCCTTCTGGACAAAAGTCGGCTCCACCCCAGTCACCCCAGTTCGTTATTCTGTTCGACTCAATCCATTGTATGACGTCCAGGCGAGCTTCCATCTTACTTACCAATAAGCAAATACTTAAAGTCAACAGTATTTTTCGAAAAACCATTATTGTAACTGTAGGACCGTACAGTGTTTCAGTAAGATCTGATCAAACGAAAAATTCCAAGTGATTTGAAGCTTATTTTTCATCTCTTTATATACCGCTTGTCAGACGAAAATATGTTAAATTTTCGCGTTCTGTTATGTTAACACCCAATTAGTTAACAAATAGTAATCTTGTCAAGTGAGATAAATTGTTTCTTTGATTATATTCGAGGTGGTGCTCACTAGTAATGTACATTTTATGTACGTAAACGTTTGCTCTTTATTTTTTTGGACATTTAATGAGAACTTAATGTATATTAAAGTTTGTGATGTGATTTAGTTGTACATCTTATGTACAAATTAACGAGTGCCAGGTTTGTGCTTCGGTGTATGTACATCTCTTGTACAAATTATTGGGTGCGAGGGATTCTTCTGAAAAACAGAAGACCGAAATCGGACACATTTTCTATTGGAATTTTTTATATGTGCCTAGAAAGGTATCCGACACCAGAACCCAAAACCACTTTCAAAAAAATTCTTCGAAGCTTGTGTGGCTGGTAAGTGGTCATCAAAAACCGAAAACTTGCACTTTTCTTACAAAAATTACTCCACCTACACGAGCCGTACGTGTGGGATGTCATTAGAAAGGTAATTGCATGTACTTCCGGGGCAAATAGGGTTTTTGATCACCTCACACTAGCCACACAAGCTTCGAACAACTTTGGGACAAGGGGTCCCGGATATTATTGAGGAGTTATAGCTCATTCGATTCGTTGAACTGTTGTGAGTAAAACGTAGAACTACGGTTGGTGAACTTTATTTTGTTGCAGTGACATAAGTCCGAGACATGGTATGTATGGGGCGAGAGCCTAGCGTCTGTAGTACCATGTCATGGAAAAACATACTTGGATAAGTTTCACTGCAAAGGGTTGGAGCGACCTTAGTAAAAGTCCACCCCAAATCGACGAATATTTTCTTTCGTTTTTTTCCGCTTTTTTGAAATGTAGAGTAGAATAAGAATGGATTAATTTCAGCACCAATTACAGTATAGATTACTGGACCACATCAATTGAACAAGTAATGTACATTCGGTGTACATTTCGTGTGACGAATTTGCACCAAAAAAATGTGAAAAACTTCCTGCTAGTGAGAAAAAATAGCCATTAAATGTGCGGAAGTCAAGGCACATTCGGTGTGATGGGCCCGATTTCCGATGGCAATTTATGTGCATTTCGTGGGACAATTTGTTAAATGAGAAAATACATCAATTGGAAAAATGAAAAAATGACTTATAATTAAAATGAGTTTTTAAGTTAGTATCGCTGTTACTCCGTTGCAGCCTAGTAATATGCATTTTTTCTCTTCAACGTATTAGATCATCTAAAATTGGTATGAAAATTACGCTTCGCTCTGGAGGGGTATACCAGATCGCAAATTTCAAATAGATATCATTTCCAACTTGAAAAAGAGTACAAAAGAATACGTAAGTCGGAACAAGAAAAGACTCCAAAAGAGTACATTATTTGGAAGTGCCAAAGATTACGTACCATTAATTTGGCGATTTCATTAAATCAAATTATTCTTAAATCGTCAATATTTGAAGAAAAAAAATACATGAAGCATCGGCTGCATCGCCCTGCCATTACCAACGCTGACTGCCCTGGACCATCTGTATGTGCCTACATAGCACCACCTTCTGGAAAAAATCGAGTACAACGACGTCTTGAGAAATTTTCTGTACCAGCAACTTCACCGTCGCAGCAGCCACAGCCAATTTTACTGCCACAGCAACCAGACCAAATATTACCGCCACTGCAGCCACAACCAATTTTGCCACCCAAGCTTCAAGAAAGAATTGATCAAAATTCTGATAAACCCGAACAGTCAACGCCTGTAGACTATATTGCACGAAGTTCAACACCGATAGGGAATGGAAACTCGACATCAATTGAAAATGGATCCAACGAACCGATGATAACGAACGAATTCATTCAACCAACCAATGGTGCGATATGATCGATTTGGACAATGACACTGGACCAGTTGATTTCTCCATTGAAACGGAAGAAGAATTGTTGGACGTTTCAGAATAAAAAAATAAATTTTGGGGGGAAGTATCTGTGGTGACACAGTACTCATTTGAATTGGATATAATCGAGCTGGCTTTGAACCGCCTTTATACTGTAGACCTTATAGAAATAAATCATTATATTCACAACCTCGAAAGAGGTAACATCTATGGGTTTTCCTTACACGGTGAGACCTAAAAATTTTAAATAAACGTGCAAGTCAACATCCAGGTTTTTTTCATAAGTGAGTTGGGGGAGGGAAGTGCTATTCAAGTAAACAAGTTTTAGCAAAATCCCCTTAGCTGTTCCTGAGAACCAGCACCAGCGTCAGCCAGGCCTTGTGAAACTGTGAGGATTAAGATTTACATTGGAATTGGTAGAGGGACAAATTCTAAGATTTACAGTGTAAAAATTATGGCTCTCGATAATTTCTTCATCGAGTAGCTCAAAGTAAAAATTTCACCATTTTAAAAGACTGATATCTCCTTTACAAAGCAACCGGGGAAGCCTTTGAATGATGATCCCAGACAAGTTTTTTAAACCCTTTTGAACAGCAAAAAAATTATTTTTGAATCGAAGTTTTCTGTTACATTGTCAGAAATTGCACTTTTAGGCTACCCTCGGTGAACTTTGGACGCTTCAATACCTTACTGGTAAGTGTATTTGCCGTCAATTTGGTTGCTTATATGGTAGCCTGGGGTCTCAGCTTGACAACGATACCAAATATGCCATACTTTATGCTTTACAAGCATTATTGATGAAAAAGTTTTGCATCGAGGTCGCTCTACTCGCAAATCTAGAGCTATCTAGAGGAATTACCTATTTTTAAGAAAAACAAAACACTTTAAATGTTTGATGGATATAAGAAAGACATTTATTTGTACAAAATTTTGACAGATGAAATAAATTGAGAGAATAGAGAGCCGGCGCAATTTCTTCGCAATTATTCAGCGCAATAATAATTTTCTCAAAACTCAAATTTTGAAATGCGAAACTAATCTCCCATAAGCCCTTTCTCGGAATTATTTTACGTAATGTTCAAAACAAACGAGGCATTGAAAACGTGTTTTGGTCCTATTTTTCATGACGAAATTTTCGAAACAGTCAAATGAAGTTAGAACTTTTTCTATTCAAAATCGCGACTGCTGCATCTGTCAATGAAAACTAGGACCAAAACACGTTTTCAATGCCTCGTTTGTTTTGAGCATAATGCTTTCTTTACATCGGGCGTCTGAGGAGGGGTGCCGCACTTCTTGGACTATGCACGGTGATCCACAAGCAAGAAAAAGTTGTATGAAAGGGTACCCAAAAAATTAGCGTTACTGGTAGTAAAGGGGGGTAGTATCCCTACAAAAAAACCACACCGCAAGGTCTGAGCTGATCCCTTCTCATACAACATTTTTGAATTTCGATTTTTTGTCGAATTTCTTGGGGTTTCTCAACAGATATTGTGATTCATCGATAATTTTGGATTATTTTATTGCGTGTAACTCTAGACTGAACACAGGAGGGCTATTGTAGCGGCCCAGAATTTTCTATTTCCACTCGAGGTGCCAATTTAGTCCAAGGGGTGCGGTACTCCTCGTTAAACCTTGGCCATGACAAATTTACATGACATCATTAACAATTGGATTTGTATCCGCAGTTTAATATTAGAATTTAAAATAGTAAATTTAGAAATATTGACTATTTTATTAAATAATATTTTTTGTTCCAAAATATTCTCTTCAATATTTATTGCGAATGCTAATATTGCGATATTCGCGACGCGTGCAACAATAAAAATAATAAATTAAAAAGAGCTCAAATAAATTCCGTATTATGACAAAATTGGATATGATGAATAGTAATAGAAAATGCTAAATCTATATTTGCCAGTGTCGATTTTAGTAAACCCAAAAAAGGTTTCCGCGTTGTGATTGCAATTATCGTATTCTGCCTTCCTTTAAAGAAAGAAAGGAATATTTAAAACTATGCCTGATGTGACTGGAAGGTGTCTTAATAACCCGTAAACATAGTAAAAGTCTTATAAAATGTTTACATCTTAGAAATTGCACATAGGATAGGATTGAATTACACGCAAAAATGAAAACGAAAATTCTCGTTGACATTTCAAAAAAGCTATACAAACTATACCAAAGCACCTACCAGGGTAATAGAGTGTTCCATTTCGGAGATGGTTCAAGTGTGTCCCACGGCATCTTCATATAAAAAATACCGAAAGTGAACACGTAACTCATTTTTTGTATGATGTCCCACGGCATAAAAGTGAACTATATCCGAAATGGAACGCCCTATAGAGGTTTTACCATGTCAAATAGAGTAGTTCTTTGATACCAATAATACCATTAGCAGCCTTAGTGGTAATTTTGCAATGACATTTAGAAAAACAAGGTTACAGTCGGAGCGTTTGCTGTGACTGAGCCACAAAGTGTGTTATTTGTCGATTGCTGTTCTTGGTGCCGGCTTTTTTCCGTGTTCATCGTTTTTGCTTGTATCGTGTCCACACGTCGGATGCTTTCTTCGTCGGTTTAGTTAAAACTTTTGCCACAAATGACAATCGATCGCTCTCGAATAAAGTAATTGTGCGCCGTTCAGTTCCATGTTCCGTGTTTTCTAGGTTACGTGTAGGTCCTTTGACTTCAGACTTCCGGCAAGTTTTTTTTACATTTCTTTAATTTATTAAGATACGTTGTCCGGTGCTTCAACTTCCAACGACTTACCATTGGGAGTTGCCAATCCAAAAAAATCTGCGTCGCAAAGTGGTAAATGTTCAGGAACAGACCAGCAAGAAAATTTATCTGCCAGATGCGACGCAGATTTTTTTGGTTCAATTTTAGTTGTTACGTCTAATTTTTTTTTTGTAAAAATTATTTGGCAGATGATGAGAAAACCTAAGCCAGCTTGTTTGAACTAATTGGGTGTAAAATTTAATTTTTGCGTAACGAAGCTGAAAGCGTCAACTCTAGCGATATCATTCATTTTAGAAATTGTATTTCAAAGACTGCGTTTCACTTTTCTCGAAGAGATTTTTGTTGGGATATCAGTCGTTTTAGAAGTGTAGTCAACACTGCTTTTTATAACAGTTTACAGTTTTATTTCGAAAATTTGACGAAATTCGAAAATTTGACGAAATTCGAAAATTTGACGAAATTCGAAAATTTGACGAAATTCGAAAATTTGACGAAATTCGAAAATTTGACGAAATTCGAAAATTTGACGAAAATTGACGAAATTCGAAAATTTGACGAAATTCGAAAATTTGACGAAATTTGAAAATTTGACGAAATTCGAAAATTTGACGAAATTCGAAAATTTGACGAAATTCGAAAATTTGACGAAATTCGAAAATTTGACGAAATTCGAAAATTTGACGAAAATCGAAAATTTGACGAAAATCGAAAATTTGACGAAAATCGAAAATTTGACGAAAATCGAAAATTTGACGAAATTCGAAATTTGACGAAAATCTGCCACCATTCAAGAAATATCTCTAAAACCCTAATTGACCCACCCATTTCCAACTTTCGACATTTTTCACATATGCCCCTCTGTTCTACTCGTAAAACTCTGAGACTTTGCCGAAGAAAGTAACTCTCTATCTGCCACCATTCAAGAAATACCTCTAAAAACATAATTGACCCACCCATTTCCAACTTTCGACATTTTTCACATATGCCCCTCTGTTCTACTCGTAAAACTCTGAGACTTTGCCGAAGAAATTAACTCTCTATCTCTCATAATCGCAAAAATATTAGTCCTTTCATCCTACGCTCGAGTAGCTCAAAATTTGGTCACTCTAATCACTCTAGCTCAAACGAATCTGCCCCGATTTTTTTAATTATTTTTTTGTTCGAATCGTGTTACGAATACCTTTCATTTGATGGGTCGCACGCCTCTGTAGATTTCAATACAGCTAAGCTACAGCCGAAAACGCGTTCCCGACCCTCGAAAACCACACTCAGAAACCACTTCGAGGCCAATAAAACAAAATTCTGGTTTTTCCTGGGGTAGTGGCGTATCACATTTTCATTTTTATGCCCACCCTGAGGTTCCTGCAAAATTTCATGGAGATTGGCTGACTAGTTTCCGAGATCGACCGTCGATAGATAGATAGATAGATAGAAACATACAGAGTAAGTTGAAAGATTTTGATTATTTGGAAAACGTTAATTTGGTGCATTTTCTATCAAAATGACCAACTTCAAAACGATGTATCTCCGGCAATTTTAAAGTTACATAGTCGAGTGATAGCTCGTTTTGCTCGTATTTGAAGGGCGAATAAGATAGAATAGGATTTGTGGTGATACAGGCCAAAGGAAAGAAACCTAAATTCTCGCCTATATATAGTTGCCGCGTCTCAAAAAAATTTCTTCGTTCTTTTTTTGGAAGTTAGACTGCGTCAAGTCCTCCGCTATCCCTCCGGACATGATAATAACGAAAAGACTGCACCAAGCTCAAAGTGCATAATTGCAGACAATTGCGTAATCTTATGACAAAGAAAGTATTGAACTTTAGAGTGGCCATATATAACCGGAATCAGATGTGCTGTAGCATGAAAGTTCGATAAAAACATAGCGTATAATCGCAGTTGTCTCTTAGCATTCTTTGTCATGTGAATAATGTGCGTGGATCCTATGCTACTTCTTATCAAAATTTATTCTGTATACACATTCTACTCGATAGGTACTCTGACAAGTTTGTGTTAAGTGTGCACACATAATAAATTTCATTAGTTGTAGTGCTAAGGGGCCATTCATAAATTACGCACGCGGCAAATTAGGATTTTTCGACACCGTCCTACCCCCTCACACGCTTTTGTCCGTTTTTCGTAAGCACCTCCCCGCGTGAAAGTGCGCATAAAATGTAAGCCAAACAATAAATCGAAATTTCTACCAAAATCAGTATTTTTCAAGATAGATCAAGTTTATGTCACAAAAAAGCAATGAGAACACAATTTTTGATACGTAGAGCCAGACGACACTAGCATCAAGTGTTCGTCTAATGTCGCTTATTGCGAAAGATGATACATTGTTTGTTCTAGTCGAAATATTTACTTCAAATTTTAAAATGCTCTTACATCAAGTGCTGCAAGCAATGACAAAGCTTTTTGTTTTAGTTTTTTCCCCACTTAGAGAGTTTTCCAACACCAGTTCCAATCAATCAAACAAAAGATGTCCATTGTTCCTTTAGTTAGCAATCGCCAAAAGCGAATTAACGAACAATCAAGTTGTCGTTCCCAAAATTAAATGCGCGAACATGCTTCCGTGGAAAACACTTTAGTCCAATATGTTCGATTATAGACTTTTGAAGACGAAAAGATTTGCAAAAAAAATGTTAAGAGCGTAAAACCAGAAAAAAACGAGCCATCAGAACAGTCGGAGCGTTTGCTGCGACTGAGCCCCGTACGAACTCGTATATCTATTGTCCCTAGTATAGTGCGTCTGTCACCCTACTTTGACCGTAGACCTATTGCACCCGTAAACATAGTTGAAGTCAAATTATTATGAAATGTGTACATCTTAGAAATTGCACATAGCGCATAAAAAATGTAACAAAAGTTTCAAATAGCTCTAAAATTTTAATTTATTGAGTATACATACATATAGGGCCCTAGTAGCGACCTTAGTCCAAGGATCCAAATTTAATTTTTTTTTCAACAACATTCTATTCGGTGTTCGATTATCTTTCAAATGAAACAAAAATTACGAAAAACGGATGAAATTTACTCGAGTTATATGTGAAATACACATAGGGCCCTAGTAGCGGCCTTAGGCCAAGGACCCAAATTTTTTTTTTTTCAACAACATTCTATTCGGCCTTCGATTACCTTCCAAATGAAACAAAAATTCGGCAGAACGGACGAAATTTACTCTAGTTATGGGTAAAATACACATAGGGCCCTAGAAGCGGCCTTAGTCTAAGACCCAATTTTTTTTTCAACAGCATTCTATTCGGCCTTCGATTACCTTCCAAATGAAACTAAAATTACGAAAAACGGATGAAATTTACTCGAGTTGTATGTAAAATACACATAGGACCCTAGTACCGGCCTTAGTCCGAGGACCAAAATTTAATTATTTTTCAACAACATTCGATTCGGTGCTCGATTACCATCCAAATGAAACAAAAATTCGGAAGAACGGATGAAATTTACTCGAGTTATAGGCAAAATACACATAGGGCCCTAGAAGCGGCCTTAGTCCAAGGACCAAATTTTTTTTAACAGCATTCTATTCGGCCTTCGATTTACTTCCAAATGAAACTAAAATTACGAAAAACGGATGAAATTACTCGAGTTATATGCAAAATACACATAGGGCCGAGTAGCCTTTCACTTCTAAGGCCCTAACTCACGGTCCATTCACCCGATTTTAAAAAACTTTTTTTCCTGAATTGGTATCGACAATACCTATCGTTTGCCGTTTCATTTATATCGTTTATTTTGCCATAAATATCACCAAAAGACCTTAAAACACTTAGGTGGCCCTAACTCACGAAAGGCCGACCCGAATATGCCTCACTCTTCGAACTTAGCCTCACTATTTTAACTACCTTTCAGTGATTTTTGAAATCGGATTTGATTTACTCAAGATATCGACGTGACGGACAGACGGACAGACAAAATTTTTATTGCGGATTCGTCATCTATGAACATAGGCAAACACTTTGCCCTTACCGTCTGCTTCGAATTCCATCAATTACACACGGCATCGTAATCCTATAAGCCCCTTTGTACTTCGTACGGGGCTAAAAACGCGTGATAATTAGACATTAGATCTCATACGAAAGCGATCGGGAACAAGGTGTGTGTTGCTGCCACAGAAGTTGACGGATTTTTTCCATGAACCGTCTAATATTTTCATTACATTCTTCATTGTCCAAGGGCTCGGCAATACAATCACTTTCGTATCCATTTTCGATTATATCTCCCACAGATACGCCTTAAATCGTAATATTCATTTGTGAATAAAATCGAACAATTACACCGGAAATACGAGTTAAATTTGCCGAATAAAGTTCGAAAGTTCACGAATAACAAGCAATCAAAATTACGCAACATGGAGTCCAACGCGAGCAAAACATTGATCAAGCAGACTGTACGAAATGCAATCACGAAACGCAATACCAAATTGTCCGAAGGGAAAGCATGGTCGATGTTCAACCCGAAAATTGTGCGATCGAATGTTAGGCATGTTGCAAACTTTCGAAAACTAACGGGACACGATCTGCTTTACCAACATTTGCATCGAATGAAATTGGTGTCCTCCCCACTTTGCAAGTTCTGTGAAAAAGAAGACCAAACATCAGAACGTATCATGCAATGCCCTGGACTGAAGAGAGAAATCGAAGGCCTAAAAAATCTGCCCGGACGAAGAAGAATTATTTTCGAAACTATATTGACACGTTCGAGGAAAACAATGAACTGAATTTATGATATTTTCGATATTTTCTCAATGTTTGTATATGGTCTCAATGTAGAAATTTCTTAAAACGCTACAAATGCAATGGAACAGTTTCATATAAACTATTTTATATTTGCTACGTCTGGTAGTCCAGTGGCCTCCGGCAATTTCTTTATGCATGATAATAAGGAAAAGTGTGACTTTAAAGTGATCATAGCTTTTCAGTAGATTCATTCTTTTAAGTGAGTGAGATTTATGCTTAGTTTCCTCTTACCAAGAAAGTACTCCGTGTGAGAGATAAAATTGAATTTTTTAAATTTTTCCTTTGTTTATTTGACAGCTCGCTCTCTCACGGCTCTCTCACGGAGTACTCTTTGTTGAGTGGAATGGACACTTTATAGTTTCACATGGTAGGCTTTTGATACGAATAGGTGTTTCGTACGGGTCGGCGTTAGCTATGTTTTTTAATACCTTCTGTTCATGGTGTTATTATATGACTAGTTCGATTCGTGCATGATTTCTAGATCATTGGTTTAAAGGGGTAAGTTGGATTTAGTAATCCAATGATCTAGTATCATTCTAGTATCCAAATGCTTTGCATTTACCGTCTGCTTCGAATTCTTCATGTTACAAACGGCATGGTGTTCTTATAAGCCCCCAGTACTTCGTACGGAACTAAAAATATAGTTCTAGTTCATATACAGACTCATACGTATACGCACAACAAACCAGTCGTTTTAATTATCGTGTTTAAGCCGTTTAAGCGACTTGAAATCAATACACGGTGGGGTTGAACAAAACTTAAATAGAGTCGCGATTATTTTTAACCGACTCCAGATACACGAAATTAATGTAAGACTTGCTTCAAATAACTTTTACCACTTATTTATAACAATTCCACTCATTCTAAAGGAAATGGCACTTGAAGATAGATAATAAATTGAAAATTTCGTCGTAGAGTGACCTTGCTGCAAACAAAATGTCGTAACAGATACTTGTTGTGAGGCTGGTATGGCAAGTGTGGTATCGTTGTAAAGCTTAGACTGCAGGCTGATCAGGCATTATTGTTTTGTTGCAAGATGGGTCTACCTATGTAATTCAGAGGAGTCCAAAAGTGGCCTCGTATGGTGAAAATAAAATTTTTCAAATAGTGTACAATTCAGACAAATTTTGTAAAATCCATTCTCGGCGTTTAATAGAGCATGGAATCCTCTACCAATATCGCCATTCAAAGAGTTTCAAACTTTCTTCGTCTTGGACCATTCAAAGATGTCGAATTTTCGACTTTAGCTGGCTGTGGCTACGTGGTCAAGTTGTCGGGGGGAGCCATTTCAATACGAATTAGCTTAGAATTAGTCCCTCGATCCGTTTCGATAACAATCTGTATTCAAATTGACTCGTCGGTCCCGCACGGCCATGAGTGCCGGTTCTCCGAAACGGCTGGAAAAATTTGCGAACTGAACGTGGTTCCTTACAGTACTCGAGTCCCTCAATAAAAATATATAAAAAAATCAGAGGTGGTGTCGCGACTCTATTTGAGTTTTGTTCAACCCCACCGTGCAATAGACATATGCATATTATTTTCAAAATATCAACGCGAATTATTTTCAGCACTTATTCATGCAGTCAGCCATATAATATAATGATTCCTGATCAAGATTATACCGTTAAGTTCATCTCAACGTTTCTTCTTCTCGTTCGATTTCGCATATTTCGAAAAACATTTTATTCGATTGTTTGAACAGTAAAATTTGCTTTACAATTTACAAAAAAGTTTGAAGCGGCCGCATTTCATGTGATTTGGTGAAAAAAGTTATCACACAGTGCTACACTTCGAAATTGTCTCAAAATGAACATATTGTTCTCAGCAGTGAACACAGTTTTGCTGATCACATTTATTATTGCCAAAACAGTCAGCGCAGAAGGTTAGTTCCACTTCAATTTTACACGTCTCAAACCTTCGATCATTTTTTTAGTGATGTCAATTTTTTAAACCAAGACATAAGAGGGGACCCGTACGAATAGTGTAAAGTATATAAACAAAGCTAAAGGCTAATACACAGTTGGTGAAAAATGCATGCAAAATACATGAATAATGATGTTCGTAACCACAAGTGGCAAAATACGTGAAAAATGTGTTTAATCGCATTCCAAAGTTAACAATTTACATTTCTCTTTCAATCACTGTGTCTCCAATTTTAATTTCTCTGTTGTCGTCGATGTTCGTCATGACCTTCGTTTTCGATAAGTTCATCTTTAAACCCACTTTGCTCGATTCTTCGTTCTACTGCTGTAGCATTGTTTGTGCTTGATCCAGATCGACTGCTATAAGGACAATGTCGTCTGTATCCTTCACTTTCAGTGCGTCGTACTTGTTAAATGCTGGAGGATTTTTAGCTATGTCACTCACAGAGGACAGAATATCTGGATCCAATTTACCAACTAAATGGTTAAATTTTGAGTTGCCAGCTCTTATGCCAGCGGTGGCGAACAGAGCTACAATCTGAAGAAACCAGAGACTAATGGAGCTGCGACAATAGGATTTAAGTCGGCATCCAAATCGTCATCGTTTTCTTCTAGTAGTAGAAGGTTTGCTTCTGCCATTGTTTTTTGTTCCGTCGATGGAAGGTGAACGTAATGGTTTTAGCTGGGGTTTTGTTCACACAAATATATTTGATATTTGGAGCTATAGAACGACCTAAAGATTGTTAAGTATTCGATTACCTCTTTGTAATATCGTAGTTTCTGTACTCAAAAGTGTTGCCAGGAGAGACTCTCGGCTAAAATGCAGTTTACGGAAACAGCCCGGCCAACGCTATTCAAGCTGCACATTGATGAGTCAGTCTCTCGGTCTGACATCTTTTGTGATTTGAGACGTGAGACTGTCTCTTCCGAATTTTCGAGACTTTCGTTTTTCATCACTTCTTCAGCCTGTTTGTAACACTGAATAGTTACCTAGTAATGTTCCGCATTCCTAAACGTTTTTAACTGGAGATATCATTTGAATCTAATCGGTTAACTTGTTCATAAAGAATTATTTGCAACTGGTACTGCACGATGTGATGATGTTGAACATGGTATATGTACGTATCAACCAGTCCCGCAGCCTCAGCCGCAACCTCAACTATTCCCTCAGCCTCAGCCGCAACCTCAACTATTCCCACAGCCTCAGCCTCAACCTCAACTATTCTTACAGTCTCAGCCGCAACCTCAACTATTCCCACAGCCTCAGCCGCAACCACAACTATTCCCACATCAGTCGGAAGAAATTCCAATCGAAATTTCAACTCAACCACCACTTCAAACATCCAAATCAAGGCGACCGCCAATAGCTCCGACTGCTATCTTTAAGAATGATCCGAATATTCGGGGACGATTGATTACGACAGAAGAAGGATGTGGTTACTCAAGCGTAAAGGAATTTCATCAGATTGTTGGCGGAAATCCAGCCAAACCAGGTAAAACGCATTTTCGAATCTGTCGAATTTGAGCATTGAATATATTTAAAAATTCAGGTAAATACCCTTGGATGGTATTGATCGGATACAGAAACAACGTGGGCGAAGTGTATACGAAATGCGGTACGAGAGAATGGAAGCTTACGTTTGTTTACAATAAATAACTTTCTATTTCATACCAGGAGGGTCATTGATAACAACACGCCACGTGCTTACAGCTGCCCACTGTATCCTGTCTACATTGTAATGTGCACTCAAAAAAAAAATCAAGAAAAACTCACAATCATTGCTTCTTATTGTTTTCAGTCAGTATCTTTAGTTCGCCGAGGAATAAATGAACCAGTAAAGCAATTGCTACTCGATGCAATAATAAAAGTTTTTTCTTTGTTTTGTCGTGACAAAAACACAGATATTTTTCGACATAATTTAGACACTTCGCTATTATTTGTACTAGATTGAATGTCCTCTTGCAGACTTATAATATCGGGGTGTCTTAGTTTTGTCGCGACAAAACAAAGACAAAATATTAGTTATTGTATCGAGTAGCAATTCAGTGTTCATTTATGCCTTGACTAGCAAAAGATGCCATGTACGAATACAATGGATAGCAGCAAACGTGAGATTTTCTTTACTCTTTTTAGTGAATTTTCGCGAAAAATTTTGGGAATTTTTCCTGTCAGATCCCGATGACGGGCCTAAAAAATTCGGTTTTTAATTAGTGTCCTTCCTATTCGCACTCATGTCTAACTATTCGGACAACTTGGTTCAATTGTCTTTTTATTTAAATTTGAAGATCCTTTGCACGGTTGGGAGAACATGACATCAGTTCAACGACTGATGGAGTTGTGGAAGATGTTAATGTGATACGCGCAGAACGACATCCCGAATATAATAGGCATGATAAAACCAATGATATCGCTATAATATACCTTGAACGAGACGTGAACATGACGCGTAAGTCTTACTCTAGTTACACTCATAGCAACGCGAAGGAGACCTAACTCAAAATTTTCTTTTGTCATACCGTCAAACTTGAAAGAATTACAAATTTTCTTTTATGCTTCTGTCAAGTATGACAAAAGAAAATTTTGAATTAGGTCTCTCAAGCAGTAATTATATTCACGCGTTTAGTGGTGTGGTTTGTAGCGCTGCATAAAAAAGCGGTCGAATCCGATATTTTGAATTTTTGTATGGTAATTCACATTCAAACGTTGATATCTCCGTTGTTTTTAACGAATAAGAGACAGTTTTTGTTTGGTTTGCATCTTGTATGGAGTTTTGTCGATTGGCATACTCATTTGATTAAAATGTTGATAAAACTATATAAAAGAAGCAACCCTAGCAAACCTGTACAAAAATTCAAAATATCGGATTCGACCGCTTTTTTATGCAGCGCTACAAACCATACCACTAAACGCGTGGATTGGGACGTCAGGTAATGGCGAATATTCTAGCGCTACAAATACATGTATTTCTACAAATCGCTTGACATTAGAGCGCGAATTTTCTTGCTATCGCGTGCTAGTGCAAGCGATGTATGGAAACACATAATACATGTAAATGTAGCGCCCGAATATTCACCATTACGTCCCACTTTACTTACTACTTCCCTTAGAGTGGCACGTTGTAAAGATTTTAATTTTTCTTTTGTCTTTAAGTGCGCATAATTCCAATCTGTTTACCAGTCGACCATTCGATTCGGAATCGTTCATTCATTGACTATAATCCATTTCTCGCTGGATGGGGAAGACTTGAAGAGGGCGGTGAATCTGCAAATGTTTTACAAGAATTGCAATTACCAATTCTCGATAATGCCGATTGTAAAGAACAATATCGAAAACAAGGCAAATTACTTTCTGATGTGCAGTTTGGTGATGCTGTTATTTGTGCCGGTCGATTGAGCGGAGGCCAAGATGGTTGTCAAGGCGATAGTGGTTTGTGCAATTCTCATGAAAATGGTTCACACATTGAGTGTATTCGTGTTAATGTTCTTTTAGGTGGTCCTTTGATGATGCCAATTGCGTCTGTAATTCGACGTCCAGTTGTTGATTTTCGATTCTATCAAATTGGTATAGTTTCGTACGGAATAGGTTGTGCCAGAACGAATACGCCAGGTATTTATACCAGTGTACCACATTTCATGGACTGGATTCAAGAGAAAATTAAACTGCATCAAATTTAAGATTAAACTTTATTGTTTTAATTTACTAATATGTATTGGGTTGGCTGAATTAGATTATTATGAAAAGGTAAAATTGTTCTAATTCCCGTGTGATGTTAATTGTGAGGAAATTTGATTGTGTTTCTAGCCATTGATAATGCCTACGATGTGTAGGCGAAATATTTGGCAATAAAATCAACCAAAATTGGGCGATTCGAGACAAAACAAAGAAATCCTTTATCTTACTTACAAAATAACTGATATCGCTGAGGGTGACGCATTGTCCGTCGTACGCAAAAGTTTTATCAGCAAAAAATTGACTCAAAAAATTTGTGAAAGAAGTTTGCGTCACAAGTGGCAGATGTTGAGGAACGTATTGTTAGGAAAATGGTTGAAAAATGTACTGAAAGAATCTAAACGAAATAAAACCGAATCCTCTGCCACTTGTGACGCAAAATTCTTGTTGCAAAATTTTATTTCACAAATTTTTTGAGTCAATTTTTTGTTCATAAAACTTATGCGTACGACGCACAATGCGTCACCCTCAGCGATATCAGTTATTTTGTAAGTAAGATAAAGGACTTGCGTCACATTTACCCTTTAAGGGTTTTTTGACTGATATCACCACTTTTGTAAGTATGTTATTTCGACAACATCAAAAAGCCTTATGGAAATTAAAAAATGCTAGAGAAATCAGTCTGAATCGCAAAATCTAGAAACCAATCTTGGTACACCTCACTTATATTGAAAATAACCCAAATCCATCGAAAAATCCGATGGAAGTTAAAAAGTGCTAGAGGAATCATCTGTCACCCCAAAATTTAGGAACCAACTTTAGAACACCTCACTAATGTCGAAAATAACCCGAATCCATCAAAAAATCCGATGGAAGTTAGGAAGTGCCAGAGGAATCATCTGTCATCCCAAAATTTAGAAACCGACCTAGTGGAAGTTAATACTTAATGATCCCAACGATTCCCAACAAGAAATACATCCCAAAACAACACACACCATTCACCACATTACCATCAATAACATGCAACAAAATATACAACTCACACACATATAAATTGACTTTTATATGGCATTTGTATGGAGACTTTGGGGAGCTCCAGCTCCCAAGTTAGGAAGTGCCAGAGGAATTATCTGTCATCCCAAAATTTAGGAACCAACCTTGTAACATCTCACTCATGTCGAAGATAACCCGAAGCTGGAGACTTTGGGGAGCTCCAGCTCCCAAGATATGAGTTTTTTCCATCTTTTGAAAATTCCATTCTTTTTTTTGGGCCAATATTAGTCTATAACCAAAATTTCAGGAAAATCTATAGAAACGTTTAGGAGTTACGAAATCGTCCTTTGTCATAGGAACAGACCGATATAGGGTAGATAAGTAATGTCAAACTAACTTTATGCGGAAAGATCACATGGATGTATGTGTAACGTAACTTACGTTTTGAGAAAGTGCGCGAAATAATGTCATACAAATATTTGAAAATAATTGAAACTCTGCATTTCTCAATTTTGTTTTTCTCTTCGTTTTGTGTTGTGATTCGTTTGTTTTGCACTTGTATGTGTGCTATATTTCCGAAATTTCGTTCTTCGTGTCTCCTTATCTACAGTATATTATATCGATGGAACAGACTAACTAACTAACGTAGGCGATTTCAGTTATCTGTAAATACGAAATTTTGCTTACACTCACGGAATTTTGAAAACCGACACATTTTTTTGTTTTTGTGTTTCTGTGTTACTCGAGTTTTTGATTTCTCCATATAAAAATGCATGCAAAATTCACAAAAAACCAGTAAGAGGCCATTCACATTTTTGAAATTTTCTCCATACATTTTTGCGTGCAAGGGGAAAGGGTGGTCTGAAATTTCGAATTTGGTGCGTGTTTAATTTGTGAATGGCCCCTAAACCGCAAAACAGAAAGTGTGTAGGTTTTCAAAATTCCGTGAGTGTATTTTCATACAAAAACATTAATGTTTGTTGAAACTACCGAAGTAAAAGATTCCACATCAATTTCTTGAAATAAGTAACTACCATCCGAGCACATCATGTTCGAAACACCAATATCAATGAATACCTTCGTCCAGTGAGATCGAAGCTATTGTGCACATGTTCTTCGTGTATGGCTATGTAGGTGGTGTATGTAGGCTTCCCGTTAAGGGGTATTTAGCCATGAAACACCACGCGGGCAAGTGTGGGTTGGTGAGTGTAGACCACATGCTTTACGTGAATTAGAGATGTGCGGGTCGCCCGAATTTTCGGTCAACCCGACTTTTAAACCCGACCCGAACTGGTTCTGGTTTGGCGCGTTTGTAATTCAGTCGGGTCAGATCTGGTCGGGTTTCAACATCTGGCTGACCCGAAAGAAGTAAATGACCGTTGAAAAGTTTAAAAAAGAAACGCGCGAGACTATTTTCCGGTAGATGGGATGTAATATCTCGTTAGTCAGTTCAATGTTTTTCTTGCAATGAAAAATATGTTGACGCTACTAATTCCGTGTAATTTCTAATTCATTTATGAGCCAATTTGAGATTTAGAATTTTTTTCGGGTTTCTGATTTCGGGCGGGTTTCTTGTCGTTTCGGGTCGTTAAATTGCGGGTCTTGAAAGTCTGAATTCGGGTGGGCTCGGGTCTGGCGGGTTTCCAAAAAAGGCAGACCCGAACATCTCTAACGTGAATTCAGAACCACGCCTAGGAGTTTAGCAAGTCTTATAGGATTTTTATCTGGTGCTAATTGTATCTCCGCCTAAAGTTAGACTCAGATACTTGTACACAGAATTCATTGTGTATGGGTGACGTTATACATGTCGTTCTTCTGTGTACAGTTCGTTGAGGGCACCAAACACCTCAACTACCTTCAGTACGCCTAGGAACATTACTTTCATCCTGAACTTTGAAGAAAAATCCTATACAGAATTTGCCCTATCCGGTATTAAGTCCGAGTTTTCTTAATGAAAGGCTAGTACGTTACCACTGAGCCAACCCGTTCCTTAGGATTACGATGCAGTGTGTAAGGGGTCATTCATAAATGACGTCCACTACTTTTGGTCAGTTTTAGACCCCCCCGCTCCCCCCTCGTCACGCAAAAGTGGTCAAATTTGACCCAATTTTGTATGGAGTGTCCGAAATCGTAGACCCCCTCCCCCTAATTGATGGAATTCGACGCAGACGGTGTGGGCAAAGTGTTTGCCTATGTTCATTACTGGTATTTGCGATACCGATCCGGGAAAAAATCGTTTATTAAAATCGGGTGAGTGGACCGTGAGTTAGGGCCCTAGAATTGAAAGGCTACTCAGCCCTAAGTGCATTTTGTATATAACTCGAGTAATTTCATACGTTTTTCCTAATTTTTGTTTCATTGGTGAGGTAATCGAAGGCCGAACAGATTGTTGTTGACAAATTTCAAAGTTGGGTACTTCGACTGAGGCCGCTGCTGGGCCGTGTGTGTATTTCTATTCAATAAATTTAAATTTGGTGTTATATTTGAAAGGAATGTCGTTCACATTTCATAATATTTTTACTTTAACTACGTTCCGACGTACGGTCATCATAGCTAACCAGATCTCACAATCAAATTGGAACAAAATAATGATATTCTTCCACTAGTTAAACACTTCCTGGAGCTTTGCTACTCTCTCCCCTTCTGGGCCAACGTCGTCAGCGATACGTTGGATAATAACGATAGGTTTGTTTCGTCGTACGGTCAAAACAACCGAGTGTCATCCACAGAAACAAACATGGCGGCAACTTAAACAAATTCGTTCATTAAAACTTCAAAGTGATGTTGTTTTGGCTTCTCTGTGGATGATGATTGACATTTTGAACGGCCTTGGAGATATGATGGTGGATAGTGAAGTGTTTAGTTTCATGACCAAATTTTTTTTTTAAATATTTGTTTTGCTGTAATTTCAAGATTAGCAGCTCATGGAGGTAACTGAATTCAAGTCAAGAGAATTCCAAAATGCATTGAAATGCTAAATGATGCGCCAATGTCACAAGCAAAAAAGAACAAACACTGTTTGCCACATTTAAAAACAATTTTGTTATAGGAAAGATTTATAATTATTATCGTGATTTTAGCAACAAGTTGCATAAGGTCAACACATTTGTTTTCAAAGAGTCGTGAAAATTTACTTTATAATTTAGAATGTGAACAAGATATGTACTATGTAATTCTAAGGTTATCCCATTCGACTCTTTGTATTTTTGTATTGAAATACTTCGTTATCACAAGCAAAAAAAAAACACCGGTCAGTGATGTGACACAAGTTCTTGTTAAAACATAATAAATTGTGTTGGGCTACACTGTAGCGTGACACCATATTCAAATATATGCGCGCAACATTTTACATCGAAAAGATGCACATAGACCACGGCACTTTGAGTCCCTCATAACCCCACGGCTTAAAACCTAGTGTGTATCTCGGCCACCAGACATCGTAGAAAATCGAAATTGGTCCCAAAATGAAGGTATAAGTGCCCAATGACGAATGAAATTTTAAAATTAAATTTTTATTGAAAGGCCTGTCGTGCCAGACAAGTTGAATTTTCGAATTTTCGAGTTGTCTGGCACGACAGGCCTTTCAATAAAAATTTAATTTTAAAATTTCATTCGTCATTGGGCACTAATACCTTCATTTTGGGACCAATTTCGATTTTCTACGATGTCTGGTGGCCGAGATACACACTAGGTCTGCCCTCGCCTCGCCAGGGCGCTTCTAGGGCTCAAATCAAAAAGTCGTAGAACAAATGTTTTTAGCACTGGGTAATGTAAGAAAATGCCATAGGTTTCAAGCCGTGGGGTTATGAGGGACTTAAAGTGCCGTGGGGCACTGGTCTAACAGAGATGGCGCACCCAGTGACAGCCAAGCGTCCAGAGCTTCACGGCAACGACAGACGTCGGTCATACTGGATTTTCGTCAATAAAACCAATGTTACCGCAGCAGGACAGGCCATTCTTGCTTAGGCAGCTGTACTGTATGCACGTTACAATTAGTTCATACATAGCACTGAATAAAGAATAATTTGTGTGTAGGAAGTAGAGGTGTTTTAATGGAAAAGTCGAATCGGTTGTATGAGAGTGAACACGTCTTACTTTTATTGATAAAATTGTTGTATTGCTTGGTCAGTAATTCAACATTGACAAAGTGTTGTATTCCTTTGACATGACCAAAATTGTTGAAAAAATTTCTTTTATTCAACGAAGGGCGAAGTCTTACTTTTAGTCTGTTCTGGGGGCCGTTTGTCATGTTGAAAGATCTCCCATAACAAATACAACCAAACCAATTGTAAAGGCAATGGTTGAAGTGTAGTTCACCGGCCAAATCTAAAATCGTCGTTCACGTTCGGTCAAAATAACTCTGGACAAAAAATTGAGGATTGTATGGAAACTTCCAGGAGTTCTAGCTCTGAGACCGACGAAAAGTTTTTTTTCGACCTAAATCATCTCTGCGAACAAACGCCGAGCGAGAAACGTCGAAATCTCGGGAAATTTCAGAAAACGTACAAATTTCGGAGGTTTGAAACTAGTAAAATCAAGTTTTGCCGCGTCGGAAAAATTTGTGGAAGTTTCGAAGTTTCGATTTTTATCCACCACTCACTTCGTTCTACAAAATATTTGTAGTAGAACGCTTTGCTTCCTTCTACAAAATGTTTGCTGAAGAGAGTAATCCTTCTTGAAGTGGACGAAAATTTCCTCTACGAATTCTAAATTTTAGACATTTTTGAAATACTTGAATCGAATTGGATTTCAGATTTGGATTTTGTGTGTTCATGGGTGATGTGTATACTAACTAACACAAACACATCTAATGGAAGTTGAAATACACATACAACAGAAAGAACACACAACACGTGTTGTATCAACGGTTCAAAATTGGATAACATTTGGGGTAGTCTGGGGACACTTGGCGGCAAGGTCAGAATTCAAAAAGTTGCTGTGAAAGGTGTTTCGAAATTATCATATTTTTTTAAATATTCCGTCGTATTGACTTGCGTCACGTCCCCTCATTCTCGTGGGGCCATCATGGGATAAAAACAATATGTGTGGGTAATATGTCTAATTTAAATTAATAATTTTAGCTTCAGGTTCTGATTAAGAAGGTTAGAGTTTACTTTCTTCTTTTTATTTTTGATAACGCATTCATATATTCGTAACAAAATTTAGGGACGGTTGTTATAGCAACGCTAAAACGAAATTTCCTCGCTAATAGACCTTTTAAGTTGAAAAAAAGAGTAGATGGTCTGGAGGGGTGAATTGACAGGTGACAGCTGTGATCGGTTCGCTTTTGGTCACTTTCGTTCACTTTTCACTTTTTATTGAACAAAAAGTGAACACAAGTAATGAAAAGCGAATCAATTGCAGCTGTCAGATGTCAATTCATCCCTCCAGACCATCTAGTGTTTTTATCAACTTAAAAGGTCTATAGGAACTGAACAGCACGACACAAACTGAAGTGAGCAATCGCATATTGATATGCATATAGTCATCGCAAGACATAGGTGCACTGATGATGGCGTGATACGCCGAAATCAGCATTGTTTTGTCCTGTTGTTCGTCCGCATTATAATTGTAAACGGTAAAACGTTTCGTCAGGAATCGTCAACGGTAACACGTTTCGTTCGCCCTTAGTTGAATAAAAGAAATTTTTTCAACAATTTTGCTCAAGTCAAAGCAATACAACACTTTGTCAATGTCATAACTCTAAATTGAAAATGATATATTTTCGATGATAACTTCATCCGCGTCCTTTCTGGAAAAATTGGGATCAACATTTTGTGATAAATTGTGTTGGCTTTGAGAAAAATAATAAAGAGTTTTGGGTATTGCAACCTACTACGAGAAAACGTGATAGTTCCCTAAAATCGGCACAAATTCTGAGTTTTCTCATATCAGACCACATCACCACAAACATTTGTAATTGTAACTCAAAGCCGACACTTCTTGACACAAAACGATGGTCCCACTTTTTCCAGAAACGACGAGGATACGAATCATCAAAAATGTATCACTTTTTCACACAAAAGGCTACAATCTAGCATTATGTCGATTAGTGTTAAGGGTTAATCAGTGTGCGCTAAAACAGCACGGAATTAAAGATAAGTTCAGTGTCATTGAACACAATCGAAAATTTTGCAGACAATGAAAACTTGAGGGTTTTTCGCCATGATGACAACTCTACCTTTTCTAGGTCGAATGTCTCATTACCTATGAGTAATGCTCAAAACAAACGAGGCATTGAAAACGCGTTTTGGTCCTATTTTTCATGACGAAATTTTCGAAACTGTCAAATGAAGTTAGAACTTTTTCTATTCAAAATCGCGATTGCTGCATCTGTCAATGAAAACTAGGACCAAAACACGTTTTCAATGCCTCGTTTGTTTTGAGCATAATTAAGCTTAGAGAGGAAATTTCGAACAAAATTACGTAAAATATGTGGTCCCAACATGAAATACGAAATGTTTATTGGTATGTGTGTTTGCCCTCTTAATTATTTGCCGCTCTCCAAACTATCCAGAATGAAATCCACCGAATGGCATTAAGAGGGCAAATTGAATTATCAAAAGCGAAATAGCGTCAACACATACATGTATTGGTGTAAAATTATACGAAATGTGTATATTATACAAACTGATGTTGGGACCACATTTTGTCGTACAAACCTCTCTAGGTATAATTACTCTAAGCTCATTACAGTTAAAGCTGAAGTGCTGTTACATAATTTTCTGTTTAATCGACCGGGGCCTAATATTAGGGAATCGATTTTGGGAATATTTGGGAATGTCTGGAATTTTTGGGAATATTTGAAAATTAATTCCCAAATAATTGCTCCTTTTAAAGATATTCTGCCAAAATGTTTGGTTTCTTTTCTTTTATTGTATAAATCGTGTCTAAGTACCACTGACATTGAGTGTCATCCATCAGAAGTTTATTTTCGCTGTTTACGAGTTGCTTAGGAATGTCCAGCGGTATTACATCAGGTATTTTCTATCGTCTACACTTCTCCAATCGTCCACTTCCCAAAAATTCCCAAATATTCCGAAATATTCCAAAATGTTCACTAAAATTGAACTGAATTGAATGTGTTGTCTACAGAGATAACGCAGATAACTTTTCACTTAGGAATAGGCATGCTACTGCCAATCAGTGCATATTATTCTTATCAAATTTTTGATACACAAAATGACCTGTTTTAAGCCGATGGAGGAACCCCAAAAAAATTTACTTGTTACTGCAATGTAAATGACACCTTTCTCATGGAATACGCATTTACATTGCCTACGTCCGAGGTTCCAAATTTTTACCGTGTCATCTAAGTCCCTAGATTGAGTTCTGATCAAAATATTGAATTAATCAAGTTTTAATCGGCCCTGATTCTAGAAAAGGGATGATCCATTAGAATTGAGTCCCGGTAGTACGGAATCATTTTCTATCGTCTTATCTTCTTCTACTCTGCTGATAGAAATACGCTTTGCGAATAGATGTTAATTTTTAGTAATATTTGGGAATTTTTGAGAATATTTGGGAATTTTTGGGAAGTGGAAGAGTGTAGAAGTGTAGGCGATAGAAAATACCTGATGTAATGCCGCTGGATATTCCAAAGCCACTTATGAACAGCGAAAATCATCTTCTGATGGCAGACACTTAATGTCAATGGTATTTAGACACGATTTAAAGGGATGGGAGACGTTCAAAATTATCGATAATATCAATCGAAAGAAATTATCGATAATCGATTAATCATATCGTTATCGATAATTTAATAATTATCGATAATTATCAAAATATCGAAATTCGATAATTATCAAAATATCGATATTTCGATATTTATCTGAAAATTCATGATAATATACCGATATATCACAATATATCGATAAATATCAGATTTTCGGACCGAAATATCGATATATCGAATTATCGATATCTTGATAATTATCGATAAAAAAAAGTTGATAATTATCGATTATCGATAATCATTATCGCCCATGCCTAATAACAATAAAAAAGAAACCAAATATTTTGGCAGAATATCTTCAAAAGGAGCAATTATTTGGGAATTAATTCCCAAATATTCCCAAATATTTCAAAAAATCCCAAAATTATCAAATATTCCCAAAATCGATTTCCAAATTATAGGCCCTGTCAAACGTCCAACGTCAAAAAATTATCCTGAGATCTAACAGCCGTTGTGGTAATAAAGATAAGAAATCAAAGCTAATCTCTTTGTTCTGGTTTTAATGTGAGGTAATCGAAAAGTGTGTTCAGTCGGGAAAAATTTGCATGTCGACAAACCTGAAGTACGAAACATTCGCAGAAGAACTGATCTCTGGGAAATAAAGTGTTTTTTGCTAGTGAAAACGAAGATAATTTGAGAGTGACACAAAGAGCCATGGAACGGAGTATGCTTGGAATAACACTCAGAGACAGAATGACGAATCAATGGATTCGACAACAAACCAGGGTCGTTGATGTCATGGAAAGAATAGCATCTCTGAAATGGAGCTGGGCGGGACTTATTGCAAGAAGGACAGACGAACGTTGGACCAAAAAGATCATGAACTGGCGACCATATAAAAGACGACCTATAGGTAGACCACCAGAGAGATAGACAAACGGAATTAAGAATATTGCAGGTACAAACTGGCAGGAAATGGCAATATCGTACGAAATGGAAAGAAGTTGGAGAGGCCTACATCCAGCAGTGGATAGAAACAGGCTGAAGAAGAAGAAAACGAAAAATTAAAAATGTGGATCTGAAATTGCCTTTTTCTACTCAAATCATATTTCATTTCGAATAGCGAATGGCATTAGCGACGCTCATATTTTTGATTTTAGCGTCAGCGTTAGTTTCTTTAAAAAAAATTTGAATATTTTTTTTGTGTATATTTTGGACGATAAGTTCGACTATAAATAAGACATGCCGTCAGATTTGCTCTCACATTGCTATAGCAGTTTGAGCGGACTTTTGGTTTTTGTTAATTTTGTTAAAACAAAAATTTTGGTGAACAGAATTTTCGTTCAATTTCAAATTTCAAACTATTAGTGCTACTTGTGGTATTCGCTCTCACCTACCAACCGAATATTTATCTCAGGTAATATTTAATATTTGAGTGCATACCAAGTTTGGTTAAATTAATTTAAATCGTGTGAAACGGCTTTCAATGTCGTGAAAGGTGACGTGGGTGGATAAGGCAGAACTACTAAGGGTTTTCAAAATTCTTTAAAGAGTTAGGTATGAAAATTTTTGATTGAAAAATAGGCTGAATTTACATAGTGAGGTGAAGCTATTTGATCAGGTCTCAAGACAGGTCTCACAATGCAAACATTGAGGAATAATTTATGTGGATAACACTAATCAATCCGAACAATTCCAGTGTCTATCGAGTATATATTTTGGCACCAAAAGATGAAACTACTTTTCTCAAAAAGAATGCGAATACAAAGTTATCATCAAAAATGTATTTGCTTCGCGGAGCAGAGTGTATCTTAAGAGTGATATCGCCAAATCTTCAGGTGATTTTTAGCCCCGTAGGAAGTACTGGGGGCTTATAATATTAATATGCCGTTTGTAACATGTTGAATTGGAAGCAGACGGTAAGGGCAAAGCATTTGTCTATGTTCATAGATAACGAATCCGCAATAAAAAAAATGTCCGTCTGTCCGTGACCCCTCTAGCTTGAGTAAATCACAACCTTTTTTGAAAATTCTTTTTTTCCCCGATTGGTATCGACAAAAGTAAGGTCAAGTTCGAAAATGGGCATGGTAGGGTCGGTCCTTCCAGAGCTAGGGCCCTATAGGTGTTTTTCAGTCTTCCGACGATATCTACCGAAATACGCACGCAATAGCTGCTTGTGATATATCAAATGAAAGGTATTGACGAGTAGAACAAAGTTGCTGAACATCGTTTTTGGGTAAAATGCAACGTGGGCTTGTTGGGAGGGCTCAAAGGTCGTTACTCGGCCCTAAGTGTTTTTTGCACATAAATCGAGTAAATATCATCCGATTTTGCTAGTTTTTGTTTCATTTGAGAGATAACTGAATACCGAATAGAATGATGGCAAAAAAAGTTTCAAATTTGGGCCCTTGGACTAAGGCCGCTACTCGGCCCTAAGTGTTTTTTGCACATAAAGCGAGTAAATCTCATCCGATTTTGCTAGTTTCTGTTTCATTTGAGAGATAATTGAATACCCAATAGAAAGTTGGCAAAAAATTTTGGGTTTCTAAAATAATGTCGTAAATTGTTGGTTTTATTTGAGAGGTACTTCGTACGGGCTTTCGTAATTGCGCTATGCGCAATTTTAAAAATGAACACTTTCAGTAAATTTGACCATGCCCAACTTGACTTGCATTTTGGTAACAGACGCATTAGAGGGTTGTAGACGTATTAGGGTTCCGGGCTTATTGCGGCTACGGACGTATTATGGTTACGGACGAAATAGAATTACGGGTCGTACGGGGCTAAGTCGCAGCAAACGCTCCGACTGTTCTGATGCCTTGTTTTTATTGCGGGTTCTTCATTATATGAACACAACCAAATGCTTTGCCCTTACTGCCTGCTTCCAATTCAACATGTTACAAACGGCATATTAATCTTATAAGCCCCCAGTACTTCGTACGGGGCCAAAAATGGGCCCAACCAGATCGTTGAAACGCTATTGGAGTGCGTCAACAACCAAAAAATTACTTTTTCAATTTAAAATTTATGTGTTAAGGTCGAAGGTCTACTCGTATTTTATATGATAAAAAATATTAATTTAATTATAACCATATTCGTTATCAGGACGCCGGCGCATTTAATCAAGTTTGTTTACAAAATATTGTTATCACCTATACCATGCCGGTTTTCGTATTTCTTTCGCTGCATAATATGCAGTGCATATGAAAACGAAATCTTATATAAGCCGGAGGGAGAAACGGCCTTTTTTCTATCTTCCTTTGAAGGTTTTGGTGATTAAAATGAATGCTTGATTAATGTTTGCAGGTGTAAAGAAAACTGAAATTCCGATGCAGTCGACTGTAGCACGCGAAAAGTCTCTGGCAAGACGACGACGCCTTAACAATGGTAAATTTTTCAAGATGAATTTAAAGAAGAGTTGCCTCTATGTTGTCATAAATGTTCTTCGGATCTGTTAGGTTTACGTTTGTTTGACTCTATCAAATTGAAGCAACCATCTGGTAATACCGTAATTGACGAGGCTTATCGTTTAGTACAAGAAGGAGAAGACAGCATTGTGTTTGATAAAGACTTTCCACATGCTGTTCTGGTGGTTGGAAATACTGGCGTTGGGTATGCTGAACCATTACCAGTGTTAGCTGCAATAACAGATAACACATTTGGAATTTCAGGAAATCGACGGTTGTGGTATTTATTTCGACGGATGTTTCTGGTATGTATGCAGAAAAATATCCACCCAAGATTGGACAATTGGTGATCTTGGACGAGGATGGCAAAATCAGCAAGCCGGGTAACACACAGTTCTAATAAAATCACACAATATTCAAGTAAAATTGAGAAAATTTACGTGTTGCCTAAAAGTACCGTTGTCGTATTCTTATTATTAGAGGGCAGTGGTTAGTTCGGTAAAATTATTTCAAGAAGTTTATGAATTACAGCAAAAATTTGGTTTAAATTTCTTGAAACAATTCCACTGAAGTATTCCCTCTATGAGACTGAGGCGTTACTGAAATCGTATATTTTGAAAAATACTAAGAATTTGTGACATTTCACAGAAGGTTTTAGTTGCCACATTCATCATGGGCGTGCGTTAGCATAGCGCCCGTGACGCAAGTCCTATTACTAGAAAAAATTTCAAAAAAATTTTTTGTCCAAGACTGCAGAACCATATATACAGCAAATATTGAAGTTCTACAATTCAAATCCGAATGACTCCAAATTAGCTTAAAAAAAACTAGGCGTCCGTACGAGTTCAACGAGCTATCACACGTTCTTGCAGCTTAAAATTTGGCCACGCAAAAAATCTTCCAAGAAGCCCCATTTCCATGCATTTTGATCAATTTCAGTACTTTAAACTACATGAAAAAATCCTACGTTACTTTGTTAGTCCGTCCGTCCGTCCGTGTTTCTTATTTCCTAAAGTCTTCTTTAGAATTTCTTGAAATTTTGGGAGTAGATTCTAGTCGGCATTCTAAGACATTCCACAAAAAAAAATTGGGGGGAACGGGCCTCGTTTGGGAGCTAGGGCTTCCGGAAGTTTCCATCCCTATGACAGCGTGTTTTATGTGTGTGTGTGTGTGTATGTGTGTGTCAGAAGAAATAATTTTTTTCAGATAGTAATTTTAAATAGTGATTGCTACATGTCGGAAAAAGTGTTTTGAT
This sequence comes from Bradysia coprophila, assembly GCF_014529535.1. Classification (NCBI taxonomy): domain Eukaryota; kingdom Metazoa; phylum Arthropoda; class Insecta; order Diptera; family Sciaridae; genus Bradysia; species Bradysia coprophila. The sequence continues at coordinate 1,000,073 of NW_023503751.1, read as the reverse complement.
GAATTTGGGCTATTTTCGACATGAGTGATGTGTTCCAAGGTTGGTTCCTAAATTTTGGGATGACAGATGATTCCTCTGGCACTTCCTAACTTCCATCGGATTTTTCGATGGATTTGAATTATTTTCGATATAAGTTAGGTGTTCCCAGATTAGTTCCTAAATTTTTAGGTCTTTTTTTCATAGGAAAAAAAGACCTATTGTGGGCACTTCATCTGTCCGTCCGTCCGTCTGTGTCACAAATCAAATGTGATTGATAAAAGTTAGAATTGCAATGCTACTATGAGCAAACCAACACCAGGCAAATCAATTGTTATTTGTTATCTGGGAACCGATCGCTCATAGCAGACATTGCAATTTGAAAGTTTGGTAGTTAGACCCCCAAACTATATAGCAGCAAAGATATTTCTTACTCGAGAGACGCACACCGACTGACGAAATTATTCGGTCGGCTGGTCTATTTATAAATCTAGTATTTGGTAGTTGACTACCAAAGTGGTAGTTGACTACCAAAGTGGTAGTTGACTACCAAAGTGGTAGTTGACTACCAAAGTGGTAGTTGACTACCAAAGTGGTAGTTGACTACCAAAGTGGTAGTTGACTACCAAAGTGGTAGTTGACTACCAAAGTGGTAGTTGACTACCAAAGTGGTAGTTGACTACCAAAGTGGTAGTTGACTACCAAAGTGGTAGTTGACTACCAAAGTGGTAGTTGACTACCAAAGTGGTAGTTGACTACCAAAGTGGTAGTTGACTGATGCACACCGACTGATGAAATTAATCGGCTCGCTTGCCTATTTATAATTCCAAAATTTGGTAGTTGAATACCAAAGTGGTACTTGAATGAGTACCAAGCTAGTAGTAAACAGAAATTGAACAAAAAAAATGAAAAAAGACCTCACCAGGCTTCAGCCGGTCTATTCTTGTTAATTGCAGATTCGGATAGAGTATTTTCTGAAACATAGAGAAAACACTTTTTTGGATAAAGTATGTTCGCGAAATTTCGCGGTTTTCGCGTTTTCGGATGAGAATATAAATTGCAACCAAATAACATAACAGAAGATCAAACCAAACTTCCAAAACAACTGATATCAGTCAAAAACACTCAAAGAGTAAAAGTGACGCAAGTCCCTGGGCATACTTCCAAAACAACTGATATCGCTGTTGGTGACGCATTCTGCGCTTGTACGCAAAAATTAGGCCAAAAAAATTCTATAAGAAAAATTTTACCAAAAAAAAATTTTCGTCACAAGTGGCAGATGTTGAGGAAAGTACTATTAAGAAAATTGTTAAAATAGGGAAAAATACATCCTGAAAGAATGTACAAATGAAAAATAGCCGAATCATCTGCCACTTTGTGACGCAAAATTTTTTCGGTCTAATTTTTGCTTTGACAATTTTTGCGTACAAGCGCAGAATCAAGCGTCACCTACAGCGATATCAGTTGTTTTGGAAGTATACCCAGGGACTTGCGTCACTTTTACTCTTACTCTTACTTGACTGATTCATTTTAGGTAGAATTTTTCATTTTCGACTACGTCCTTTAAACAAGCTGATCCCATTCGCGCATTCATAACATTCATCTATTCAAATGTAATATCCCATCAATCAAAACTGTCTTCATTTCAGGCGAAGCAACGGACTCGAAAACACTGTATCCGGAATTGTTCATTAACACGACACGGGACACGGCCTATTACGATTTACCCGGCTTTAAAGACAACCGTGGCACTGCAATTGCAATTGCAACTTCCTACTTGACAAGATTGGTCTTTGAAAATTGCTCCAAAATCAAAGTTCTACTTTGTGTCGATTACAATTCTGCTATAGGAATGGATCGAGACGGTTTCATTAACTCACTGTGTAATTTGGGTGAGCTCATCAAAGACACATCGAAGTTCAAAGACGCCTTTGCAATGGTATCAACCAAGACACCCAACATCCCCGATGATGACGGTAGCATCGTTTCGGATGAAGATGTTATGGGTGGTATTGTGCATATCCTTAAAAACGACGTTTCAAAAGGGTTGAAAAATCGGTTAGAAGCTGAAACAAATCCAGAGACAAAAAAAGTTCTACAAAATGCACAATTCATATTAGAAGCCCTGGTAACAGAAAAAGCAGGAAAATATACACGTATAGGACTTGTTCGAAATCCACAAAAAGAAGGACCGTTGTTGGAATTTTCACCTCTCATGATTGCAACAAGACCAACCATTATCAACGCTGTCAACGACTCATCATATGTTTCCGTGTCGCGATCAGATCTCGGTTACACACTTGCAGAATCAACGCAGCTGGAGATGTTGACACTGGCGAAGGAAATTGATGGTCAAATTGGAAATGAATTGAATAAAATAGCTGCGGGTATTGAAACTTCAATTTGGACAAATGTCAAAGCATCTGTTGATTGGAAATTGCTTAGAGACGATCTAAATACTTTGCAAGAAAATGTGCAAGTAATTTCGGATTCATTGAAATCTTTGAATAGGATTGATAAAGATGATATTGAATATTTACAAGAACGGCTTGCTAAAGCTAATGTAAGCGTATCTGTCGAAGACCTGAGTAACCACGTTGACTACATGATTTTTCTGGAAAACATGCTTGAACGCGATGACATTCAACACGTACCGAAACTTGCATTTGATCAAATTGCCAAACTTTCTAGCGGAGTACATGCTTGGTTTGTTTTGATGTTTCGAGTTTACGAAGCTTTGAGCCAGTATAAGATACAGGAAAGTCCAAAACTATACAATGTGGCTGATATCAATGATTGGGGAAAGCCTGATAAGAATCAAGGTCTGACAATCACATCAGCAAACATTGACCAGTTTTTGGAGCGTCTCAATTTGGACAAGACAGCTGTGGGAAGTTTAAGCATGGACAAAGAGCGTATGAATGAAATCAATTCAGTCGTACGCCTTTGTTTGCAACAACCAATTTCAAGTACTTACAAAAACGACGTACTAGCAATTAGTGCACCATTTCTCACCATGAAACGTATAAAGGAAGAATACAAGAAGTCACCGCAAGCTAAAATACTTTCAGTTTCATGCACTTGTGGTGTGTTCATTGATGATGAGTTGAAAACACCAGGACTCCATCTTCTACTGTTATCACCAACATGGACTGTTACTGGCAATTACAAAATTGATCTTAGTGGAAACAAAGGAGAACCTTATCCTGGTCCAGCACAAAGTGGTAAAGAAGAAACAGTAGGTTCGCCTGGCTCACCAGGAAAACCTGGTCAGCCTGCTGGACATTTCATTGGCATAGCAGATACGGTCGTTGGTGGGGAGAAATTAGCGATTTACGCAAATGGCGGAGATGGTGGAAATGGACAGGCTGGTGGAAAAGGTGGGCCTGGCAAAGCAGGTGTCGATCCAAGGCTTCCTGGTGATTATGGAAAGAAGCCAAGTACAAGATACAATCTAGATGACTACAAAACAACATTGATATCTCCTACTTTTCCATTGTTGGTATTCCAACGAGAAGAATGGTATACCATTTTTAAAATCAGCAGTGCATCGAATGGAAGTCGTGGTGGAGATGGTGGAGTTAGCGGTTTGCCCAACATTGCTGGAAAAATAACATTGGATTTCTTTAGTAAGCCAATCGGAAATCCTAAAGTGTATCATACAAATGGAACGACCGGAAGTAAAGGAAAAGGTGGAGAAGGTGGGGACTCCGCTAGGCACGGAGATGATATGAAAGCTTATCGCTGGTATAATTACATAATGACTGAGGACGCAAAAACAGCTGGAGGATGGGAACGTAAAAGCTGGGTTAATGCAGGTTACTCAGATTCAGGTAAATTTTTACTAAAAACCTACCTTGACTACATCTAAAATAATACATTTGTTTTATAGGGTACCGCGGAGCCGATGGTGTGAATGCTAAAGATCAGAAAAATCCAGACAAGCAAATGCCTGTTAGTGAATTAACACCTCAGCTTAGCATTTACAAAGAAATCATTCTTAAGCTTGCCAATGAAAATCCGTTGCGTCGAAATGATTTGTTAATCTTTTTCCAAAATATTAACGAATCATCAAACGTTCAAAATTATTTGTATAACACCTACGGCTTTCTACATGAGCTGACAACGTTAGAAACTCAACTTTACAAATCGTATCAACATCCAAACACAACAAACTACTACAACTCTCTGTTACAACGAATCAATGCATACGTAGCTGCACAAAGTTTGCACGGAGCAAATGTTGAAAGACTTGCACTCTCAACCGTTTCAACGGCTTGTTTGAGCAAAATATGTGCATTGGATTTTCAAGCTAAATCCAAGAGTCTCATGGTCGATTTTGAGACATTTAAGATTCAGAGCTTGAAAAAAATTGACACCATTGCAGCAGGTGACAGAAAAGTATCAGCCATTGAGATTCGAGATGAATATGTAAGTGAGATTAAGCTGCTCGTACAACGGGGACTCGACTTGATGAAGAACAAAGTGAAACCAGCCATTAAAAATGCTATGGATAACATGAACAATGTACTAGAAAATCTAGTAGATGCAATTGTGGACTTAACCGATGAAGGTGATGTACACGAGCTGATTGAAGCAAGAGACAAAATGCGTCGTAACTTGGTTGCCAGAGTATTTCTTGGTATATTCGATTTTATTGGAAAAGTAAGTTTATCTTCATTAAGTTGTAAATTCAAACCCCAATGATCGAAACAAAGCTCCAATTTTTCTCAGTAAATTTTACAAGGTGATCCAACTCTTTAGTTGGACTTTGAGGCTCCCGCCTGAACCGACCCTAAAGAATTGTCAATGGGCGGTAAATGATTTGTTCTGAAACTTTTCCAGCTGCGTCGTTTCCAACCTCCGGAGACATCGGGCTTTCGAAAAATCTGAAAATTCCTCATGAGGGGAAGAGTTACTATGAACCACCCGATTTCTCCGGTCGGTGGAAACGATGCAGATGGAAAAGCTTTAGAACAAATCCGTGATCGCCCGTTGACAATTATTTATGGACTGTCATGGCGGTTCGATTTTTTCGAAATGCAGACCTCCACTTGGAACGATTCTTACCAAAGACGAAGTTCGTAATTTTGAAAAATAAAACTGTTTAGGAACTAGAGGCAGCATCAATCTAGTTCCTGAACGGTTTTTAGCCCCGTACGAAGTACTGGGGGCTTATAAGATTAATATGCCGTTTGTAACACGTCGAAATGGAAGCAGACAGTAAGGGCAAAGCATTTGGTTGTGTTCATAGATGACGAATCCGCAATAAAAACAAGGCATCAGAACAGTCGGAGCGTTTGCTGCGACTGAGCCCCGTACAACCCGTAAACCTAATTTGCCCGAAACCATTATACGTCCGTAGCCCTAATAAGCCCGTAACCCTTATTCGTCCGTTATCAAAATGCTTCCGTAATCTTATTGCGTACTTGACATTATTGCATATTTTTGCAAATTAACTGTAAGTGTTCATCTTTAAAATTGCGCTTAGCGCAATTACAAAAGCCCGTACGAAGTACTTCTCACGTATAAAACAAAAGTTTACGATGTAATTTTAGGAGTCCGAATTTACAACTTTTTTTTACTAATTTTCTTTCGGTATTGAATTATCTGTCAAACGAAACAAAAAGTAGCAAAGTTTGATGAAACATTCTCGATTTATGAGCTAAAACCACATAGGGCCACAAAGCGGCCTTAGTCGAAGGGCACAAATTTGAAACTTTTTTCACCACGTTCTCTTTGTATTCAATTACCTTCCATAAAAAACTAAATCTAGCAAAATCGGATGAGATTTACTCGATTTATGTGCAAAAAAACACTTAGGGCCGAGTAGCGGCCTTAATCCAAGGGCCCAAATTTAAAACTTTTTTTGCCATCATTCTATTCGGCATTCAATTATCTCTCAAATGAAACTAAATCTAGCAAAATCGGATGAGATTTACTCGATTTATGTGCAAAAAAACACTTAGGGCCGAGTAGCGGCCTTAGTCCAAGGGCCCAAATTTGAAACTTTTTTCGACACGTTCTTTTCGGTATTCAATTATCTCTCAAATGAAAGAAATACTAGCAAAATCGGATGAGATTTACTCGATTTATGTGCAAAAAACTCTTAGGGCCGAGTAGCGGCCTTAGTCCAAGGGCCCAAATTTGAAACTTTTTTTGCCATCATTCAATTCGGCATTCAATTATCTCTCAAATGAAAGAAATACTAGCAAAATCGGATGAAATTTACTCGATTTATGTGCTAAAAACACTTAGGACCGAGTAACGACCTTTGAGCCATCCCAACAAGCCCACGTCGCATCTTACCTAAAAACATTATTCAGCAACTTTGTTCTACTCGTCAATACCTTTAATTTGATATATCACAAGCAGGTATTGCGTGCGTATTTCGGTAGATATCGTCGTAAGACTGAAAAACACCTATAGGGCCCTAGCTCTGGAAGGGCCGACCCTACCATGCCCATTTTCGAACTTGACCTTACTTTTGTCGATACCAATCGGGAAAAAAAAGAATTTTGAAAAAAGGTTGTGATTTACTCAAGCTAGAGGGGTCACGGACGGACGGACGGACGGACGGACGGACGGACGGACGGACGGACGGACATTTTTTTTATTGCGGATTTGCTATCTATGAACATAACCAAATGCTTTGCCCTTACTGTCTGCTTCCAATTCGACATGTTACAAACGGCATATTAATCTTATAAGCCCCCAGTACTTCGTACGGGGCTAAAAATGTCCGTCCGTCCGTCCGTCCGTCCGTGACCCCTCTAGCTAGAGTAAATCACAACCTTTTTTCAAAAATCTTTTTTTCCCCGATTGGTATCGACAAAAGTAAGGTCAAGTTCGAAAATGGGCATGGTAGGGTCGGCCCCTCCAGAGCTAGGGCCCTATAGGTGTTTTTCAGTCTTTCGACGATATCTACCGAAATACGCACACAATAGCTGCTTGTGATATATCAAATGAAAGGTATTGACGAGTAGAACAAAGTTGCTGAACATTGTTTTTGGGTAAGATGCAACACGAGCTTGTTGGGAGGGCTCAAAGGTCGTTACTCGGCCCTAAGTGTTTTTTGCACATAAATCGAGTAAATCTCATCCGGTTTTGCTAGATTTAGTTTTTTATGGAAGGTAACTGAATACCGAAAAGAACGTGGCGAAAAAAGTTTCAAATTTGGGCCCTTGGACTAAGGCCGCTACTCGGCCCTAAGTGTTTTTTGCACATAAATCGAGTAAATCTCATCCGATTTTGCTAGATTTTGTTTCATTTGAGAGATAATTGAATACCGAAAAGAACGTGTCGAAAAAAGTTTCAAATTTGGGCCCTTGGACTAAGGCCGCTACTCGGCTCTAAGTGTTTTTTGCACATAAATCGAGTAAATCTCATCTTATTTTGCTAGATTTAGTTTTTTGTGGAAGGTAATTGAATACCGAAAATAACGTGGCAAAAAAGTTTCAAATTTGGGCCCTTGGACTAAGGCCGCCACTCGGCCCTAATTGTTTTTTGCACATAAATCGAGTAAATCTCATCCGATTTTGCTAGTTTTTGATTCATTTGAGAGATAATTGAATACCCAATAGAAAGTTGGCAAACAATTTTGGGTTTCTAAAATAATGTCGTAAATTGTTGGTTTTATTTGAGAGGTACTTCGTACGGGCTTTCGTAATTGCGCTATGCGCAATTTTAAAAATGAACACTTTCAGTAAATTTGACCATGCCCAACTTGACTTGCATTTTGGTAACAGACGCATTAGAGGGTTGTAGACGTATTAGGGTTCCGGGCGTATTACGGCTACGGACGTATTATGGTTACGGACGAAATAGGATTACGGGTCGTACGGGGCTAAGTCGCAGCAAACGCTCCGACTGTTCTGATGCCTTGTTTCATTGTGGATTTCGTCACATTATGACAAAAAAAAACATCATTTCATTCAAAGGCCTCATTAGCAAAGCCTCACCTTCCTATTTCGAATGCAAAAATGTTAAGTAAAATGACGAAATTTCTTCTTGATTCGCTTTTTATTAATTTTCAGGCATGCGGATTTCTTGGACCAGTAGGACAAGGAGTTGTAAATTCTAGTTGCGTTTCAAAAGAAGATTCAGTCGTTATGGATCGAGATGTGGATTTTGGTCAGAGTGTGCTATTACCACCGGGCGTCATTGATGGACTTGCAGGACTGACGGAGCTGCTGCTCCAAATTCGAATGGCTAAAATTGAAGAACTTTCCGCTCAATTGGAAGTTTGTCAAAATGGTCTGAAAGATAATCCATTTGAAAAAGCTAATCTAAACGTAATTGACGACAAAGCTCGCAAATTGCTTCCAAAACTCAAAGAAGAACAGAATAATAAAATACCAGCAGATGATGTTGAAGGTCTTCAAAAATCCACTCAAACAATAATGCAACTTGAACAGGAGCTTCAATACGAAATTAACAAGAAGGTGGAAGCGCTAGAAGAAGAAATTGCGGCGGGAGACAAAAAGAAAGAAAGAACGTTGTCGGTTCTGAAGAATATGAAAACCGGAATCACTCTTGTTAAGTCAAGTATTGATTTGTACAAACAAGTTAAAGGTGACAAGAAGAAAGTTGATTCCATGACTGGGGCAATAGAAGATTCGGATGAACAAATGGTAGCTGTCATGTTTTACCAGAATGCTATTTATAGCCTACTATTTCCGTTTGTCCGAGAAATTCAAAAGAATGTGGAAGCAGTACAAGTAGGCTTGCGCACACAATCTCAAGTAAGTAAAAAAAAATGTCCACGACAATTCGGGACATATTTTTCCTTTTATTTAAAATAATTTTGCCCCTTCCTGACACTTCTTCTTCTTCTTCTTTTTCAGCCTGTTTCTATCCACTGCTGGATGTAGGCCTCTCCAACTTCTTTCCATTTCGTACGATCCATTGCCATTTGCTGCCAGTTTGTACCTGCAATATTCTTAATTCCGTGTGTCCATCTCTCTGGTGGTCTACCTATAGCTCGTCTTTTATATGGTCGCCAGTTCATGATCTTTTTGGTCCAACGTTCGTCTGTCCTTCTTGCAATATGTCCCGCCCAGCTCCATTTCAGAGATGCTATTCTTTCCATGACATCAACGACCCTGGTTGTTGTCGAATCCATTGATTCCAAGCATACTCCGTTCCATGGCTCTTTGTGTCACTCTCAATTTTTCTTCGGATGCTTTCGTTAAAGTTAACGTTTCCGCTCCATAAGAGAGCACTGGAAGGACACAAGTGTCGAAAGCTTTCCGTTTCAGACTATTATTCATATTGCTTTTGAAAATGAGTCTGAGTTTTCCGAACGCTGCCCATGCAAGACCAATCTTATGTCTTATTTCTGCAGTTTGGTTTTCCAGACCTAACTTCAGTTTATGTCCTAGCTGTCGACTCGTTCAATGACAGTGTCACCAATTTTGATTTCTCTATCGTCCCCGATGTTGGTCATGACTTTTGTTTTCGATAAGTTCATCTTGAGGCCAACTTTGCTTGCCTCTTCACTTAACTGTTGTAGCATAAGCTGAGCCTGACCTAGATTCGCTGCTATCGGTACAATGTCATCAGCGAAGCGGAGATTGCTCAGGTACTCTCCATTTATCTTTATTCCCATTTTACTCCAGTTTAACTTCCTAAAAACACTCTGCAGAATCGCCGTGAATAATTTCGGTGAAATGGTGTCACCCTGCCTTACACCTCGGCCAATTCTGAATTTCTCCGTGCTCTTATGAAGTTTTATACATGAAGTAGCATTTCTGTACACATATCGAATTGACACTTACTCAATAGAATTTAGATTCTAAGTCGATACAGAAACGTGAAAATGGCAAAGTAAAATTTGCAAAAATATTGCTTATCCATAAAATTGAACCAGTTTGGTTGTCAAAACTTAAAGTTAATTTTACGTGTTCTATGTTTTAGATTGCACTGGACGTTAAAAAATGGGAAGTACAGGCAGCGCTAGGAGTTATTCAACATTTACTGAACAAAAACATGGGCGGCTTTAAGTATGTAGAGGACGTCAATGCCTGTTTCGAGCAGCTAAGCGAAGCCTTATCACTTCAAGTTCATACATTTGATCGCCTTGAGAATATACGGAGCCAACAAGCTCTAGGACACTACATTTACAACACTAAAAATGTTGGAGACTACTTGAACCTTCTCAAAGGAACTCCATATGAAAAGTTTGTCTCGCAACTGAACGTGACCATATTGACAAATTTGGGCTTTCTTGAGTTTGGCAACGCAACGAGTGTGTTCAAACAGTACATGAATCGCATGAACAAAATATAAATTTACTTATCCGAACGATCACTGATACAGTTTACTTAATAAAAAAATTGTAATAACGGGAATATTCGCGATGAAATTGGAGAAATAAATAGATATCACTAAAGCTTCTTGTTACAGTTAAAAAATTTCTCTTTGAAGACCATTTTAATTTCCAGTAATTTAAAAGTTTTCCCCTGATGACAAAACAACAAGAATTGGGACGTAGAAACGAATTCCGGACCAGGACTCACAAAAGTAAAGTTAATTGTTTGTGTAGTTTCTATGTAGTCGTCGGCACTTCGTACAAGGAAAATGAAGTTATGTTGAAGCGCGCAGTGTAGTCGTCGGCACTTCGTACAAGGAAAATGAAGTTATGTTGAAGCGCGCAGTGTAGTCGTCGTAGAGGTGTGCGCCGGTCAACTTTTGTTCGGCGGCGGCTGTAAACATTTTTCAGAGTATCGGCGGCGGCGTGAATCGACTGAAGTTTTTTTTCGGCGGCTCGCTTCGGCGTAATATAATTTGTAACGGGCGGCGGCGGCTCATTTCGGCGCAAAAATCGGCGAATTGTTATTACTTTTGGAGAAATTTGATAATTTTTCGATAATTTCGAGAATTTTTCGATAATTTAAATTATCGAAAATAGGCCCTGCTCCGATCCCACGTTTCTTATTATTGGTCTATCTCCGGTTTCTTTCGTTGGACTCTGTCTTGCTGAAGAAAACAAATTCTCATAAAATTCTGTTGCAATATTTATTCAAATGCTGCCTATGTGGTAATCAACATTCATCACGAAGCAGACCCCTCCCCTTCCCACTGCATGATTCCGTACTATTTTTACGAAACCCCCCTCCCCCTGTGAAGTTCGTACTATTTGAATGACCCCTTAGAATACCTGAAGTTTGCTTTGTGTGCAATAAAAACAAAAACCCCTCGTCACGGAAATCTGATCTTTTCTTGACTCAAGGAAATATACATTTTATTACTCAATTGCTCATTGTTTTACAAGACTAATCGATAGTAATGGTTTGCGATGGCGTATGACGACCATTTCCTTGAAGTGATGTCGCTCTCACCGAAACCGAATAATTTCCATTAGACAAAGGAAGGACTGGAATTTTACGGTTCCAATGTTTGTAGCTGGTAGTTGTTACGCATTGTTCGACAGGCCAAATATTATCCAAGTCGACTCGTTTGTAGGTGACGGTGTACGCCACTATAAAGCCGTTGGGATTTTCCGGTTCCGGCCAATAGATCTTCAACGCTGACGAGCCGGTATTCACATTTCGTTCTCTAATTACCTCGAAATACGGAATGTCGTCCGCATTTTCTGTCGGAATTGATAAGTTGTGAGTCGTGACACAGATCGTCGATCTTCAAGAAACAAACCTTTACTCCCCGTGCGAACATTATCTGTAAAAGCTCTGCTGCAGTGTGATTTGAAGTTGAAGTATAGGTCACTAAAATCACGACACGCTTGCACCGATACCGAGTACATCGAATATTGTTTCAATTGGTTCAATGTCAATGTATGAACGTTGAATTCGGTCGAATTGCTGTAAAATTCCTCGTAATGACCATCCACCATTCTCGACTCAACAAAATCGTCGGTTGTACCAATAGTTCGACGACGTCTTCCTTTCGGTTCGTCGTTCATATTAACGACACGACGCCTATTGTATGTAAGAGAATACAAATATTTAAAGCAGTTTTTGGTTGTCCCACATTCAGCTTCAAATTTACGCCATTTTCATATGCGAAAGCTTGCAATCGATCGAGAGAGCTAGTAGCAGAGCTACAAATCTTTTACTGGTATTTCACGTCTGTGCAACCTCGCCTCGGCTTGAAAGTTAACAAAATACCTTCGTACGACTCGTGGTGCATGAATAACCATGACGGACGGACCATCCGTGGTGTTCAAGAACTGTCATAATTATAGTACGTACCTTGTGTATACTTGGATCTGTCCAATGACTTTTCTTGTCTGTCTATATCCTATAAGAGCTTACCTGACGTAGAGCAGATTTTCAATTTCATTTTCAAAGTTAATGTCTTCTTCGTAATAATTTGCTTTGTCTTTCAGCCTTGGTGTTGTGACAACTTTATCACACGAACATTCGTTGTTGACTTCGCCATACTCAATTGGCGCTTTTCTCACAGGATCTTCCTGAGATTTGTAAGCTAAAAATTTATCGGAATGTAAGTTTAACGGCGACAACGGGTATAAATATGTGCAACTACATACGATCAATACAAAAGTTACGATTATGTAAAATCTGGGGATCGTCCCCGATTAAAGAAGCTCGAACGACGTAATTTGTTAGTTTTCCGTTCGGTTCCTTCGGTTGGTCCCATTCAACGACCTGCGATAATAGTAGGTTACAGCTATATGAAGTATATAACGCGGTGTGTACGTATACGAGGTTGCCCGAGTAGCAAAACGTTCCGAGCTATATAATTCATATATCTGAACGTTATTTTACTGTAATAGATGAGAGCGTGTTGGTGCACACCAATACACTCTCATCCTATATACAGTAAATATGATTTTCCGTGTCTGTCTCGCACGGTTGACTTTCGACGATTTTCCCTTGTTGTATGCGAAGCCACAACAGCTAAAATTATCCGTTCAAGACAAATACGCATATAGCTTTGCATGCTTGACAAAAAAGCAAAAACATAGCTAACGCCGACGCTTACGAAACACCTATTCGTATCAAAAGCCTTTAATGTGAAACTCTTCATTTCTCTGACTTCATTTTCTGCTCTGCTGAAAAGCTATTCGCGCTTTAAAATCACTTGCATTATCCACTCTTTGCCTTGCTATCATCAACAAATAAATTGCCGGAGGCAATATAGACAGCCCCGTACGAAGTTAACTTTCATAAATTCCTTTTTAAACTGTATATAGTTATATATAGATGTCCATATATGGGATGCCGAAAACGACCAAAATAGATAACCAATTACTTCTCTGTTAACAGAAACTCTCTATGTACCATTTTTCCCAAGATATTTCAATTTTACTAAAATTCAATATGGCCGCCGGCAGTCATTTTGTTAGTAGACCGGAAATAATACTGATGCCTCGCATTTATTAATACCTTTCAAACAAAAAAAAATCATGAAATTCGGTCAAAATTTACTCGACAAAATACTCCACGTTCACTGTACGGCCGAGTAGCCGGATAAGAGCTCACTCCAAGAGACCTAGCTCACGCTCAGGTGAACCTAATTTCATAAACTTTTTTTTCCCTGATTGGTAAGGTCAATACCTATCTAATAAAGCTAAAACAGACGAAATATGTTCAAATTTGGCCGACCTACAAGCAAAAACTGCTTGCCGCCCTGTGCCTGTTTCACACCAAGGGGTCTAACTCATAAGTCGGTCATCCGATTTCCATAAACGTTTTTTTGTCGATCGGTATTGTAAATACCTTTTATTTGATGTATCACTTACAAGTGTAACGTTTAGTTGTCCGGAGATATGGTCGAAAAACACTTAGTAAATTTGACGAAAATCGAAAATTTGACGAAAATCGAAAATTTGACGAAAATCGAAAATTTGACGAAAATTGAAAATTTGACGAAAATCGAAAATTTGACGAAAATCGAAAATTTGACGAAAATCGAAAATTTGACGAAGAATCTTTCATAACCCAAAAAAATATTAGTCCTTTCATCCTACGCTCGAGTAGCTCAAAATTTGGTCACTCTAATCACTCTAGCTCAAACGAATCTGCCCCGATTTTTTAAATTATTTTTTTGTTCGAATCGTGTTACAAATACCTTTCATTTGATGGGTCGCACGCCTCTGTATGTTTCAATACAGCTAAGCTATAGCCGAAAACGCGTTCCCGACCCTCGAAAACCACACTCAGAAACCACTTCGAGGCCAATAAAACAAAATTCTGGTTTTTCCTGGGGTAATGGCGTATCGCAATTTCATTTTTATGCCCACCCTGAGGTTCCTGCAAAATTTCATGGAGATTGGCTGACTAGTTTCCGAGATCGTCCGTCGATAGATAGATAGACAGATAGAAACATATAGAGTAAGTTGAAAGATTTTGATTGTTTGGGAAAAGTCAATTTGGTGTATTTTGTATGAAAAATGACCAACTTCAAAACGATGTATCTCCTGTAATTTTAAAGCTACATAGTCGAGTGATAGCTCGCTTTGCTCGTATTTGAAGCGCGAATAAGATAGAATAGGATTTGTGGTGATACAGGCCAAAGGAAAGAAACTTAAATTCTCGCCTATATATAGTTGCCGCGTCTCAAAAAATTTTCTTCGTTCTTTTTTTGGAAGTTAGACTGCGTCAAGTCCTCCGCTATCGCTCCGGACATGATATCTTGGGAAAAATGGTACTTAGAGAGTTTCTGTTAACAGAGAAATAATTTGTTATGTGTGTGGGGATTCAGGGATTCCATATATGGACTTCTATATATATCTATATACAGCTATATTGAGCACTATACAGACATATAGAGCTATATAATAGCATATATTTATCTGTGAAATGTTTATTTACAGTGAAATATAGGTAAATATAGCGGTATATAGCTGTTTAAATAGGAATTTATGAAATTTGACTTCATTCGGGGCTGTCTATATTGCCTCCGGCAATTTAGTTGTATATGATAACAAGGCAAAGAGTGGATAATGTAAGTGATTTTAAAGGGAGAATAGTTTTTCAGCAAAAAAGAAAATGAAGTAAGAGAAATGAAGAGTTTGATACGAATAGGTGTTTCGTACGGGTCGGCGTTAGCTATGTTTTTTTCGCTGATTTGGCATCTCTGGACAACCACAATAGGTTTCCTTTACTCAGGGAGTCCAATTCGACGTGTTACAAACGTATGCGTAAACCTATAAGACCCCAGTACTTCGTACGGGTCTAAATATCTCCAAAATTCCTTCTTCTCGGCCAACGCACCGCAGCATTTTATAGTACGTATCTGCTTCCATAGTGTTGCTTGACGAGTTAAGAGATCTGTATTCTAACTCGTCAAAACCACAAAGCATCTATGCACAATGCATTTTCCGACTTTATTACAACATTAATAACAATCATGCAATGTACACCTGTTTATCTTGCGTTTTTTATCAATTTAGATCCTACACATTGTCAAATTGGTATGAAGAAACTGAACCTACAGCTGCTTACATTAATTTGTAGATTTACTCCGTTTACTTTTCATCTTCTGTACCATACCGGGTCGCGATGGCAACGTTCGAAAATATTGAATTTCGCTTTGACCGCCATTCGGTTCCGACGCAACAGTACGCGTTTTAACGTAGTACGCATACTGTGTATACGGCTTCAAATTGATCAAAACAATTTGCACAATATTTGCTCTCCGATCGAATATCGTAGTCTCTTCCACTTGCCAACCATCGTCGCCACAGGTGGCCCGACTATCAAACATTGTGACATTTTTGTAGGGAGCTGGCTTGAAATACAAATCGTAGCCCAATAAGACACGATAGTCATCGTACTGTTTGGATTCCACTTCTACAATCGCAGCAAATTGCATTACTGAAACCACCTTAGCATTGAGAGTAGTTAGACTGCCTGGATGTGAACAAAAGTCAGTAAAAGGATAAAGTCTTCATTCATGTAATGTAACTAACACGTCACTTTATCGCCGTTTGAGTTAATTGACACGTCTTCTATTGCGAAGTCCTGAACATCGCTCAAATCAGTCACGTCTTTCTTGATGCTTTGAATGGTTTGGTAGCACAACTTTGGATTGAAATGGAAAAACAATTTTCCTCGTTCGATCGCCACTGGATGATCGAAGATACTTTCTAGGTTCGGGTTATCCATGACGTAGAGAGTGTAATAGTCTGGAGCATTCCCATGAATTACCCGTAAATTTTTGAAAAAGCTCAACGACACTAGAGGAAGTGATCGCGTAATTTTCAAGGCTCCTCGGATTTCTTTGATGTTCGACAGAGCTTCTTCTAGTTCTGCGATTGCTTGCGCTGAAATTGAGTAGTAAGACATTAAACATGCAATCGGACAGTCGAATAATCATCTCCTTTTAACTTACCCCCTCCTCGACGAATCTGCAGAATGAGCATTCCGTTTATTATCGTACAACCCCGATAAAGTTGAGCATCTGATATACTTTGTATGATGCCACCGTCGCATTCTTTTCTACATACTCCATTACATGACTTGCATGTTAAGAGACCTTTTTCCATTTCTAGCGAATACAAGTCCGGACACGTAGATTGGCACGTACCGTTGAACGGAATGAATTGTTCAAAGCGGTCCGCATGCAGACACTCTACATTCGTTAAGCATCGTCCTTTCTCAAACATAAACAAAGGATTGGGACACTTGTCAACACAAGTTCTTGCGTCCAACGATCCGACACTGACGTGTCGACATGATGTACATATTGTTCCATCTGAATCACAGGATCCTAAACAGTTCTCGTCGCAACATTCGAGCTGATCGTTACAAGCACGTTCACCACAAGACTCTGGACAGACTGTGGGTGCGAAAAAAATGTTTAAAAAGTTGATTGAAGACATCGACAGCTTGCCCAAATTTGCACTCACTTTTTTGACAAGTTTGAGCATTCCAGCAATGTCTCTTCTTCGAATCCAACTTTGATATCGGACAATCGATGTCGCTACCATTTACGTACTTCCCGTCGACGTAAAGTCCGATTCGCGTCGGACAAACATTGCATCGATTTCTGTGTTGATTCGAATCAATGAAATGATCGTCGACACTCGTTCCGTTCGCTATGTAAGTCCAATCTATCGTGTCAGCGAAACAGAGCTCAGGATTCTTCGAAATTCGGACGAAACCACGTGAGATTGTTGTCAATGACTTCAGTCCAATTTCCTGTCAAAAAAACAAATTGTCAGAGAACGTTTAGGGTTTCAACGTGCTATTATACCTGTAGATGCGGCAGGTGATAAATTATCAGCGCATAATTGTTCATCAGACGATTTCCACGTATGACTCGTAGATTGGGGAACAGTAACATAAAGTCGGTAATTTCAACTAAATTCGGAAACGTAAAGCCGTCGTAGTCTGTTTCGTTGTCGCTATGAAGATTGCCAATAATCAAAGATCCTTCAATGATCCGACAATCCTTTAGCGCGTTAAGTTCGCTCTGCTCAAACATAATTTTGATATTTCGGCAAACTGTTGAAGATATGACAATGAATGAACGAGATGAGCCGAGAATCCGATAGAAATAAAATTGAGGACAAAGCGTGTGTATTATGAGAACTAGGAGAAAAATTGAGATGTATGGGCCTGAGCAGTATTATGGCAGACAAATGTACCCCCGCAGGTTCTAATCTGCACAACTCGGCTGTCACACGTACTTTAGCCACATGAATTAGGGCATTCTGGGTATCACTGATTCGGTTGAATCGGAATTTTGTAGCGTCCGAATTTTGTGGTACCCGCATTTTTTCATCCTCCAGATGCTCTTTCGGACAATATTCATGAATCATGATAGCTAGAATATTATACTGCCGGTAAAAATCTATGAAGATAAGATACACTGCAGTTCTTTCTTTGACTTCATTTCAAACAGTGAATGAAATTACGGCACAATGGGAGAACGAGAACATGACGGTTTAATTTTTTTTGTACACATTAAGTACGTTTTGTACACAAAAAGTCTCTTTTGTACACATTAAGTCCGCCTTGTACACAAAAAATCAGATTTTGAATATAAATTTCTATTTTGTAACTCCTGATTGTGCGCTAAACGAGATCATGCGAGATTATACGCAAATCTCGCATGATCTCGTTTAGCGTACTAACAATTATTCGACGATTAATTGTTATGAATGTTTACTAATAATTAGTAAAACGTGATGTAGGTGGTAGGTGTTATGTTTTGTTGAATGCAGAAAAAAGTGAAAGTAGTAGGTCACCAGAAGAAGCAGCGCCGCAGGCCATGAATTTATTTTAAAAAAAGCGGGTCGAGGGGCGGCAGCCCCGCGATGGGGGTCAAGGGGGTGCAGCGCCTTGCGGGGTCTAAGGGGCGGAGCCCCATGCACTTAGGGCGCCTGCAGGGCGTAAGAAAAAGCCCGCCGCAGGCGCGTGGGCGAGAGGGCAGAGCCCCCTTCCAATCACAAAAAAATAACTGTATTTCTTATTATTTGTGTACATAATCAGTTTTTTGTGTAAAAAATCTGATTTTGTTGTGTATGAAATCGTTTTTTTTTGTGTACAAAACGGACTTAATGTGTACAAAAAATAATGAACCGAACATGACCTACCTAACTATATGAAATTATACCGAATCCAATCAACAAATATTCTCAGCATGCGATAGAGAGGTTACGAAGTATGTCAGAGTTATCGCAAATGTGTAAATTGTTCACAGAATTTTGCCTAGGACTTTCTACTTGTCAATAATTATTTGGAAAACATTAGTGAGTTTTTATGGGAGCAACACGTGAGCTGGGCATCTTTCCATTGCACCAGTTGTGTTTTGTGGGCGGTGAAATTGGATAAGACAAAATATCTCAAATTTTAGTAATTTTTAATTGAATTAGGCTTCGTACTCACTTCCATCATCAGTTCCTGCATCAACTAAACTCATTCCAAGTATCATCGTCACTGCGCCCAGTACTAGAAAAAATACACGTGGTGGCCATCGCTTTCTTCGATATTTCTCTACAACGATCCATGGAGTACGTGCGGATACGGGAAGAATATTCATGTTCACTGTGCCAAACCGTCGAAAAAGTGCTTGTCAAATATTTGATTCACTTTCATATATCACAAAATAAACTGTTTGTGGATACCCCTTGGACGATAATCCGTACGAAATAAATAAGTGATTTTCGTGAAAATGCTAGCACAAATTCGATCGCGAAAGCTAAACGAAAATTTAAAAAAAATGGTTTTTCCTTCAACAACGCTCCAATGTTTTCAAATTGAAGGCGACCGTTTTCGGTGATTTTTGACAAAAGTGCCACCGAAAAAAAATCTCGTAAAACTCTGTGCGAATCGGTTGTTGTTTCATTATCTATTATCAAGACAATTTTTTACTCTCGTAGATGTTTAAAGTGTGATGCAGGTCTTATACGAGTAAAATTTAAGATAAAAAACTTGAAACGTTAGACAGTCGCGATTTGACGAAGAGAGACAAGCTGACAAACTATTCATTCATTCATTCATTCATTGTTCATTTTCAGTCGACTTAATACAAGCGGACTTAACTTAGGTATCACAGGTAGGACTAGGTCTAAGTAGCAAATAAATTAACATAAAAGGTACAATAGCATAAAGGAATCACTGATAATAAATAGGTCGTCGATAATATCACAAATTAAGATCGTCGTGTCAAAGTTAAAAGTAGAAAATTAGGGAAAAGAAAGGAAAAAACGAGCCATCAGAACAGACGGAGCGTTTGCTGCGACTGAGCCCCGTACAAACCCGTATATCTATTGCGTACGTGACCCTAATGCGTCTGTCACCCTACTTTGACCGTAAGCCTATTGCGCCGGTTAATGTAGTTAAAGTAAAATTATTATGTAATGTGTACATCTTAGAAATTGCGCATAGCGCAATTACGAAGCCCCGTACGACGTTCCTTTCAAATGAAAATTTTAATTTATTGAGTATAAATTAACATAGGGCCCTAGTACCGGCCTTAGTCCGAGGACCCAAATTTAATTTTTTTTCAACAACATTCTATTCGGCCTTTGATTACCTTCTAAATGAAACAAAAATTACGAAAGACGGATGAAATTTACTCGAGTTATATGTAAAATACACATAGGGCCCTAGTAGCATTTCACTTCTAAGGCCCTAACTCACGGTCCACTCACCCGATTTTAAAACACTTTTTTTTTTCCTGGATTGGTATTGACAATACCTATCATTTGCCATGTCATTTACATTTCCATCGTTTGTTTTGCCATAAATATCACCAAAAGACCTTAAATCTCTTAGGTGGCCCTAACTCACGAAGGGCCGACCCGAATATGCCCATCTTCGAACTTAGCCTCACTATTTCGACTATCTTTCAGGAAAAAAAATTGAAATCGGATTTGATTTACTCAAGATATCGACGTGACGGACAGACGGACAGACAAAATTTTTATTGCGGATTCGTCATCTATGAACATAGGCAAACACTTTGCCCTTACCGTCTGCTTCGAATTCGGCTAAAATGCAGTATACGGAAGCAGCTAGGATCGGCGATTTTTTGATTGGGAATGGTTTGACACCATTTCAGGCAAAATTTGGGCGCGGAAAGCAATTTTAATTTTTTCATTTTCCCTGGACAAAAAATAATTTTCTTTGAGTCAAATAGATTTTCCTTATACAAAATGACAAAATTAAAATTGCTTTCCGCGCCCAAATTTTGCCTGAAGTGGTGTCAGGGGACCTCCCCAAACCATTCCCAATCAAAAAATCGCCGATCCTAGCTGCTTCCGTATAGTGCATTTCTGCCTCGAATTCCATCAATTACACACGGCACCGTAATCCTATAAGCCCCTTCGTACTTCGTACGGGGCTAAAAATATCACAATAATAAGAACTGGCTCAGCACTGAATCGGGAACACGTAGAAGCTCATTTCGGAATTGGTTATGCGGTAACATTGGATCAATAACATAGGACACAGCATTGAACATACGGCAGGCATCATTGAATGGCGAATGGTACGAGCGTTGTGTTCTGCATGATCTGATCCAGATAATGCCATTGTGTCTCGTTGACGTCAAGTTGAATGTTAATCGGGAGCGAAGCACAGGTGAATGGATCTTACCGATGATCAGTGAGTGGATGAACAAAATGCATGCGTTCGTTCTTCGTCTGGCCAGAGATTGAACTTTGCACACCTTTCGACGTACGGACTGAGCACGTAGTCATTGCTAGACCGGTTGAGATGATCTCCGTTCAAAAACATCACAAATCGCTTCTGTTTGCTTTCAATCGTGCTCCGATGAGTTACATAATTCGGTGACCAAACACATGATGCGAACTCCAGATTAGATCGTACTAATGCCTTAGTCTTGCTATAGATCGACTCATAGACTTCGAAAAAGCTTTCGATTCAGTGGAAACATGGTCGATATTGGACGCATTAGACGAATGTAGAGTAGCCTCAAGGTACTCCAACACCATTCGATATGTGTACAAAAATGCTACTTCATGTATAAAACTTCATAAGAGCACGGAGAAATTCAGAATTGGCCGAGGTGTAAGGCAGGGTGACACTATTTCACCGAAATTATTCACGGCGATTCTGCAGAGTGTTTTTAGGAAGTTAAACTGGAGTTAAATGGGAATAAAGATAAATGGAGAGTACCTGAGCAATCTCCGCTTCGCTGATGACATTGTACCGATAGCAGCGAATCTAGGTCAGGCTCAGCTTATGCTACAACAGTTAAGTGAAGAGGCAAGCAAAGTTGGCCTCAAGATGAACTTATCGAAAACAAAAGTCATGACCAACATCGGGGACGATAGAGAAATCAAAATTGGTGACACTGTCATTGAACGAGTCGACAGCTACGTATATCTAGGACATAAACTGAAGTTAGGTCTGGACAACCAAACTGCAGAAATAAGACGTAGGATTGGTCTTGCATGGGCAGCGTTCGGAAAACTCAGACTAATTTTCAAAAGCAAAATGAATAATTGTCTGAAACGCAAAGTTTTCGACACTTGTGTCCTTCCAGTGCTCACTTATGGAGCGGAAACGTTAACTTTAACGAAAGCATCCGAAGATAAATTGAGAGTGACACAAAGAGCCATGGAACGGAGTATGCTTGGAATAACACTCAGAGACAGAATGACGAATCAATGGATTCGACAACAGACCAGGGTCGTTGATGTCATGGAAAGAATAGCATCTCTGAAATGGAGCTGGGCGGGACATATTGCAAGAAGGACAGACGAACGTTGGACCAAAAAGATCATGAACTGGCGACCATATAAAAGACGAGCTATAGGTAGACCACCAGAGAGATGGACAAACGGAATTAAGAATATTGCAGGTACAAACTGGCAGCAAATGGCAATGGACCGTACGAAATGGAAAGAAGTTGGAGAGGCCTACATCCAGCAGTGGATAGAAACAGGCTGAAGAAGAAGAAGAAGAATGCCTTATACAGAATCTTGATGGCATCATCGTCCAAAAAACGTCTTTGCCGCATCACGAAGTTCAATACTGATTTCGATTTGTTGCTCACATATTCATAGTGAGAGTTGAAGCTCATTTTCGTATTCATCAAAAGGCCAAGATCGGTAGTGCTAGTGGTTCGCTCGATCGATTCGCCATCCAAGACGTAATCAAAGATTAACGGATTGGACTTCAACGTGTATGTGATGATCTTTGATTTCGAGCAGTTGATTTCAAGGCCATTGTCACGACACCATTCGAAGAATCGGTGGATTGCTGTTTGTAGTCGGGTCGCATCTTCCTGCGTTCTGATGATTGAGGCAATCTTTTTATCATCGCCGAAGTTGAGACATAATATGCCAGCCATGTCCACATCGGAATCGTTGAAGAACATAAGGAACATTATTACGCCCAAAATGGATCCTTGTCCGACGCCAGAGTGCACCACAAACACAGCTGATTTGTCTCTACCAATGATCACGTATTGAACTCTGGACAGTAGATACGATACGAACCAAAGTAAACTATAGGTTGTGTATTCCATCAATCTTCGAGACGAGATACTTAGGAGACCTCTGAAGTTTGAACTTGTGAACTTACAGTTGCTTTGTGTGCAATAGAAAGCTCTCGTCCCGAAAAACTGATCTTTTCTTGACTCGAGGAAATATACATTTTATTACTCAATTGCTCATAGTTTTACAAGACTAATCGATAGCAATGGTTAACGATGGCGTAGGACGGAATAATTTCCATTGGACAAAGGAAGAGCCGGAATTTTACTGTTGCAATGTTTGTAGTCGAATTGTTTGTAGGTGACGGTGTACGCCACTATAAAGCCGTTGGGATCTTCCGGTTCCGGCCAATAGATCTTCAACGCTGACGAGCCGATATTCACATTTCGCTCTTTAATTACCTCGAAATACGGAATGTCGTCCGCATTTTCCGTCGGAATTGATAAGTTATCTATAAGATATCTAATTTCCATCGGATTTTTTGATGGATTTGGGTTATTTTCGACATGAGTGAGATGTTACAAGGTTCGTCTTCTTTTTCAGCCTGTTTCTATCCACTGCTGGATGTAGGCCTCCCCAACTTCTTTCCATTTCGTACGATCCATTGCCATTTGCTGCCAGTTTGTACCTGCAATATTCTTAATTCCGTTTGTCCATCTCTCTGGTGGTCTACCTATAGCTCGTCTTTTATATGGTCGCCAGTTCATGATCTTTTTGGTCCAACGTTCGTCTGTCCTTCTTGCAATATGTCCCGCCCAGCTCCATTTCAGAGATGCTATTCTTTCCATGACATCAACGACCCTGGTTTGTTGTCGAATCCATTGATTCGTCATTCTGTCTCTGAGTGTTATTCCAAGCATACTCCGATCCATGGCTCTTTGTGTCACTCTCAATTTATCTTCGGATGCTTTCGTTAAAGTTAACGTTTCCGCTCCATAAGTGAGCACTGGAAGGACACAAGTGTCGAAAACTTTGCGTTTCAGACAATTATTCATTTTGCTTTTGAAAATTAGTCTGAGTTTTCCGAACGCTGCCCATGCAAGACCAATCCTACGTCTTATTTCTGCAGTTTGGTTGTCCAGACCTAACTTCAGTTTATGTCCTAGATATACATAGCTGTCGACTCGTTCAATGACAGTGTCACCAATTTTGATCTCTCTATCGTCCCCGATGTTGGTCATGACTTTTGTTTTCGATAAGTTCATCTTGAGGCCAACTTTGCTTGCCTCTTCACTTAACTGTTGTAGCATAAGCTGAGCCTGACCTAGATTCGCTGCTATCGGTTACAAGGTTGGTTCCTAAATTTTGGGATGGCAGATGATTCCTCTGGCACTTCCTAACTTCCATCGAATTTTTCGATGGATTTTGGTTATTTTCGACACGAGTTAGGTGTTCCAATATTGGTTCCTATATTTTGGGATGACAGATGATTCCTATGGCACTACCTAACTTCCATCGGATTTTTTGATGAATTTGGGTTATATTCGACATGAGTGAGGTGTTCCAAGGTTGGTTCCTAAATTTTGGGGTGACAGATGATTCCTCTGGCACTTCCTAACTTCCATCGAATTTTTCGATGGATTTTGGTTATTTTCGATAAAAGTGAGGTGTTCCAATGTTGGTTCCTAAATTTTGGGATGGCAGATGATTCCTCTGGCACTTCCTAACTTCCATCAGATTTTTCGATGGATTTGGGTTATTTTCGATATAAGTGAGGTGTTCCAATGTTGGTTCCTAAATTTTGGGATGACAGATGATTCCTATGGCACTACCTAACTTCCATCGGATTTTTTGATGGATTTGGGTTATATTCGACATGAGTGAGGTGTTCCAAGGTTGGTTCCTAAATTTTGGGGTGACAGATGATTCCTCTGGCACTTCCTAACTTCCATCGAATTTTTCGATGGATTTTGGTTATTTTCGATAAAAGTAAGGTGTTCCAATGTTGGTTCCTAAATTTTGGATTGACAACTGATTCCTCTGGCACTTCCTAACTTCCATCGGATTTTTTGATGAATTTGGGGTATTTTCGACATGAGTGAGGTGTTCCGAGGTTGGTTTCTAGATTTTGGGATTCAGACTGATTAATTAATTAATTTCCATGAGGGTTTTTGATGTGGTCGAAATGACATACTTACAGAAGTGGGGATATCAGTCAAAAAACCATTAAAGGGTAAATGTGTCGCAAGTCCTTCATCTTTCTTACAAAATAACTGATATCGCTGAGGGTGACGCATTGTGCGTTGTACGCAAAAGTTTTATCGACAAAAAATTTACCCAAAAAATTTGTTAAAGAATAATTTACAAAAATAAATTTGCGTTACAAGTGGCAGATGTGGTGGAACGTATTGTTTGGAAAATGGTTGAAAAACTAGGAAAAATTAAACGAATGAAAACCTAATCATCTGCCACTTGTGACGCAAATTTCTTTCGTAGATGCTATTGGAAGGCCATTTCACCTGCAAATAGTCTATGTAATAGGAAAAATGCTATTGGCAGGCGTCTGCGAATAGTGTTTTCCCTTTTACGGAGGCTATTTGCAGGCGCCTGCCAATAGCATTTTTCCTAGTACATATACTATTTGCAGGTGAAACGGCCTGCCAATAGCATCTACGTTTAACAAAAGTCATTGTTGCATATAATAATTCATAGATAGTTCACTGTCCCTCGAATAAAGTTGTTTTAGTGTTAGTGACTCGAATAAATTTTCTTTGTAGCCAGGTTCCATTAAGGCTCGGAACGGGTCGGGTTCGGTCAGACCGGAACCCGAACTTGATTTAACCCGAACCTGAAAAATTATTTCGGGTTCAACCCGAACTTGACCCGATTTTGAATTTTCGATTTCAGGTTTAACCCGAACCCGATCTGAACCCGAAATTGTTCAACCCGAATTTGACCTGAACCTGAATTTTCAATTTCGAGTTCCACCCGAACCTGAACTGAACCCGAAATTTTAAATTTAATCAGGTCGGGTTCGGGTAACCCGAAATTTTTGACTTTTTTTAGTGTAATAAACGCTCAAAATTTCAGGTTACCCGAACCCGACCTGATTAAATTTAAAATTTCGGGTTCAGTTCAGGTTCGGGTCGAACTCGAAATTGAAAATTCAGGTTCAGGTCAAATTCGGGTTGAACAATTTCGTGTTCAGGTCAGGTTTGGGTTAAACCCGAAATCGAAAATTCAAGTTCGGGTCAAGTTCGGGTTAAACCCGAAATAATTTTTCAGGTTCGGGTCATAAATCCGGTTCAGGTCAACCTGAACTAAAACAGGTCAACCCGAACCCGTTCCGAGCCTTAGGTTCCATTGTAGGAAAATAACAAAAAATAAACAATTGACGGATAGTTGAATTAATTTATTTATTCTGAAGATCCGACCTAGTGCTGGTAAAGACAAAACATTGTATTGAGGCAAAACACAACCAGATCCAACACGTGTATCTGTGACCATTTCTATTGATGTCACTTTCCATGAAGTGATTTTCACATACTCTGGTGTGTTTTACACATAACATTGCTGATTGTTTAATTGAAGAATTATGTCTTTCCATTTCTTGCAATCGGTTTGATCTGACGGAAAACTATGTCAAAAAAAGCTGATGAGACAACATGCAAGAATGAGGTTATGTGCATATCAATTATTTAAAAAACGATGTTTTCTGCTTCGCAGTACGTCGGGACATACACCCTTTAATAGAACAGTAGTGTAACAACACAATTTTATTTATTTTTTGTTAGTTTCACTGGTGTAAAAATAAACGAGCCATCAGAACAGTCGGAGCGTTTGCTGCGACTGAGCCCCGTACAAACCCGTATATCTATTGCGTACGTGACCCTAGTGCGTCTGTCACCCTCCTTTGACCGTAAGCCTATTGAGCCGGTTAATGTAGTTAAAGTAAAATTATTATGGAATGTGTACATCTTAGAAATTGCGCATAGCGCAATTACGAAGCCCCGTACGACGTTCCTTTCAAATGAAACAAAAATTCCAAGGACCCAAATTTAAAATTTTTTTCAACAACATTCTATTCGGCCTTTGATTACCTTCCAAATGAAACAAAAATTACGAAAAACGGATGAAATTTGCTCGAGTTATATGTAAAATACACATAGGGCCCTAGTAGCGGCCTTAGGCCAAGGACCCAAATTTAATTTTTTTTCAACAACATTCTATTCGGCCTTCGATTATCTTCCAAATCAAACAAAAATTACGAAAAACGAATGAAACTTACTCGAGTTATATGTAAAATACACATAGGGCCCTAGTAGCATTTCACTTCTAGGCCCTAACTCACGGTCCACTCACCCGATTTTAAAAAACTTTTTTTTTCCTGGATTGGTATTGACAATACCTATCATTTGTCGTGTCATTTACATTTCCATCGTTTATTTTGCCATGAATTTCACCAAAAGACCTTAAATCACTTAAGTGGCCCTAACTCACGAAGGGCCGACCCGAATATGCCCATCTTCGAACTTAGCCTCACTATTTCGACTATCTTTCAGGAAAAAAAAATTGAAATCGGATTTGATTTACTCAAGATATCGACGTGACGGACAGACAAAATTTTTATTGCAGATTCGTCATCTATGAACATAGGCAAACACTTTGCCCTTACCGTCTGCTTCGAATTCCATCAATTACACACGGCATCGTAATCCTATAAGCCCCTTTGTACTTCGTACGGGGCTAAAAACATTCAACGTATAAGGCTGTTTAGATGAACAACATCAATAAATATTTTGATAGAAATCTAAAATGTGAATGTATTAGTAGAAGCTCTACGTAAATCATTACGTAAATGTATCTTATACACATTGATATCGGGACCGCTTTTCGTAGTGCGTATTGCCTCTCTAGGTATAATTACTCTAAGGAACCAGGTACAGGGCGCGAAGCAGTTTTTGCTTGTAGATCGGCCAAATTTGAGCAGATTTCGACTCTTTTTCCTTTATTAGATAGGTGTTGACTGTACCAATCAGGGAAAAAAGTTTATGAAATTTGGTTTACCGGAGCGTGAGCTAGGTCCCTTGGAGTGAACTCATATCCGGCTACTCGCCAGTACAGTAAATTTGGTGTATTTTGTCAATATCTCGAGTAAATTTTGACCGAATTTCATGATTTCTTTTTTGTTTGAAAGGTATGTAAAGCGTCGTTACTATTTCCTATCTTCTAGCAAAATGGCTGCCGGTGGCCATATTGGATTTTGGTAATAGTTCTTGGGAAAAGTGGTACATAGAGAGTTTCTGTTTATAGATAAGTAGTAAGGCTTACCACAGGTCAGGTCAGGTTGACCTGAAATAGAAATTGACTTTGACCTGACCTGACCTGAGTTTTCAGGTCATGATTTGAAATAACCCGAAATGACCTGAAATTGTATCTTCGAAAAAATTAAAATCTCTAAAAAAAGTCGTTAATCCGAAATACAGTTTCATAATTACAAAAAATTAATCGTTTAACTCGTGATTTCTTGTCCTTTCAAAAAAAGAAATACGTTAAACGCTGACGAGATGTTCAATCGAGCCAGAAATCATTTAATTTACGAACTAACCAACAGATTAGAGTTATGTTATACGAATGCAAGTTCTGAAATGTACTCTGATAGTGGACTTTAAAACTACAAGTTGGCATATAGGTGGGTCCTGAGCCCACGAATTAATGCTCTGAATCAGTAATTTCGGTTCAGAGCAATGTTTAAGCTCTGATTCAACATCCGGAAAACATCCAGAAACGTCGCACAACCTTAACAGGTTAGCTGATAAGAGCTTTCAGTTTTAGAAGTTACTTATTGACCCCATAAAAAATGTAAAATGTTCGAAGTGTAGCTAATGATCTTAGTGAGAATTGTACGACTTTCCTTACCTTTGGATTTTATTTACAAAGAAAGCACAAGCGCCCGCTTTAAGACAACAAAAACCTATTAGTAGGACTTATCAGGAATCAATTGTTTTCTCGATTTTATATTAACAAAACTAATTTTAAAAAAACTTGAAAAATATCAGGTCAACCTGATAATATTCAGGTCAAGTTATCAGGTAAAATTCAGGTTTCAGGTCATTTCAGGTCATGATTTTAATTGACCTGACCTGAAATTTTCAGGTTGACCTCACCCGATAGTAAGCCTTATTAAGTAGTTTTGTTAATAAATAGAGGTAATTGGTTATGTGTGTGGAGTGTTTCAGAGGCATTCCATACATCACGCATGTGGACATGATGATAAAAAAAAAGGTTTAAAATTTTTGAGTTCCTAAAATTACTTCGTAAATTGTTGTCTTATTTGAGAGGTACTTCGTACGGGCGTTCGTAATTGCGCTATGTGCAATGTTAAGATTAAATTTGCTCGTGCCGCACTTGGGCTAGGCGGGCAATACGGTTCGTACATGGTTCAGTCGCAGCAAACGCTCCGGCATGTTTTATTGTGGATTCGTCATCTATAATCATAGGCAAATGCTTTGCCCTTACCGTCTGCTTCTTATATGCCCCAGTACTTCGTACAGGGCTAAAAACATTTTTTCTTGCAGTGGGACCCGCGTCACGGACGCTATGCTAACGCGATCCCATGATAAATTACTTGCTCAAATAACGAACAATTAGAAAATGTTAGTTCGTCGCCAGCAGTCGACAGAGATACGATCAGCTTTGGCCACACAGAAAGAAAACAAGTTGATTCTTTACAAATTGATCAAGTAAACATTAGCAATTATGCTAAAATACATTTTAGTAGTTGGTACCTTGAGTGTAATTGGTCAAGAAATTTCCGGGCAATTACGTAAGTGTTTGAATTTACGTAAAAAGTTCACATTCATAACATTGGACGTTTAGTCCAATAATTTCCTTGTTAGCTTCGACTATTTGTAGTCTGTTCTAACTTTTACTTGACCGTGATAGTAAATTACTTGAGCATTGGCTTTACTAGATTAGACTAAGCAAATCATTTTGACTCTGTATCAAAAGCATAAATTCGATGTTTTGAAGCTGTTAAATTTGGTTTACGTGGAGTTTGGAGAGAGTTATAGCTTGAAACTGTTGCTTGAGTTTAATTTATTAAACACGAAAATCAGTTCTTTTCCGAACGATATTAGTACAAAGAATTCCATTTTCTGCTTGTTGTACTGTGTCTGTAGTTGTGTTTTAGTTGAACATTATGTGTTTGCTTATCAAGAGGTCAACAAAAAACGTAAGCTAACCAGTGTCAAACATCAAATTAGCGGCATCAGCTAGGCGACTGTCGTTGGCACCTCAATTAATTTATTGTGTGAGATAATGAAAAGTGATTTTGGCGTCACGGAGTCACTGCAAAAGTTGAATTCGTCGTTAAGTGTGTCGTTTATTTCGTGTAATAACATTGAAGACTGTGATCATGAACCGGAGCGTTAGCGGAGGTTCGTGACGCTAGTTCAACTTCTCTAAAAAAGAAAAAAGAACAACCAACGGGAGATTTTAAGAGTCAATTCGCCAAAACTTCGAACAACTTAAAAACAAGCCATCAGCGATTTTCGGCGGGTACACAGTAATCGATTCAGGTGATCCTCCTGAGTCATTTGCAACAAAAAAAATCCTCGAAATAATTATGTTTTCACGCCAGAAATCATGAAAAAATGTACTGCGCGAGGGTGACCAAAATAGTTTTTGTTGCATATCACCAAGAATACGTAACGCATTTATCTGAAATTATGGTCATTGGTAGAGGTGTTGACGCCGCATAAGCTGGCCTTTAAAACATTTCGAAATTTTTCGTGTATGTGGTGCAGTAGCTATTTTAGGGGAAAAAAAATTCCCACTTTTGCAGAGTGTTTTCAAAAAGTTACAACGATAGACGTCGAAGATATGGGTGTCGTTGGGTAGGTAGTGATCTCTACTATCCATGACACCATGAACCTACCGCGGCACGACTTTCGTTGAGCTTCAATTTTGATTGAAGTATACTAACACAAAAATTCTCTATAATTCCACTTTTCTTCGCGTCTATTTCAATTTTTCTGACGTATGTGACAATTTTAAATCAGGGCTGCAGTTACTGGCACCTTACGCTTCGGGAAATTTCGTTTAGGGCCTATAAAATTTGAAACAAAACCAACTGATTCAATTGTGTCATATGTTCCTCGGGTATCTCCAGACTTCCTAGTATGGCCAGTGCGGCACTGTATCAAGTGTTTACTAGCATATTATGATCATATTTTGTACGTTGGCCACTTACTGGAAGGATTTGGAAATATGTCGAATTTTTCGTATTCGTACATTTGCGTAAGGTGCCAGTAACTGCAGCCCTGATTTAAAATTGTAACATACGTCAGAAAAATTGAAATAGACGCGAAGAAAAGTGGAATTATAGAGAATTTTTGTGTTAGTATACTTCAATCAAAATTGAAGCTCAACGAAAGTCGTGCCGCGGTAGGTTCATGGTGTCATGGATAGTAGAGATCACTACCTACCCAACGACACCCATATCTTCGAAGTCTATCGTTGTAACTTTTTGAAAACACTCTGCAAAAGTGGGAATTTTTTCCCCCTAAAATAGCTACTGCACCACATACACGAAAAATTTCGAAATGTTTTAAAGGCCAGCTTATGCGGCGTCAACACCTCTACCAATGACCATAATTTCAGATAAATGCGTTACATATTCTTGGTGATATGCAACAAAAACTATTTTGTTCACCCTCGCGCAGTACATTTTTTCATGATTTCTGGCGTGAAAACATAATTATTTCGAGGATTTTTTTTTTGTTGCAAATGACTCAGGAGGATCACCTGAATCGATTACTGTGTACCCGCCGCAAATCGCTGATGGCTTGTTTTCATGTTTCATACAACTTGGTTGAAGTTTTGGCGAAAGAAAATTACGGCCATCTCGAAATTTCGTACTTTTTTAGCCCCGTACGAAGTACGAAGGGGCTTATAGGATTACGATGCCGTGTGTAATTGATGGAATTCGAAGCAGACGGTAAGGGCAAAGTGTTTGCCTATGTTCATAGATGACGAATCCGCAATAAAAATTTGGGCCGTCTGTCCGTCTGTCCGTCTGTCCATCTGTCCGTCTGTCCGTCTGTCCGTCTGTCCGTCTGTCCGTCTGTCCGTCTGTCCGTCTGTCCGTCTGTCCGTCTGTCCGTCTGTCCGTCTGTCCGTCTGTCCGTCTGTCCGTCACGTCGATATCTTGAGTAAATCAAATCCGATTTCAAAAATTTTTTTTTTCCCTGAAAGATAGTCAAAATAGTGAGGCTAAGTTCGAAGATGGGCATATTCGGGTCGGCCCTTCGTGAGTTAGGGCCACCTAAGTGATTTAAGGTCTTTTGGTGATATTTATGGCAAAATAAACGATGGAAATGTAAATGACACGGCAAATGATAGGTATTGTCAATACCAATCCAGGAAAAAAAAGTTTTTTAAAATCGGGTGAGTGGACCGTGAGTTAGGGCCTTAGAAGTGAAAAGCTACTAGGGCCCTATGTGTATTTTACATATAACTCGAGTAAATTTCATTCGTTTTTCGTAATTTTTGTTTCATTTGGAAGGTAATCGAACACCGAATAGAATGTTGTTGAAAAAAAAATTAAATTTGGGTCCTTGGACTAAGGCCGCTACTAGGGCCCTATGTGTATTTTACATACAACTCGAGTAAATTTCATTCGTTTTTCGTAATTTTTGTGTCATTTGGAAGGTAATCGAACGCCGAATAGAAAGTTGTTGAAAAAAAAATTAAATTTGGGTCCTTGGACTAAGGCCGCTACTAGGGCCCTATGTGTATTTTACATAGAACTCGAGTAAATTTCATTCGTTTTTCGTAATTTTTGTGTCATTTGGAAGGTAATCGAACGCCGAATAGAAAGTTGTTGAAAAAAAATTAAATTTGGGTCCTTGGACTAAGGCCGCTACTAGGGCCCTATGTGTATTTTACATATAACTCGAGCAAATTTCATCCGTTTTTCGTAATTTTTGTTTCATTTGGAAGGTAATCAAAGGCCGAATAGAATGTTGTTGAAAAAAAAAAAAATTGGGTCCTCGGACTAAGGCCGCTACTAGGGCCTTATGTGTATTTTACATATAACTCGAGCAAATTTCATCCGTTTTCCGTATTTTTTGTTTCATTTGGAAGGTAATCAAAGGCCGAATAGAATGTAGTTGAAAAAAAAATTAAATTTGGATCCTCGGACTGAGGCCGATACTAGGCCCTATGTGTATTTATACTCAATAAATTAAAATTTTAGGGCTATTTGAAATTTTTGTTTTATTTGAAAGGAACGTCGTACGGGGCTTCGTAATTGCGCTATGCGCAATTTCTAAGATGTACACATTACATAATAATTTTACTTTAACTACTTTAACCGGCGCAATAGGCTTACGGTCAAAATAGGGTGACAGACGCACTAGGGTCACGTACGCAATAGATATACGGGTTTGTACGGGGCTCAGTCGCAGCAAACGCTCCGACTGTTCTGATGGCTCGTTTTAGACCCGTACGAAGTACTGGGGTCTTTTAGGTTTACGCATACGTTTGTAACACGTCGAATTGGACTCCCTGAGTAAGGGAAAACCTATTGTGGTTGTACAGAGATGCCAAATCAGTGAAAAAAAAAATGTCCGCCTGTCTGTCCGTCTGTCTGTCCGTTCTCTAACTTGAGTGAAACACATCAGATTTCTAAAATTCTTTTTTTCCCCGTTTGGTATTATCAAAAGACAGGCTAAGTTCGAAGATGGGTGATTTCGGATCAGTTCAGAGAGAGCCGTCATAGTGAACGGACGTAATTTTCATGTCATTGCGATAAATTCCATGTCATAATTTCGTGTGTTTGTCCAATATTAATTAATGCAGTATTAATTGAGTTGCACTCATTTTTAATCGAGCACCCATATTGGGTAATTAGTATTGTGATCGATCAACAATCAACACTCCCTGGACTCAACACAACATTGCAAGAACCGATAATCGAAAAAAAAACAAATTTCATCGTTGATAAATCGTTTCCGAGAATTTGGCATTGTATGTGGACTTCGTGCATTGTTGAGGTTAAGCGCGTGGTTTCTTTTCGATTTTTTCAACTTCGTATGGATTTGGATTATACAAGTCTGATGCGAGGTGTGCCATTGCGATGTGACTGGTTTTTGACTGGCCGATTTGGATGTGCATTCAATCGACAATTTTCACGATTGTTTCACGCATTTATTGGCAACAACAACCAGGATGGCTTCTAATTCAGAACGCTACACGACATCCTCAACCGTCGTACATTTTCTGGACATCTACCGATAGTGAGAATTCATGCATCCATTGAGGAATGTCAGCGGTTTTTCAGCCATTTGATTCGAATTAGTCGCTTTTGGATTTTCATTGTTTCGTGTATTTAGTTTGGATTGTATTTCATGGCATTTTAAGGGCACTCTGTGAATGATGACTCATTCCCAGTGCCATTCTGGAATGATCGCTGCTCTGTTTTTCATCTTTTAAATTTTTAATTTCAAGATTTTTGCTTAGATATTCCTGAGTTTGCGATCACCAGACCAATCGCCAACTGAATAGTATATCGGTTTCGTTACTTCGAGACCATTAATTTCAAGGTTTATTATTTGTTACCTGGATAACTAAATTCAGTAAGTGAATGATTGATTTCATTGATTACAATTTCTTTCTCTAAATTTGTATAATTTAATTTTTCGGTTACTCCTTTAAAGTGTCTCACAGTGGAGAACCATAATTTTGTTACTAATGTATTTCATGATGAATAGATAAATAAACAAACAATTAAACAAACAATTAGACCTCTCCGGAGCTGGGGCCAAATAAGTGCCTAAGTGCTTTTCGACTATCTCCGGACAATTAAACGTTACAGTTGTAAGTGATACGTCAAATTAAAGGTATTTACAATACCGATCGACAAAAAAAAAGTTTATGGAAATCGGATGACCGACGCCCTTGGTGTGAAACAAGCACAGGGCGGCAAGCAGTTTTTGCTTGTAGGTCGGCCACATATTTCGTATGTTTTAGCTTTATTAGATAGGTATTGACCGTACCAATCAGGGAAAAAAAAGTTCATGAAATTATGTTCTCCGGAGCGTGAGCTAGGTCTCTTGGAGTGAGCTCTTATCTGGCTACTCGGCCGTACAGTGAACGTGGAGTATTTTGTCAATATCTCGAGTAAATTTTGACCGAATTTCATGATTTTTTTTGTTTGAAAGGTATTAATAAATGTGAATGGTCAGTACTATTTCAGGTCTCCTAACAAAATGGCTTCCGGCGGCCATATTGGATTTTAGTAAAATTGAAATATCTTGGGAAAAATGATACTTAGAGAGTTTCTGTTAACAGAGAAGTAATTGGTTATTTGTGGGGGGTTTTAGGAATCCCATATGTGGACTTCTATATATATCTATATACAGCTATATTTAGCATTTAACTTGATTTATTTGCGAAATGTATAACCCATCATTCTACAGGCGAGTAGCCCGAATGACGCTCACTGCGATACCTATATCACACGATTAACTGAAACAATTGTTAAAAATCTTTTTTTCCCTGATTGGTAGAGTCAATACCTTTCATTTCCCCTGTCTTTAATAATGCTCTTAAGTCCATACTTCATAAGATTCGCACGAAAAACCGTTGGCAGACCCCCAAAAATTAGTCAAATTTGACGTCTACCTGACCAACTTTTCGCATATTTTAACTTTTACTTACAATTTTGATTTCTCTTCATAAAATGAAGACAATGGAGAATTTTTGTATTTTTTCGTAATTTATTAGCAAAGAAAACGGTCATCAGTTATTCTACGGGCGAGTAGCCAGATTTTAGCCAAGTTCTTGGGCAATATCTCCGGCTAAACTGAACCAATTTTCACAAACTTTTTTTTACCTGGTAGGTATGATTGTAAACTATCATTTAATGCAATTACCAGTGTTTGTCAACCCGTTTACAAGACAGCACACTCGAAAACCTGTTCCCGTCGCCTGAAAATATCACTTTTTTGTCAAATCTTGGGAACAACGGCACCAATTTTTTCCATCTTGCAGCATAAATTTTCTTAGCCACAAAGACGTGTTAGAAAAATACATCTGCCGTTTTGCTGATCGTTTTTGGTTACGAAAAAAATCAAAGTTTAAACCAAATTGACGAAACTTTGATGAATTTGCGCCAGCTCAAAAAAATTCAAAAAATTAAATCCTCTCGGCTTCGACGTTTTTTTAGTGCCAAAATATTTATTTTACCATGCAATCCACGAAGCTTTACAATTTTTGCAAAAAAAACCACCCTCGTACAGCTCTACAATCAACTGACTGAATAACTATGTGTTTGGCAAGCAAAGGTCATTAGCCCCGTACGAAGTACAAAGGGGCTTATAGGATTACGATGCCGTGTGTAATTGATGGAATTCGAAGCAGACGGTAAGGGCAAAGTGTTTGCCTATGTTCACAGATGACGAATCCGCAATAAAAGTTTTGTCCGCCTGTCTGCCTGTCTGTCTGTCTGTCACGTCGATATCTTGAGTAAATCAAATCCGATTTCAATTTTTTTTCCTGAAAGGTAGTGGAAATAGTGAGGCTAAGTCCGAAGTTGGGCATATTCGGGTCGGCCCCTCGTGAATTAGGGCCGTCTAATTGTTTTAAGGTCTTTTGGTGATATCTACGGCAAAATAAACGATGGAAATGTAAATGAAACGGCAAACGGTAGGTATTGTCGATACCAATTCAGGAAAGCTTTTAAAATCGGGTGAATGGACCATGAGTTAGGGCCTTAGAAGTGAAAGGCTACTCAGCCCTATGTGTATTTTACATATAACTCGAGTAAATTTCATCCGTTTTTCGTAATTTTTGTTTCATTTGGAAGGTAATCGAAGGCCGAATAGAATGTAGTTGAAAAATTTTTAAATTTGGGTCCTCGGACTGAGGCCGATACTAGGGCCCTATGCGCAATTTCAAAGATGTACACATTTCATAATAATTTTACTTTAACTACATTAACCGGCGCAATAGGCTTACGGTCAAAGTAGGGTGACAGATGCACTAGGGTCACGTACGCAATAGATATACGGGTTCGTACGGGGCTCAGTCGCAGCAAACGCTCCGACTGTTATGATGGCTCCTTTTTAAGCAAAGGTTTGCACATATCATGTCCGGAGCGTTAGCGGAGGACTTGACGCAGTCTAACTTCCAAAAAAAGAACGAAGAAAATTTTTTGAGACGCGGCAACTATATATAGGCGAGAATTTAAGTTTCTTTCCTTTGGCCTGTATCACCACAAATCCTTTTCTATCTTATTCTCGCTTCAAATACGAGCAAAACGAGCTATCACTCGACTATGTAGGTTTAAAATTGCCGGAGATACATCGTTTTGAAATTGGTCACTTTTCATACAAAATACACCAAATTGACTTTTCCCAAACAATGAAAATCTTTCAACTTACTCTGTATGTTTCTATTTATGTATCTATCGACGGACGATCTCGGAAACTAGTCAGCCAATCTCCATGAAATTTTGCAGGAACCTCAGGGTGGGCATAAAAATGAAATTGTGACACGCCATTACCCCAGGAAAAACCAGAATTTTGTTTTATTGGCCTCGAAGTGGTTTCTGAGTATGGTTTTCGAGGGTCGGGAACGCGTTTTCGGCTGTAGCTTAGCTGTATTGAAACCTACAGAGGCGTGCGACCCATCAAATGAAAGGTATTCGTAACACAATTCGAACAAAAAAATAATTAAAAAAATCGGGTCAGATTCGTTTGAGCTAGAGTGATTAGAGTGACCAAATTTTGAGCTACTCGAGCGTAGGATGAAAGGACTAATATTTTTTTGGGTTATGAGAGATAGAGAGTTACTTTCTTCGGCAAAGTCTCAGAGTTTTACGAGTAGAACAGAGGGGCATATGTGAAAAATGTCGAAAGTTGGAAATGGGTGGGTAAATTGGGATTTTGGAGATATTTCTTGAATGGTGGCAGATAGAGAATTACTTTCTTCGTCAAATTTTCAAATTTCGTCAAATTTTCGAATTTCGTCAAATTTTCCATTTTCATCAAATTTTCGATTTTCGTCAAATTTCGAATTTCGTCAAATTTTCAAATTTCGCCGAATTTTCGATTTTCGTCAAATTTTCTATTTTCGTCAAATTTTCGATTTTTGTCAAATTTTCGATTTTCGACAGATTTTCGATTTTCGTCAAATTTTCGATTTTCATCAAATTTTCGAATTTCGTTAAATTTTGTCAAATTTTCGAATTTCGTCAAATTTTCGAATTTCGTCAAATTTTCAAATTTTTCCGAATTTCTGTTATAAACTGTTATAAAAAGCAGTGTTCTAAAACTTCTTTGAAGTACAATTTCTAAAATGAATGATATCGCTAGAGTTGACGCTTTCAGCTTCGTTACGCAAAAATTAAATTTTACACCCAATTAGTTCAAACAAGCTGGCTTAGTTTTTCTCATCATCTGCCAAATAATTTTTACCAAAAAAAAATTTGACTGGAAACAACCAAAATTTTACCAAAAAAATCTGCGTCGCAAAGTGGCAAATGTTCAGGAACAGACCAGCAAGAAAATTTATCTGCCACATGCGACGCAGATTTTTTTGGTAAAATTTTGGTTGTTTCCAGTCAAATTTTTTTTGGTAAAAATTATTTGGCAGATGATGAGAAAACCTAAGCCAGCTTGTTTGAACTAATTGGGTGTAAAATTTAATTTTTGCAAACTCATTATATTCTGGACTAAACAATTTTATTTTATTTTATTTTCCGATCAGAATGGGCCAACATATTCGGTACAAAGAGGAACGCAACCATACCAACAGTGGTACCAGCAGTGCCCTTTAACCCCGCACACACCTGCGAACTACTGAAATTAAGTATGCAAGGAATCGGGCGAGATTCTGAGACCATATTGAAAATTCTTGCTACTCACACGTACAATCAACGGTATGAAATCGCTGCTACGTATAAAACGTTGTACAACCAAGACTTGGTTCAAAAATTATTTACTGAATACGATGGCCACATCCTCGATGTCATTCAGTATCTATTCTGGCCCACCGAGAAAATGTATGCACGAGAGTATCACGATGCTATGCAGGGTTTGGGTACTAATGAACGCGCTCTGATTGAAATGAGTGCGAGTTTAGAAGGACACGAGTTACGCAGAGTCAATGGTGCATACATTGGGATGTATGAAAAGACGTTGGAAAGCGACATAAAAGGCGATACAAGCGGCTTTTTCCGAGATCTTTTAGTGGAATTGATAAAGGGACGTGAGGCAGACAACAGTCCGAATTCGGTGGAATTGCCGCGATATACAGTCGCAACACTGAATAGATTAGGTCACGGCCAATGGTCTAATAACAAAGATACCATTCGTGACATTTTCTGTAAGAAGTCGTTCTATGAACTGTCTGAAATACTTGTTGAGTATGAACGTCAGAACGGACATAAGATTGAAGAAGATATTGAAAGTGAATTCAGTGGTGATGTTAAGAAAACATTGCTAGCCATTGGTAAGTAACATAAATCAATAAATTTAAATTATGCAACAGTCCAGGTGCTTGTCAGATAAAGTCACTCCGCTGGCCCGTCATTTTTTTATTGAAAACATAAAAATTGAAATAACTCCCGAAGTAACTCACCTATTTCAATTAACTTTTTTCTCGGGAATGAATGATCCAATACCAACATTTCGGGGAAAAGCTTTTTCTTGTGTGAGACAAAATGGCGTCGGTATCGTCACTTTTCTGAAAAAGTATTTCGGAAAATTCATCAACTTTTTGAGTACTAATAACCTGGCCAATTTTTAATCAATTTTAATGATTTGGAAACCTATATAACTAAACTCTGTCGAATTCCGCCAGGCGGCGCATGCACCGTATAGTGGTTCTCATTTCAGTTTCTGTCCTTTAGACTTTATCACCACAAAACCTATTCTATCATATTCTCGCTAGAAATACGAGCAAAACGAGCTATCACTCGACTATGGAACTTTAAAATTGCCGGAGACACATCGTTTTGAAGTTGGTCATTTTGATAGAAAATGCACCAAATTAACGTTTTCCAAACAATCAAAATCTTTCAACTTACTCTGTATGTTTCTATCTGTCTATCTATCTGTCTATCTATCTGTCTATCTATCTGTCTATCTATCTGTCTATCTATCTGTCTATCTATCTGTCTATCTATCTGTCTATCTATCTGTCTATCTATCTGTCTATCTATCTGTCTATCTATCTGTCTATCTATCTGTCTATCTATCTGTCTATCTATCGACGGTCGATCTCGGAAACTAGTCAGCCAATCTCCATGAAATTTTGCAGGAACCTCAGGGTGGGCATAAAAATGAAAATGTGATACGCCATTACCCCAGGAAAAACCAGAATTTTGTTTTATTGGCCTCGAAGTAGTTTCTGAGTGTGGTTTAGAGGTGAGTGGGCATATCTAATTTTTATGCCCGCCCTGCCCAAAGCCCAATAATTTAAAAAAAAGCATGCCCACTGCCCAGCCCATGCCCAAGGCCCACATAGGAAATTTTCGCTAAAAATGTGAAAATTGTCAATCTGAGGCGAAACCGATGTTGACAGCACAGTTGGAAACACGATTTTATGTGCGGTAGCTGTTTTAAAATTCCTTGAATGAATATTACATCGTACGGAAAGTCTAGACTGCACTTAAGACTTAAGTTTGTGGGATCACACATTTTTGAAAAGTGCCCATGCTGCGCCCTATGCCCACGAAATTGTAAAGTGCCCATGCCCATGTCCAGTGGGCATGCCCATGTCCCGTGGGCATGCCCATGGGCGTGGGCAGCCCACTTTTATGGGCAGCCCACTCACCTCTAGTGTGGTTTTCGAGGGTCGGGAACGCGTTTTCGGCTGTAGCTTAGCTGTATTGAAACCTACAGAGGCGTGCGACCCATCAAATGAAAGGTATTCGTAACACGATTCGAACAAAAAAATAATTAAAAAATCGGGCAGATTCGTTTGAGCTAGAGTGATTAGAGTGACCAAATTTTGAGCTACTCGAGCGTAGGATGAAAGGACTAATATTTTTGCGATTATGAGAGATAGAGAGTTACTTTCTTCGGCAAAATCTCAGAGTTTTACGAGTAGAACAGACTGGTATACGTGAAAAATGTCGGAAGTTAGAAATGTGTGGGTCAATTAGGGTTTTAGAGTTATTTTGTGAATGGTGGCAGATAGAGAGTTACTTTCTTCGGCAAAGTCTCAGAGTTTTACGAGTAGAACAGGGGCAATTAGGGTTTTAGAGCTATTTCTTGAATTGTTGCAGTTAGAGAGTTGCTTTCTTCGTCAAATTTTCGATTTTCGTCAAATTTTCGATTTTCGTCAAATTTTCGATTTTCGTCAAATTTTCGAATTTCGTCAAATTTTCGAATTTCGTCAAATTTTCTATTTTCGTCAAATTTTCTATTTTCGTCAAATTTTCGATTTTCGTCAAATTTTCGAATTTCGTCAAATTTTCGAATTTCGTCAAATTTTCTATTTTCGTCAAATTTCCGATTTTTGTCAAATTGTTTAATTAGAACTATTCTAAAAAGCACTTCTAAAACGACTGATATCCAAACAAAAATCTCTTCAAGAAAAGTGTGACGCAGTCTTTGGAATACAATTTCTAAAATGAATGATATCGCTAGAATTGACGCTTTCAGCTTCGTTACGCAAAAATTAAATTTTACACCATTTGCGTCACACTTTTCTCGAAGAGATTTTTGTTGGGATTGAAAAATACTGACGAGTTTTATATGGTTTGTTTCAGCGTTCTCCTCATTAAATGTAGTGAAGGTAACACTGGAATTAGTCATATAAAGTGGAATGCTGGGCAGCGAGAATTTTTTACTTGCTTCGACTCGTTTCCTTCTACAGTTTAAACTATTTTTGATGTAAAAATTATTTTTATTGTGTAGTCTAGTCATATTGTTACTCGAGTCTCGCGGCAATACCGTAGTCGGCGCCTCTTATCCGAATATCAAAGTCATTGAAAATATATTTGCTTCGCGGAGCAGAGTGTATCTTAAGCAGAAGTCGTAATTGTTTTTATCTGACCGAGTAAAGTTTATTCTTGAAACCCGACCCGACTGGACCGGACCGGACCCGACCCGAATCGCTGACTTCGAAACCCGGACCCTGACTTTGAAATAGTGTTTCGACCCGCTCATCTCTACGCAGTATCCAATAGTGGTTGTGCCAACTATACATGTGTATTGGAAACAAAATCTAAAGGAAATAATATTTCTTTACAGTAAAATGCTCTCGTAATCGACCTCAATTCTTGTCTGAACAATTGAGTAAGTCAATGTCGAATTTTGGTATCGACCATAACGTACTGCACCGAATTATTGTTGGCCGAAGTGAAATCGATTTGGGCAACATCAAGGAAGAATTTGCGAAAACAAATGGCAACAGCATCGACATTTGGCTCAAAGTAAGGCATAGCATTACATTAAAATCACACTCTTTTGGAAATAAATCCAATTTTATTTGCAGTCCGCAATCGAAGGAAATTATTGGTCCTTAATTGTACAACTAGCTGGATATGCACCAGATTACTTTAAGAACTAATTTTGTCGACCTGATTAAAATATTACGAATTTTTGTCGAATTTCGGAGTAAACGGACTCCGAATGTAAATGTCACATTTTTTCTGAGCCCGTGTAATAAAATTTAAAAATTCAATTTGAGGCGGAACGTTTGTGTCGGTGATAACGTCTGCAGATTCCGCTGCTTCTCCAACACAATGGTCTAATGCTAACCCAGCTTCAAGGATGTCTACTGATCATCAAAGGATTAGTTACGATCGCTTATGAGAATAAAAATTAAAAAAAAAAATTGGAAAAATGACTCACTCATCATGCCATCTTCAACGTTCTGTGTTAATAGTGAGGGTGCTCCACCAACATAATTGTCTTCATTTAACATTGGTGCATGACCGATCCCAGCTTCAAGGTGGTCTACTGATGATCAAAGGATTAGTTACGATTGGTTATGTAAATTATACTTGAAAAAGGTAACAACGACTCACCTGTGGTGCTGCTAATTAACGGTTGTTCCAGCCTTGTCGATTCTCCATCTATTATTCCGCCTTCAGATTCACTTGCCAGGCTGATGGCCGCATCAGCTGTTTCGTAAGAGTTGAATTCTAAAATAATTTTCCTCAAGCTTAGTCCTACAAGTATTCGAATTATGTTTTACCTTTTTTGCTGATGACAACGCAATCTAAAAGTTTCCAATTTTTTCGTTCTTGTATGTCCACCTCCAATGGTGGAGAAGTGCGGAGCCGAATTTTTTGGTTCAATACGTACGTGGGCCAATAGCATTGGTACCCATTTTTAGATTTGATTATCCACCGTTTGGGAACGCTGGCACTTTTGTTGTCAGCCAAAAATCGGATAAGTTTGAATTTTCGAACTTCAACAAAATTATGTTGTTTCAGCGAGTTTAAGAGTTATTAGACTTTAAAACAAAATACTAATTTTCTTATAAAACTAAACTTTTTGTAATGATGTAATGCTATGATAATAGAAATTACGCGAACGTAAATTTTCGATAAAGGTAAAAGTCCTTGGTTCGCTTCTTACAAAATACCTACAAAAGTGCAATCAGAACAGTCCCCATACGAATCTGTTTGTCTATTGCGTACTGTGGTGATTCCACAATATGCATTCATCAAAGATTGGCATTGAATTGATTTGCATCATGTTGCCTTTGCATTCCCTTTATGTACAGAGTTCATTCGAAATACAATTCATTCCATTCCTGACTTCGGTCAGAAGAACATCTCGGTGTTTTATTATAGTAGATAGAACATCTCTCTCTACAAGCCGAGCAGCCGTGACCCGAACGGAACCGATCTAACATTTTCCACTCCTTTCGCTGCAGATTAAAGCCCTCTAGTTTTTGATGTGGGCTCAATTATGTTTTTAGAGGTATTTCTTGAATGGTGGCAGATAGAGAGTTACTTTTTTTGTCAAATTTTCGAATTTCGTCCAATTTTGGTCAAATTTTCAAATTTCGTCAAATTTTCGAATTTATTTTCGATTTTCGTCAAATTTTCGATTTTCGTCAAATTTTCGAATATCAATTTCTGTCAAATTTTCGATTTTCGTTAAATTTTCGATTTTCGTCAAATTTTCGAATTTCTTCAAATTTTCGAATTTCTTCAAATTTTCGAATTTCTTCAAATTTTCGAATTTCGTCAAATTTTCGAATTTCGTCAAATATTCATTATTTTGTCAAATTTTCGAATTTTGTTCTAAAAAGCACTTCT
This sequence comes from Bradysia coprophila, assembly GCF_014529535.1. Taxonomy (NCBI): domain Eukaryota; kingdom Metazoa; phylum Arthropoda; class Insecta; order Diptera; family Sciaridae; genus Bradysia; species Bradysia coprophila. The sequence continues at coordinate 955,959 of NW_023503751.1, read as the reverse complement.
AAAACGACTGATATTCCAACAAAAATCTCTTCGAGAAAAGTGTGACGCAGTCTATGAAGTACAATTTCTAAAATTAATCATATCGCTAGAGTTGACGCTTTCAGCTTCGTTACGCAAAAATTAAATTTTACACCCAACTAGGTCAAACAAGCTGGCTTAGGTTTTCTCATCTTCTGCCAAATAATTTTTACAAAAAAAATTTTGACTGGAAACAACCAAAATTTTACCAAAAAAATCTGCGTCGCAAAGTGGCAGATAAATTTTCTTGCTGGTCTGTTCCTGAACATCTGTCACTTTGCGACGCAGACTTTTTGGTAAAATTTTTGTCATTTTCTGTCATTTCTTAACGACGAAATATTTTTTTGATATTAAAGTTGAGAATGATGAATCCACATTAGATCTTTCGGTGCCCAAAGTTTCATTACAAAATGTTTAGTATTTACGACGAAATCACATTTTCAAAACTTCGGTACAAACATGCACATACAATTGTCGTACGTTACATGTACAACTGCGTTTGCACTTTTTTCTGGGTTTTGTTGGAATACAATTACTTATGCGATAACAACTCTGCTCTGATTATCAATGCGACAACACTGATTGTATGTTTTCATCATTATGAACGTCATGCAATCTGTACTCTATCTCTTTAGCCCCGTACGAAGTGACATCTATTGTTTTTGAATGACATTAAAATAAATAAATGAAAATAATTCTTTTCATCAATTTTTTTCCGCTCGTGTTTTAACAATTATTTATTCATAGTGTAGATAAAGATGAAGAGTTGGATAAGCATTCGTCACACCAGACACAATATTAGTGGAATTTAGTGGCAATAGTACAATAAACAACTCGAATATTTATAATAATGGATTTATTTTCGTAGTATAATTCATAGCGAATAGAACTGATTAATCGACAACATACAGAAGCTTTGAAATGTTCTTGAAAATATTATGGTTCGTTCATCTGCAGTTATAGTCAAGTGCGAGTTGTCCAAAAAGCCGTTTCGCTCATATTGAATGTAAAAAGCGATATTATGGTTGATTATCGTAGATGGATCGACCAGTAACTCAAGTCGCGATGCTGCCAAGCTGGGATCGGCCTGGTTTGGTCTAGGGGGCCGACGTTGCTTAACACTTCTTTTCGCTCTATGAAATTTTGATTTTTGAAAATTTATTCAAAAATATAAAATGAAATATTTTTGACATGGTTCCATAGGCGAAATTATTCCGAATGGTGTCTATTTTATGCTAAAAATAAAAAAACATTAATTACTTTAAAAAAAGCATTTCTCGGATTTTCCAGATTTGCATATGTTTTTGTATTGATGGGCGCCATTTTGAATTACAGCGCCACCTGCATATTTTTTCAAGCACTTATATTTTTCTCGTATGCAGAAACGTTCAAGAACACAAGATTTTTTTCCACTCAATTCTGATCAAAATTCAATTTTATAGAGCCGAAAGAAGTTTTAGCTGACGGCGGCTCCCTAACCCAAACCAGGTCGATCCCAGCTTGGCAACATTGCGATTCGAGCTCGTGGCCGACCCACCTACGATAATCACCCATAAAATCGCTTTTTACATTCAATATGAGCGAAAGGACAACTCGCACCAGACTATTAGTGTTTTCAATGTACTCGATTTTAAAAGAAGGCCTAAACCTCAGCAAAAGATTATCTGTGACAACAAAAATGATTTCCAAACTGATAGAAGAAGCTGAAAGAACGAACTTGCTTGTAATCAACCCGAACAGTGACGTTCGTGACAATATTATGGTTGTAATACTGTCGTACCGTGCAATAACTAAAAGCATTACACTCTAACAACAAATCAACTCGCCGAGCCTTCATTCTCAAATAACGTTCACAACGAGAGCACTCAAAAACAACGGAATTATTTACATCAAAGGCTGTCGGAATGGTCGCGTCACTAATTCACCATTCAACAACGCCTGTAAAATGTTCAACGCCACATCATCTTCGATCGATCCGACTCTTCCACACGCTCAGTTTCGTACCGCTCTGCTTCGTCTACCTGACTCAACTTTTGGTTCATTCGTTCAACTATGATCGTGCCAGCCTAACATCAACTATTTCTACCTCTATCGACGAGCTTTCTGCGATAATCTGTTTCTTGTTTGTTTCTTATTTTTTCTAATTTTGACTCAAAATTTTTATTTTGTTAACGTAAACTTAACTTTTCTATTGTACAATTAATACTAATAGTCCACTTGTATTAAGCCGACTTTAAATGAATAAAGAATTGAACAAGCACGAACATAGAAAAATCCTGGGGACCTACCACATCATAGAAGGCTTTCTGTTTCTACTGTGGAGCCATCAGTATTTGTTGTATGTGAGAGTTAAAATGCACGATGCACACAATTATAAGCTGTAGCTCATATCACTAGGGTCCACCGAAATGACGTTTGTCATTCGAGTGTTCGTGCTTGTTCCTAAAGAGCAATGCTAAAAGATATCTAACAGGCCCATCATACGAGTCCGCAGGCACAAGTGTTACAATACACATCCACGTGCGCCAAATAAAGCATTCAACACCGATTTACATACAACCAAAGCACTGTTCCAGTTCCTAACACGAACACAAGAAATATTCGGAGGCTAATGCAAATAGGCCTCGTATTTTTTGTAAAGACAATCATTTCTTGGTATGAATGAAAACATACAACACATGCAATCGTACACACATACATATTTAAAAATTTGGAGGCTTTTTGACGTTGGGGGCCATTCACAAATTACGCACGCACCAAACCAGGAATTTTAGACCCCCCTCCCCCTCGTACGCCTAAAAGGGTCACATTTAGCCCATATTTATTAGAAGCGTACGCTCTTGTCGAACCCCCCCTACCCCCTTAAGTGCGTGCGTAATTTGTGAATGTCCCAATGGGCAAATGAGTGTTCGTGCTAGGAGCAGTGCTACAAAAATTTCAGTCACTAAAATGTACCAATAAAAACGGTGGTCTTTTACGAATTTACTATTTGTTATCGTTTCCACCCCTTCCGCCGCGCTTAACATTCTTGAAGAATTTCGACTTTCCTAAAACGCGAAGATATTCCACTGCAAATGTGTACTTATGACGAAGATTTATCCTTGAACATTTGGATTTGCATAACTTGATCTTAGACTGGACCATGGGTCTGACTTTATTCCAAATTAGTTCGCAAACAAACACAAGTACACTTATAATCCAACCACACCAAATAATGGTCGGCACAGTGAATTCACTCGTGTTCGGATTGCTTTTTTCATGACTGATCTTTTCCAGGTAGTTGACGTATCGATTATTTCGTTCATTGTGCCACCAATAAATCAGGCCTGCAGCATTCAAACGGTGAATTATTTCGTTTATTTGCTCGTTAAACGGAAAATCTGAACAGACTTTATATGATTGCAATATCTTATGCAAAGGCGTTCCGTTTAACAATTGATACGCTTTAATTCCTAAACGTTTCTGCGCTTCAAAAAATGTGTCTACAAAATCGGAGTCTGCCGCAAAAGTTAGTGTATTGAAAAATGCAATTGAATTGTTAAATCGCTTCATTTCATCAAGTAATAACAGGTAATTGACACGTTGAACTTTGTCATTCCATCCACCATACTCAGTTTGTAATTCCAGTTCTGTTACGAAAGTGGTCGAAGTATTGACAATTAACGACGGAATTGCGGACATGTACAGATCCTTAAGTGAGTTGATTGTTTGGGGCTGGTAAATCGGTGACGTAAGGTAACTTTGGAAGAGCGACAGAATGCCATTCATCACAATTAGCCCCGTAAAGGTTAACGATACAATGACGAAAGCATCTGCGCCATAAAGACTTCGATATTTGATGGTTGCGTTATCGTTCATTAAGAGATTTACGACATCCACCACGCATTGGACAAGCGAAACTTTCTTCTTATTTATAAAACCAGAAGCCATTAAGAAAGCCGATGACAATGTAATGATAATAAAAGCGTAAACCAAAAGAAGCGTCCACGTTCCATTTTGTAAATAAACGATGAAATCAGAATACGGCTGGGCATGAGGAATGATAATTTTCTTAATAAGCTGTTTATGCGGATACAAAAATTCATTATCGGCCCATGATAAAGTGTATGGCAGTGTCACCATACTTTCATTCATAAAGGAATTGTTGACTGTATGCGACATTGTTGCATTGAATACGAAAAGGACAGCGTTCCAAAAATGCTCGTTACGTTTCCATTTTTGTTCATCCATCGTCCATACAAATGCAGTTTTGCGAAAGTTTGGCATTTTGTCGAGAAAATAGTCTTGAACTGACTCACTTCCTGTCACATTTAGCAACACAAACGTTCCAAACGGATTGTACTTGAAGACGTTGAACGAAGGGACACCATTCTCTACACTCAAGTGAAATGCACTGAAAATGTTCACAATACCAGCACTTCCACTCCAACGCAATATTTGCTCTACTGTATTCAAATCAGTGATATTACGATCGAAAAACACGCCAATTTTCACATTGATGTCAAGCTCGCGAATGATTTTAACCTGAGTCCATAATTGCGACCTTTTTTGAAATTTTATACGGTCGACAACGACAACCAGAAACGTATTTTTGCTGAATTTCTCCTGGAATGTTGACTGTTTCCTAATGTCGTTAATGCTATCACTGATATAAGAGAGGTCGTCAAAAATGAAAACCGTCTGAGATGTTAAATGCTCCAAGTCGGCTCCAGAGCTCGGTGGTAACGACATTGGAAACCAATGGTTGAGATCAATATCAATTGATGAGCCGATGAAAAAAATGATTTGATCGAAACGGAAAATAGCATTCAATTGATTGATTAGTTGTTTGCTATCAACATATTGCTGACAACAAACCTTCATCGACAGAAGTACTATTGTCGGTAGTATCTTGGAATTCATGCCGTAAGTTGAACGGGTGAAACTTGAAAGTATCAAAAGCTCTGCTGTGTAGCAATATCGTTCAATCACTGAACGCCCATGAACAGAATTTGATTCGTCAGTGGTGATGAATGATGAATTATTGGGTGGTTATTGACTTGGAACAAATGGGACGGTTCATATTAAGTATTTACGCAATTAAACCGAATATTTGGGTAATACGGTTGATCAGACCGGTTAAGAATTATTGATTTTGTCATCACTACATTAGGAGAACTTGTGCAACAACACAACCTTGCACTTCAGCATCAAGCATGAACATAGAAAAATCCTGGGGACACACAGGAGGAAATAGCGATTTCGTCCCGGAATCCTAATACGTCTACAACCCTCTAATGCGTCTGTTACCAAAATGCAAGTCAAGTTGGGCATGGTCTTTACTGAAAGTGTTCATTTTTAAAATTGCGCATAGCGCAATTACGAAAGCCCGTACGAAGTACCTTTCAAATAAAACCAACAATTTACGACATTATTTTAGAAACCCAAAATTTTTTGCCAACTTTCCATTGGGTATTCAATTACCTCTCAAATGAAACAAAAACTAGCAAAATCGGTTGAGATTTACTCGATTTACGTGCAAAAAGCACTTTTCGATTTTCTTTAAATTTTCGTCAAATTTTCGATTTTCGTCAAATTTTCGATTTTCGTCAAACTTTCGAATTTCGTTCTAAAAAGCACTTCTACTGCGACTGATATCGCAACAAAAATCTCTTCGAGAAAAGTGTGACGCAGTCTATGAAGTACAATTTCTAAAATCATGCCTGCACGTTAGTAAGCGGGCGTGACGCAAGTCCACTACCAAACATAGCTAACGCCGACCCGTACGAAACACCTATTCGTATCAAAAGCCTTTAATGTGAAACTCTTCATTTCTCTTACTTCATTTTCTTCTCTGCTGAAAAACTATTCTTCCTTTTAAATCACTTACATTATCCACTCTTTGCCTTGTTATCATATACAATTAAATTGCCGGAGGCAATATAGACAGCCCCGTACGAAGTCAAATTTCATAAATTCCTATTTAAACAGCTATATACCGCTATATTTACCTATATTTCACTGTAAATAAACATTTCACAGAGGAATATGCTATTATATAGCTCTATATGCCTGTATATAGCTCAATATAGCTGTATATAGGTATATATAGATTTCCATATATGGAATCCCTGAAACCCCTCACACTTAACACTTTATTTCCATGTTAACAGAAACTCTCTAAGTACCATTTTGCCCAAGATATATCACTTTTATTAATATCCAATATGGCCACCGGCAGCCATTTTGTTAGGAGACCGGAAATTTTACCGACGCTTTACATTCGTTAATACCTTTCAAACAAAAAAAAAATTCATGAAATTCGGTCAAAATTTACTCGAGATATTGTCAAAATACACCACGTTCACTGTACTTCCGAGTAGCCAGATAAGAGCTCACTCCAAGAGACCTAGCTCACGCTCCGGAGAACATAATTTCATTTTTTTCCCTGATTGGTACGGTCAATACCTATCTAATAAAGCTAAAACAGACGAAATATGTTCAAATGTGGCCGACCTACAAGCAAAAACTGCTTGCCGCCCTGTGCCTGTTCCACACCAAGGGGTCTAACTCACGAGTCGTTCATCCGATTTCCATAAACTTTTTTTTTTGTCGATCGGTATTGTAAATACCTTTTATTTGACGTATCACTTACAAGTTTAACGTTTAAATGTCCGGAGATATCTTCGAAAAACCGTAAAGCACTTATTGGGCCACAGCTCGGGTCGAGGGGTCGATCCAAAATCACTCATCTTCGAACTTAGCCTGTCTTTTGACATTACCAAACGGGAAAAAAAAGAATTTTCAAAATCGGATGCGTTTTACTCAAGTTATCGTGCAGACAGACAGACGGACAGACGGACAGACGGACAGACAGACAGACGGACAGACGGACATTTTTTTTCGCGGATTTGGCATCTCTAGACAGCCACAATAGGTTTCCCCTTACTCAGGGAGTCCAATTCGACGTGTTACAAACGTATGCGTAAACCTATAAGACCCCAGTACTTCGTACGGGTCTAAAACTGTTTTAACAAAAAAATTTTGAGGACGGCGGAGCATATTTACAGCAACTTTTTTAGTTCTCCCTCTTAACTCCAACTCCCCCAAACTTAGATATTTGGAATCTGGGCATCAATACGAGTTCAACGAGCTACAGTTTGTTCATGTCATTTTTACACAGTTTTAGATATGTCAGAGTTTTAAATGTACCCAGTCAATTAAGTTCTTCCCAAATTATGAATTTTTGGCGCAAAATTTAAAATTTCTATCGCGAATTCAAATATTGCGCAATTTGGGAAGAACTTAGTTGACTGGGTACATTAAAAACTCTGACATATCGACAATCTTTAGAAACTGTGTAAAAATGAAATGAACAAACTGTATCACACGTTACTACAGCTTCAAAATTAGCCTAGATATTGAACTTCGAAATATTGATTTTTGTATGAAAATAAGCAAAATCTCGAATTTTCATATAATGAAAATCGCCTACGTTAGTTAGTTACTTAGTTAGTTCCTATTGAAAAGTGGATCCAGCAACTCCTAAACGTTTCTATAGATTTTCCTGAAATTTTGGCTATAGGCTAATAATGGCCCAAAAATAAGAATTTTCAAAAGTTGGAAAAAACCCATATCTTGGGAGCTGGAGCTCCCCAAAGTCTCCATACAAATCCCATATAAAAGCCCGTACTATCACAAATTTCGAACGTAAGCAACAGGTCGTCGAATGTTTTGGATCTGGTCTTTGTAAACGAGCCGAACGATTTCAGTATCTACGAGGACAGAAATACGATCATTGAGAAGGAACAGTAGGTCACGAGTCACAAGCGTTGACTATTCTTTGCAATCTTCGTGTAATGTGGAGGTGAAAGCGATTTAGCGACATTGGGCCCTTAAAAAATAGATTTTATTATAACCGGAAAAATAATTTTCATGTACGCGTTTATGCTTGATCCAAGGGATTTCATCCTTTTACGAAATGAAACGTAAAGGCGTTTCGCTCGATCATAGAGATTTTATGCTTTTACGAAATGTAATATAGATGCGTTTTGCGCCATCCTAGGGAATTCATCCTTTTACGAAATGAAACGTAAAGGCGTTTTGCTCGAAGTAAACAAATCATATTAGATTGCCCCACCTTTAGCGTTGCACTTTATATAAAGGGAAATTATCAGCGATTATGTTACATTTTGTTCCATTGTAAATTACATTTCGCACGAATAAATTTAAAATTTTCCAAACAGCTGGCACCACTACCCACCGATAATCAACAATGATCACACTTTCTGACAACAATGTTGATTGTCATCGTGGTTAAAATGAAGTCTTTGCAAAAAGACAAAAAAAAAATAATTTTCGACTCGAATGATTCGGGCTAAACAAAGGTAATTTTTGTTGATTCGAATTAGTCAATTCGAAAATTAATTTTTTCATGTTATGAGAAGCCCGGCGTCACGTTCAATTTTTTTATTTTTCTCGAAATTTAGGACTTAGCCGACAATATGGCGGCGACAGGAAAAAAAACTTGCCTTTTGGCAAGCTTTTTGAGGGTGGGGTTGGGGCCTGTTTTTTTGCTCCGTCGAATTTTGCCTATTACGTTCTTAATTTTACGAATTAATTATCGTGTGATAGGTCATTCGAAGCGTCTAACGAAACTCTACAACTATATAGGAATATAAAAGGACAAAAGATCCATCTTCAGTGTGAAATCAATGAAAGAAATTTGAAGCTTCACAATTTTCCTTTAAATTGTTGCTGCTACTCGTAGATCGAGCGTTGCAATCTGAAATTGATAGGGGAGACAGCTGGTCTACATACAACTGAATGGTAAGAATGATCAAGCATAAAAACTAGACGTAGATATTGACAGTCATTTATGTGCAATATCTCCGCACTCAGCAATACCCAATGAGAATTGTTGCAACGCACTAACATCGTAAGTGGGTCATCACAATACTGCATCATGCTCAGTCCACTAACCAGTACCGGACTGGCTCGAAAAAGCCCATCGGGGGCTCCATGCAACTCAATTGCAAAAGGCCCACAAATTAAATATTTTCATACAAAAATCGAAAAGGCCCATCGGGAATCCCCCGAATTCACCATATGGCCAGTCCGGGCCTGCCACTAACCGTTGCACTTAACTTCTTAAATCTCTTTTGATCACGTTTGGCCATTTAGGGTTGTAGTTGCAATTCCTAGATTCACATTGACAATTATATCAAGATTTGATTAAGTTGGAAAACTAATTGTTAAATTTATAAAGTAAAGTAAATGTGACGCGACCAAAGCGAAATCAAGACTATCAAAGCACATAATTATAGAGGATTGCCTATGTCGAATAGAGTACTATTTTAATACCAATACTACTATTAGTACCATTAAAACTGTCATTCGACATACAAATTGTATTGAGACTATAGATGATGAATGATGAGCTAGTGTATAATAGGACATTTTACTTTTACTTGAAAGAAAATATGATGCACGGTAGTGTAAAGTAACATCTGAATGTCTGTTGAGCGATATATACGAAAAGAAATCTGCTAAAACGCTGAATGTTTTTGCCAATATATTGTGATATATTTTGATAGTATATAATTGTTGAATTCAGAGGCAAAAGGCTACCAGCCAATTGCATAAATTCTGCTCCGGTCACTCTACTAGTTCTACTACTATACTGGTGGGATATTCTCCCCAGCTCGAAAGCGCCAGTAGGACTACTATTGAGAAACAAACACATCATTTAGGGCATGTTGCCCGTTCAAGCTCTGTATTTGTTCTGATTTCATTCGGTGCAACTACATCGTATTTATACCTATTTCTAGGGTATCTCGATCTGTTTTAATTCAATTGCACCCTTTGCTCCTTTTCATTTTGTAGAGTGAAAACACTCTACATTCAGGATTTAACATACTCCCACCAGTTTTACGGAGTAAAAATCAAATAATCCTGAATGCCATCGTGGGACTTCTGATATTGACCAACTAACGTTGTTGACCAACCGATTCTTTGTTTGCCATCTTGGGACTTTGACTTCCTTTTTGCAATGGACTTGTGGTTCTTTACTTCTTGAGTGACCCTTAGGTTCTTCACTATCTTGAGTGACCATCCATTACAATAGAAACCATCGTTGACCAGCCAAAGTGATATGATTACGCTGACCAACCAATGTTTTTTGTTCTTCGACCAGCCAATAGTAGAAATAAATTGCTGAACGACCAAATGAAAATGAAACCACTGACCAACTGATCAACCAAATTTTTAATCGTTGACCATCGTTGATCAGCCATGAAAATGAAATTGCTGACCAACCAAATTCAATGTTTGAATTTTGTCGATGCTACCATTTTCCCAACCCGACACTTCCGGTGAAGCCGATTCTGGGAGAACTCCGTAGTCTTACACGACCCAAACTGAACGTTTGTTTATTTCCGACCAACGAATTGAACTGCGTGTCTCCAACCACACAGCACAACCGGACCGGTCATGTTGTAGAACGACCCTCAAATTATTTACTTGTCGAACCACCAATGCATCGTTTACCAACCAAATCATCGTCGTCGACTAGCCAAATTGAATTGATAACCGATGCTCATGAATTGAACAGCCAAATGGATTGTAATCGCTGTCCAACGTATTGACTTGAAATTGGATTTATGTATGACCGACCACGTTTTATAAACGTTCACACAACCGAATTGAGTTGTAAAACGAACAACTAAATGTACGAATTGTTTGACCAGCCGAACGAATTAAACGCTAACCAACTAAACGACTATTGACCGAACGACCCAATGAAAATAATTGTCGAACGATTTGACTGTTGACCAACCAAACTAATTGCTTTGTTGACCAACCAAACGAACTGCATGTCTCCAACCACGCAGTAAATGTGTACTTCGGATTTATGCATGACCGCGTTATATAAAACGCTCACACAACCGAATTTGTAGAACGACCCTCAAAATTGTCGAACTACTAATGCATCGTTGACCAGCCCAGTGAAATTGAAATTGCTGACCAACCAATCCATTGAATCGCCGGACCTGTAACTTCAAATTGACTTCCGGCGTCACGTCCTACTGCCCAAGAAACTAGCAAGTGACCAATAAATCACGTCGGGGTCACCATATGTTGAATTCAGAGGCAAAAGGCTACCAGCCAATTGCATAAATTCTGCTCCGGTCACTCTACTAGTTCTACTACTATACTGGTGGGATATTCTCCCCAGCTCGAAAGCGCCAGTAGGACTACTATTGAGAAACAAACACATCATTTAGGGCATGTTGCCCGTTCAAGCTCTGTATTTGTTCTGATTTCATTCGGTGCAACTACATCGTATTTATACCTATTTCTAGGGTATCTCGATCTGTTTTAATTCAGTTGCACTTTTTGATCCTTTTCATTTTGTAGAGTGAAAACACTCTACATTCAGGATTTAACAATAATGTATGGAAATAGAGACTGGCTCTCAATCGTCTGTGACGCGTGAACTGGTAAAATTATTTTTCGAATTGGGGCCGAAAAAGAAGTTCTTTTGCATGAAAACTTACATACGTATACCTGTTGTCATCGGTTGATTTTAGGCTACGTTTAGGGCTACAACTCGCGAAATTGCCTAAGATCTACTAATTATTACATTTGATTTGAATGAAAATTAGGAGCAAAAAAGTGTTTTTCTTAAAAATTCATCATACCCCACAAAGAAAGGCGCTCGACAATTATCAATATTTTGAGATTGGAATACGGAAGAGAAGCGAAGAATCAATTGAATATGTAAAACGAGCGTCAATGTGCAAATTACTTTCTATTAATTTTTAATTTGACGAGTGTTGATGTGGATACAACCAGACTCTTTGCGATGAGCTGTAACTATACCAGTCTTCAAAACAAAACTTTGGAAGTACGTATTCTAATATTAATTGATAGATAGGCGTGGTCGCCGTTTGCTAAGAATTCAAAGTAGTAAGGATTGCGAGATCCTCAAAGTCAAAAAGATACTCGTTGGTCAGGTAAATAGTGAAATGCAGGTAGCTCAATCGGAAGAGCATAGGACTCATACCCAAGAGGTCCCGGGTTCGACTCCCGGTGCAACAATGCTTGCCTGGTTTTATTCTAATCACTTGTTGATTAATCACTCGCTATTAGTTATCTAATGGCTGTACGACTGTAACAAAGTCGCAAATTTCAAGAAATCCAATATTCGATTTCTTCGTAACCATCACGCCATATTGACATAATGTCAATGACACAAGTTCACAATATACTGTACGATAAGCGCCATCTATGAGCGACTAGTCGCTCATTGGGAAAATGTATGAGTCATTAGTGATGGTTGTGGTCTTAGCATACCACTCGTGGCTTAGAGAATTCACAACGTATGGTACGTTTACACGGTCGATTTGTGAACTATCTGAGTCGGTAGAGATATGATGAAAAACTCACAATTCATATGATCAAGTGACTTGTGCAATAGCACAACAGGCCCACTAGAGGCTTAGGTGCTGGGCTAACCCCCTTCCCATACAATCCAATCCAATCCAAATAGTGAAATGCAACGTTTGCTACATCCGACTCATTTTATTATACAAAAGTGAATTCCTTACGGCGAGCATATTTTCATGCATCAGACCATCGAAATTCTCTGTTGTAAACACATGGCTAGCATCATTTCCAGCTATCTGCAGCAGTTCGTGCTGATTCATGTAGGGCGTTATGCCAATGGAAAATGTCCGGATGCCATATTTGATAGCGCGTTCTGCCATGTCAGCAGTTTCATACGACGAGTTGGATTCGACACCGGTAAATATCACCATATTCATTGGAACTCCACGATAATATGAAATAAAGTTATGTAATGCCAACTCGATTCCCCGATGGGTATTTGTGCTGAAACCTGCTTCAAATTCTGTCTCCAAAATTTTCGAACTTATTTCTGCCGGACTTAATCCACTCTCCAAGTTGATGGCAGAGTATTAGCGATGGAAATAATAAATGCGACTTTTCGTATTGAGTTTACAATCAGAACTAAACTTTATTCAAAGAGTTCTCATCCTAATTACAATGTATCTACGTGTTACATTAGGCGGTGAATATAAGTAGTCGGGTTGCTCTCAACACAAGTCAATGTGAACGGTTGCATAAAACGAATAGGTTACAAAAGAAACTCGATTATGACTGTAACCGGTAAATGCGTTGGCCAATCGTTCTACAAATTGTTTAGCCTTTTCGAAATTATCACGTCCGATGCTTCCCGATGAGTCGAGTACAACTACTAAGTCATTGGGTTGATAACAAGGTTGAGCCATTAGTGACGGATTCTGGAATGAAGCCTCGAATGAATTCTCGAACGGAGAGTCGGATTGAGGCTCGAACGGAGCGTCGGATGGAGGCTCGAATGGATCTTCAACCGGAGACTCGAATGGATCTTCAACCGGAGCCTAGAATGGGGCATCTAACGTTTCCTCGAATGAAGCCTCAAACGGAGTCTCGAAAGGATCCTTAAACGGAGCTTGTACCTTTACCTTTCGAAAAAAGATTGAATAGTCTTCATAATATGCCTCCAAATAATAATGGAAATTAACATTACCTCGCAAATATATCGATGCAGCTGTGTATTTGGAACGGTACTCCAAGTAGCATCGTAACGATTTCTATAATTGATTAACACACACAAAAGGGGGTTTGCTTTCTTCGGATGCCCACTTTCCCATGGTGCAAATGGTGCCAATGCAATATCATTCGCCGACCATCGCCAATCAGTTCGAGCATACTCTCCACTGGTCCAATAGGCCGTTGCTTTATCGGGAAACAATTAACATTTTAAACAAAAAAAAACGCTGTTGAGAGAGTGGATTCACAGTCAGTGTACCCTACCAAATCCATAATTCTTCAACATTTCCCTGACATATTTCCATTCTTCCTCCGTTTCCACAGCAAGTAAATTAGCGTTTAGTAGGTTTTTACAATCCTTCTGTGCAGTATTGCAAGCACCCTACACAGTTGCGTTGATTGTCAAAAATCGATTCGATTTTGGAATTTGCGAAATAAAATGTTCTCTAAAGACTCACCCAATTCTGACTAATGTAATAATTTTTTTTTTAAATTCGTAAATATCGTCTACTAAAATTTATTTCCGTATTATTTGAATTTACAAATAGAATATTTCACTTAAGTCCTTCGAAGGCGGAATAGTTCCCAAAATCGATGCTACATTCCCCTTCTGGATAGCGATACTAATTCGTTGAATTAGATACGACGTCGCACGCTTTTCGTTTGTATATTCCGTGATTTTGCTTCCGATTTTCTTTATCAATTCCAATCCCAACTTTCCGAAATAATAATAATTACTTTCGTCAAACAGCTGCGTACTTCTTCCTTGAACACTCAATCTTGATCTGAACGACCCAATGTATTGGAAGCCTTAAGAAAGTAGGGAATTTTACTCAAGTAATGTGTGATTGCGCTTCCTTGTAAGTTTTACCATTTCGAGCAGGTACGTTCGAAGATAGCACAGCGTTAACTGCAACATAGCATGCAAAGAAGTCAAAATGAGTTTCACCATTTTGGTTCAGTATTCGCTAGACTCGGGAACAATACAGAAAAATGTCGTAAATTGATTTGGCTTGGCGAATGTGTACTGAGCCAACACAAAAATGCAGTGACTATGACTTCTGATTTATTCCTTCATTATATACATCTGTTGACTTCAATTCGGAAAAGATTCGTAAAGTTCACTGATTGCATTTCTTGCTTAGAAAGTTTTATCACAACTAACTCACGGGGAATCCTAGAAACCTATTAAAAAATCGAAATTGTGTCAATTTTATCATCAATATTATTACAACATCTAATACAAAAATCGATCCAAAACACGTTTCATTAATTAATTTCATTTCTTCGTCATCGTAAAAATGTGTAAACTAAGCTTTTTGAGGCTGTTAGATTTCTCATTAAGCGATAAAACAGTGAGTATAATTGCAGGAATCTAAATGTTTAAGTAGAGTGTAGCAGATTTAAAAAAAATTTTGTTACAAAAAGGCTAGAAATTTTTCTTAGGAACATGCATTAACTTGAGCGATGCTATGGACAGGTAAACAGGTAAAAATTGTTTTTGGCTATAGCTTATGAATATTATCCCAACAAAAATCTCTTCGAGAAAAGTGTGACGCAGTCTTTGAAATACAATTTCTAAAATGAATGATATCGCTAGAGTTGACGCTTTCAGCTTCGTTACGCAAAAATTAAATTTTACACCCAATTAGTTCAAACAAGCTGGCTTAGGTTTTCTCATCATCTGCCAAATAATTTTTACCAAAAAAAATTTGACTGGAAACAACCAAAATTTTACCAAAAAAATCTGCGAAATTTGACGAAATTTGAAAATTTGACGAAATTTGAAAATTTGACGAAAATTTGATGAAATTTGAAAATTTGACGAAATTTGACAAAATTCGAAAATTTGACAAAGTTTGACAAAATTCGAAAATTTGACGAAATTTGAAAATTTGACAAAATTTGACGAAATTCGAAAATTTGACAAAATTTGACAAAATTCGAAAATTTGACAAAATTCGAAAATTTGACAAAATTTGACAAAATTCGAAAATTTGACGAAATTTGAAAATTTGACAAAATTTGACGAAATTCGAAAATTTGACGAAATTCGAAAATTTGACGAAATTCGAAAATTTGACGAAATTTGAAAATTTGATGAAATTCGAAAATTTGACGAAATTTGACGAAATTCGAGAATTTGACGAAATTCCAAAATCTGACGAAATTCAGAAAATTTGACGAAAATCGAAAATTTGACGAAGAAAGTAATTCTCTATCTGCCACCATTCAAGAAATATCTCCAAAACCCCAATTGACCCACCCATTTCCAACTTTCGACATTTTTCACATATGCCCCTCTGTTCTACTCGTAAAACTCTGAAACTTTGCCGAAGAAAGTAATTCTCTATCTCTCATAACCCAAAAAAATATTAGTCCTTTCATCCTACGCTCGAGTAGCTCAAAATTTGGTCACTCTAATCACTCTAGCTCAAACGAATCTGCCCCGATTTTTAAAATTATTCTTTTGTTCGAATCGTGTTACGAATACCTTTCATTTGATGGGTAGGTTTCAATACAGCTAAGCTACAGCCGAAAACGCGTTCCCGACCCTCGAAAACCACACTCAGAAACCACTTCGAGGCCAATAAAACAAAATTCTTGTTTTTCCTGGGGTAATGGCGTGTCACAATTTCATTTTTATGCCCACCCTGAGGTTCCTGCAAAATTTCATGGAGATTGGCTGACTAGTTGCCGAGATCGACCGTCGATAGATAGATAGACAGATAGATAGAAACATACAGAGTAAGTTGAAAGATTTTGATTGTTTGGAAAACGTTAATTTGGTGCATTTTCTATCAAAATGACCAACTTCAAAACGATGTATCTCCGGCAATTTTAAAGTTACATAGTCGAGTGATAGCTCGTTTTGCTCGTATTTGAAGCGCGAATAAGATAAAATAGGATTTGTGGTGATACAGGCCAAAGGAAAGAAACTTAAATTCTCGCCTATATATAGTTGCCACGTCTCAAAAAAATTTTCTTCGTTCTTTTTTTGGAAGTTAGACTGCGTCAAGTCCTCCGCTATCGCTCCGGACATGATCATGAAGACGATGCAAAATTAATTTTCTTTAAATTCTCAAGTTTATAAAATGAAGAAAATTAACTCACTCGATACTATAATCGATTCTATGTTAAAAACGATCTTGATAACCACTGAAATGAACAACTAAAATGAAATTTATCACAAAAACGAAAGCTACTTAATAAGTAGTACTTATGTCGTCGTTCGCGATTTTTTTTTTAGTTAATAGTAATTCACCCACTAGCTTAATAGTCGGGGCTGTGAGCTACAATTGGATCCTAAATAAAAAGAAACCCAAAGACTTTCGCATTTCAAACTTTACTCGGAAAACCATACTAATATTGTAAATTGCTCATAAGCAATATGTGTGCTCACTGCTTACAAATAAAAGTCTCAATTAGATAAGGAAATCGCTTTCTATCTTGCTTCATTTGGTAATTAAAGCAATTAAATTTCAACTTTTTCGTTGTAAAGACTTGTGTAAAATTTCATAATCAGAACATAAATTATAAAGTGTCCGACACTTTTCGATTTCCAGGTATTGCACAAGGTATTGCAACCTATTTTAATTGTTGAAATTAATTTCCTTTGTAAATTTTTGTACAGTGAGTAATTCTCTAAAATGTTTGATTTCAGTATATTTAGCTAATCCTTCTGTCACATCTTTTGACAGCTTTTTACGTTTTAGTACGTTCTCTCTCCCAGTAGCAAAAACCCAATCCCAGCAAAAAAAGAAACTATATCGAATGCCGCAAATGCATTTAAAAACGAACATTCGGTGAAATACTTTTTTATCACACCAAATGTTTATCATTTTATACAAATATGTTTATCTTTATAATAAATCAACATCAGTGATGTGCATGTAATTTAAACAAAGCAAAATCAATTGTTTATGTGTTACATTTACATTATGGAAGAGAAATGTCCCATTCTTTTTCCAAATTTGTGTACTCAAGCGAAAGAAATTGTCATTTATTTGCGTTAAATGGATTTTACTAAACAATTCGACGTTATTATCATCTTATTGACATTGAAACTATATAAAAAATAGTAGCTTCCAATCTAGGTACTTTTACTCATCGTGATACGAGATAACAAATTATTTTCCGTGTATTGTACATACCAACTTTCCTGTAAGACAAATCTTACGGTGTTTGTACTTGTCTTCTTTTGCTATGCATAAAAAATGCATATAGATCGTCGACATATTTTGTGATCGGCAACTCTGTCAGTTTTTCCTTTTACATTTTCGAGTTTTTTTTAATGTTAAAATTACAACCATAAGATACATTTTGAAATGTTGCATTGAATGCAAATAGAATTACTTCGAATTACATGGATTACTTCGGGGGGACATTTTTGAGATCTCGTAAACAAAATAAAAGTTGACAAATTAATTTGTCGTCGATTTTATGCATTTTTTATGCGTGGCAAAAGAAGACAGTAACATACAACGTAATATTTGTGTTACATAAAAGTTGGTCGCACAACTATAAACACCAAAATCGTTTTGTGAGCATTCTAGACAATTAAAATTTGGATTGAAATGAAAAATATTTTTTTTATAGTTTCAATGTCAATAAAATGATATAACGTCGAATTGTTTAGTAAAATTCATTTAGCGCAAATAGACGACCATTTCTTTCGTTTCAGCACACATGTCGTCGATTTGTGTGCATTTTTTGTGCATATAAAAAAAGACAAGTAAATTGAATACCGCAAATACATTTAAAAAGGAACATTCGGTGAAATACTTTTTAGCAATTCAATGGGATATTGAACTTTTGACATTTTTTTAATTTAGATTAAGAATGTTATTGTAAACAAAAAATTGTTCTACACTATTGCCGAATTTTCAAGTTTTTTACTTTTAATTTATATTTCAATTACGACTACGACCCAAATTCAACCCAAAAGCATACCTTTTTCGTGAGAGAATTAAGAAAAAGTGACATGAGAAGAAAAGAGAGGCATATATAGACGTATAGTCTTTTTTATGTTTGAATGATCTTTGAAAATCAGAAAACAATTAATTAAAAATATAAATGTTTATAATTTTACGATAGTGTAGAATAATTTTTTGCTTAGAATAATGTTGTCTATCGAAATTATTGAAACTTCAGTCCCCCATTGTTTATTTGAATCATTTTATTAATTGAATACACAGAGAAAAAATTCGGATTTAATGTTTAATCTACGGAAAGATTACGAATATTTTAAATATTTCGAAAGATTTCGTTTCAATCTTTTTTCAAAGATTACAAAAATTAAATCTTTCGATAGATTGAGTTTCGGTTTAAAATGTCTAAAATTGATAGTAGCAATTAGAAGTGAAGATTTTGCCACGAAAATGTTTTGTTTTTGTTCAAAGTTCATTGTCCTGGTATCTAGAGTTTATGATTAGAAGCTACTGCCATGTGTAATTTTTAGTCATCTGTTAGCGATGCAAAAGTATAAACCACAGCATCAGATTTTCAAATTTCAGATTTTTTTTTTGCTTTTCTTAAAGGATATTGATTTTCGAGTAAAGAAAATCGGTGAAAAAGTAAATAATTCTTCCATGCAAACTGGTCTGTTATACTTCTTAATCAATGGTACAATTAAATATGGGTGAAAAATATCGTTATTATAATATTTTCCATACGCTTATGGTACTTTTCAATAGTTTTGCCAGGCTCAACTTCCTTATCGTTGCTCATACAGATTTATGAAGTATGATAATAGTTTATTAAATAATTGGTAAAATGAAAAAAAATGTTGCCTTCGATTAGGATTTGAACTCGTCTACTATGATGGTTACCTCAGTTGGTACAAAAGTTGGTTCAGAAGATTAATTTTTTAATCTTTGAAAGAGTAAAATCTCCGTAACAACGGTGCGAAAATAAATCTTGCTAAGATTACGAACCCAAAAGCTCAGTGGTAAAGTACAGGACTGGAGATACGGAGGTACCGAGGTGAACGAGTTCAAATCCTGATCAAATTAAGTAAAAAAAAGCATTTAATTTCAACTAAACAAATATTTCCAATTTCAGAATAAATAAAACAATTAAATCTGACTCAATATTTCAAATAAATGTTGGAAAAAAATTTTTAATTTCAAAATAATAAAATTGAAATCCCTTTGAAGATTTCGATCTAATCCATCGACAGATTATTTTCGAAAGATTAAATGCAAGTAATCTTTCGAAGATTTGCAGGCGAAAATGCTAATTAATCGATAGTTAAAATTCAGTTTAGGGCAAAAAGTCTGTTTAAGAAATATTTAGAATGAATGAAACTAATATTTAGTCAAATTAAAGCAAAATCGTCCAATATAATTTCTGTAGGGATAAGCTCGCGGAAGCTTATTTTATATTTTCCATTACGTATAAGGAAAATTAAGTTCGCCCGAATGTAAGAGGAAAATGACTAAACTGAAATTGGTCTTCGCGGAGGCTTATTTTTACAAGGTTCTCGATTAACTTGTTCAGCACTCTGAAAACTTGCAGGGCAATCAAATTTATTTCATGGTTTTTTGGGCTTCGAAGGCACCGTGAACATTGTTTGAAAAAACTCAAAGTATTTTAATGACAATTGATATGTTTTGCTCCACATGTTTTTTGTTCATAGTTCTCAAACCACTGGACCGACGTCGTTCAGACTTCAGTACTCTCACTTCCAATCGGGTGAAATGTACAAAAATTCAGTAAACAATTTTATTTTCTTGAGCCATGTGTACTTGCACTCAAGCCAAGATAAGTGACTCTCTTATTTTTCTATGCACAATATTAATGCGAAGCGACGACAGCTGCCAAAGTGTTTAGTCAAAATTCAGCAAATTTTACTATTTTGAGAAAAAAGCGTCAATCGAAAATTAAATTGCAGTTTTGTACTACAAAACATTTAGAGATTACCCGGATGATCCACAAAGTCTACTTTTCTCACTTGCTTGCACATATCAAGATTGTCTGCCTGTCTTTTTTTCTATGCACAAATTGTGCATGCAAAGCGACGACAATTGTCGTTTTTGTTGATTTGTTCTTTATTTCATGCGGCATGCGGGTGAATTTTTATGCGTACATTTCAGAGACTTTCGGATTTGTAGACAAAAATGCTCGTTAAATCGAGAGTCACTTCAGGGCAAAAATTCTGTTTAGGGAACCTATTTTTAGTCGAATTATCTACGAGTAATTATACCTAGAGGGAGGCAGTCATCACAGCCCACAAACCTTTTTATATTTTTTTGAGAAGGAATTTGTAGTTGGAAACATTTAAAATTCCCCATTTGATATAATAGTTATTTGTTAACCAAGGAAAAAAAATGGAAATTTCATTTCGACTGTGTTTTCTTTGTGGCCAGAGCGTAGCGAATTTTTCACCCGAGAAAATGAAATTTCCTACTTTTTCCCCGAGGTCGACACATAATTTTTCACAAGGCATCCGGAGGTTCATCGGAGGTGAGAAAATGACTATTGTCTCTCCCATCGAAATCAAATGGTATTATATCTGAAGTTATCTCGTACGCGTACATTTTCTTTTTGATTTCACAAAGTTGCCGATCACAAAAATATGCCGTCGATTCATATGCATTTTTTATGCATAGAAAAATAAGACATAACAGGAACAAGCAATTTGTCTTACAAGAAAGTTGGTAGCATAACAATAAACACCAAAATGGTTTTGTGAGCTGGGCTGTTTATAGACGGTACATTCCCTGCGAGAAAATTGTTTAGTTAAAATTCAGCGAGTTTTACTATTTTCTGAAAAAAGCGTCCTTCGAAAATGGAATTGTAGTTATGTAGTACGAAACATTGTAATTTTAGAGATTACCCGGATGATCCACAAAGTCTACCTTTCTCACTTGCTTGCAGCACATATCAAGATTGCCTGTCTTTTTTTCTATGCACAAATTATGCATGCAAAGCGACGACGATTATTGTCGTCTTTGTTGATTTGTTCTATGCGGCATGCGGGTGAATTTTTATGCGTACATTTCAGAGACTTTTCGGATTTGTAGACAAAAATGCTCGTTAAATCGAGAGTTAACATTCAGTTTAGGGCAAAAATTGTGTTAAGGGAACAGAATGAAACTTTTTTTTAGTCAAATTGTAGAAAAATCGTCCCCTGTAGGAATGAGCTAACGGAAGTTATATTTATATTTTCCATTATGTATAAGGAGAATTAAGTTGGCTCGAAGACAAATAATGTATTTCATGTTTTGTAAAAGGAAAATGACAAAACAGAAATTGGCTTTCGCCGGGGCTAATTCTTACAAGGTTCTCGAGGAACATTTTCTGTAACATTTTCTGTTGAACGGAACCTGCCTGTACTAGCAATGTAGTTCAGTGAGAAAAGTCGAATTCATCCGTGTACAAAATCTCTGAATTTTCCAGAGATTGTTTGAGAAGAAATTCGTAAAAACAGTCAGTAACTTTTTAAATTCCCCAGTTGATATAATAGTTATTTCAGAAATTTTGTTTGGTCGTTTGTGAAGTCGCGCAAGAAAACTGTAGGCTATCCTTCAACGATGCGTAAAAGAGATAAAAAATCTTCCAGTCCTATTGAATCCTGTAGTTTATTCGCCGAGTTCTTTCAAAGTGTCTATGTTACTGATAACGAGAGTGAATCAGACCTGTCCCGTAAGTTTTACCACATTGATCAACTTGTTGATGTTGGATCGATTTCTTTTACTATTGAAAATGTTGTGAGCCATTTACGTGGTATTGACACCAGTAAGGGCGAAGGGCCTGACAAAATCTCACCCGTTCTTTTGAAGAACTGCGCTGATAGTCTGTCTTATCCACTTCTCCGCATTTTTAACTCATCACTCTCAACTGGTAAGTTTCCTACGAGATGGAAATCGTCGTATATTACACCGATTTACAAGAGTGGATCTAGGAGTGACGTAGAAAATTACAGAGGTGTTGCTATTCTGCCAACTATTGGAAAACTGTTCGAAGCCGTCGTAACTAAAATCTTAACCGAGAAATTTAATCACGTGATTTCGAAATCTCAGCATGGCTTTATGAAACGAAGGTCTACAGCGACGAATTTAGTGGAGTTTGTAAGTCATGCGACTAAAGTCATGGAGTCTAAACATCAGCTAGATGTCATTTACACTGATTTCCAAAAAGCTTTTGACCGAGTTAAGCATTCAATTCTTTTATTCAAATTGAAGAAGTTTGGAGTTCATTCTGAGTTGTTGGCGTGGATTGCGTCTTATCTAAGCGGACGTACACAGTTCGTAAAGTTGTCTGGGTGGTCATCTATGACTTTTAATGTGACGTCTGGCGTTCCTCAAGGTAGCCATCTTGGCCCTCTTCTGTTCATATTGTTCATGAACGATGTCACGAAAGTTTTTTCTTCCTCTACTCACCTGTTGTATGCAGACGATTTGAAGATCTTCAAAGTGATCAAAACTGTACTTGATGCTACTGCTCTTCAGAGAGATTTGAACAGGTTCTTACGGTGGTGCGAAGTCAACCAGCTTTATTTAAACGTAAGAAAATGCAATGTGATGTCTTTCACTCGCAAAAGGTCAAAGATTGAATTCAATTACTCTATCAACGATACTGTGGTGACTCGCTTGAAACTGGTGAAAGACTTAGGAGTTCTCATGGATGAAAAACTGACCTTTGGTAAACACGTCGAATACGTAATCGCTAAGTCTTATTCGATGCTCGGTTTTGTCATCAGGACTTGTAAGGAGTTTAAGAATGTCAAAACCTTGAAGAGTTTATATTTCGCACATGTGCGTTCGTATCTGGAATATGCTTCGGTCGTTTGGCACCCGTATCAAGAAACTTTCATTGATAGGATTGAATCGATTCAGAAGAAGTTTTTGATGTTTGCACTCAAACGATCAGTGAGACGTGACGAGAACTATAAACTTCCACCTTACATTGACAGATGTTGCTCCATCGACATTGAACCGCTTGCTAGACGCAGGATAAAT
Organism: Bradysia coprophila; assembly: GCF_014529535.1. NCBI lineage: Eukaryota > Metazoa > Arthropoda > Insecta > Diptera > Sciaridae > Bradysia > Bradysia coprophila. Next base: position 932,380 of record NW_023503751.1, on the reverse strand, counting down.
GCCTGTGCATTGTTTACTTTTGACCTTTTAAGTGGTGGTCTTGATTCATTTGAAATAACGAGAAGAATTACTCTAAATCCTCGTCCCACTCGAGCTGACGATCTACTCATTGTCGATGAACACAGGACTAAGTATGGTTACCATGAACCAATAAATAACATGTGCTTGGAATTTAACCGTTTCTCACAGCTTTGGTTTCAGGGTATGCTGCGGAACTCATTCAAAACGACTGTTAGAATGTTGAAGATTCCAATCAAATTGAATGGTAAGATCAAAATGTCATGACTGATTTCATTTCACTTGCAAATATACTGGACCTATGGTTCTTTTTCTAATCGGTATCGATTAGGTTATTTAGGTCTCACGACTTTAAAAAGTGGTCTCACGACTTAACTCCGAGTCTTATCGACTTGTGCCGAATCGAGCCAGTCTAGTCGACTGGCTCCCACTAACCACTAACCGTTCATTTCCAGGTGGCTCAGAAAACGATCTATTGACGACTTTCTGGTTATTGGTCAAACGAGACGTGACTCACTCCTATGTGACGTTGGTGAATGTTTTTATTTATGTTTTTGTTCTATTTTTTCATTCAACTTGACATGTATAATCTTTTTCTGTTCTTTTATTGTAAAATTAAAAATGCAAGTAGTCAGGGGGCGGATGCCATTGACGAAATAAATAAATAAATAAAAAAAAAAAATTACTTATCTTTGATTCCAACTTATTTATTTGTGGGAATTCAATCCCGTATGATTGCTAACAAATATCATCGCCCGTAGGCATATACGATGACAAAGAGTTTTTTTTTTTTTTTTTTTTTTATTAAGGGTAGTGTTGTTCTGCTCATTTCTGTGCAGAACGCGCACGGAGGCCTCCGTTGGGCCTATTGTGCTCACTATTTTTTGGTTAGACATTTGCAGTTTTTTGGGATCATCCAAGCTAGCTAAGTAGTTTGGAATTTCCTCCGGTTGCAAAGATCTGTTTCTCCAGACCGCACCTGAGAAAGCATTCGGTTTTGTTAACATATTTTTTCATATTATTAGTAATGAAAGCGTGACAATAAAAACGAAGTCATTGTGTTCCCGAACACTAAAAACAACAATGACACATACATACATACACACAGCATAAATGTAATTTAAGCTGCATTGTTTTTCATGTAGAAGAGACAAATAAATGAATGTCCAAATCTGTAAAACAAAAGAAAAGTTCACATTCGAACCGAAAGCCCAAAGGCCAAAAAGTTCCTAGGAACATTAAAGTCGGACTTTATGAGAGACCAACCATTACGCCTTCCGGCAAAAGTTCTTTCGAACCAATTGCATCACTCATCGCATTATGATGGCATTTAGCGATCCAATTCGAAACACTGATTTTTACTCACTCGAAGCACATGTACGCAAACAATTAAAATATTACAAAGGTCACACACAAAAGACCAAATTCATACACAATTGTATAGCGAGTTGAAAAATTAAAAGAAATAAATTTTGATTTTGTCAAAAATCTATAAAATTGCAAGGTGGAATCACTGTTCACTATTAATCACGGATGTAAAATTATTAAAATTAAGAAAATTGTCACAGAATAAATGAAGTTGCACAAGAAATAATTTGTTTATGAGAGCTGTGATGAAACACGTCCGCTCTCCATGACGCCTTTTACGACTTTTTACGACAAAGAGTTTTACTTATAATAATTCCTAACCGGTGGCGCTATTAACGTTATTGACCCGGAAAATGGCCTGAACCCCTCAGTGAGGAAAAGAGAAGCAAGATATTATACAAAATTGAATTGTTTCCCACGATTGTTTCGTTTGCTCAGCTGTTGATATCGCATACAGGTCATTGAACTAAGCCAATTGATCAGCTGTGAGGTGGTGATTGACATTCGTATTCATAATCATAACAAAGGACATCGTTGACCAGTTTCCACTCGAAACACTTGTTTTGACGCCGCGTTCTATTTGATTCAACTAAAATTGTGCTCGATAAATTTGTCCTAAACGGATTGAAATTTAAAGGACCTTGTTGGATAAACCATAACCAGATCGACCAGAAAAATGAAATTCTCAGCGAGAACCCATTTGAAGTGATGAGTTTGGTTTTTGCTTGACTAGTGTGTGACGAATATTTATTTCATAAATGGAGCACTAGTTGATGGGAACGAAACGTGCTTAAGATGAATCGTTTGGTGATAAAGGAAGGAAGCGTTCGGTGGAGTAAACCAACGGCCAAGTCCTGTAATTCGACACCAATACTGCAACGTTGGATGATTCAGTTGTTTATTAAAGCGATGAACCAACACAAAAATTTAACTGAAACTCGATCAAAGCTAAGTGTTTGTTGATATTTTATCTACATTTGTCAACTTCCCTTTTACTTAATCCTAGGTTTGCAAGTGGGCCAAGTTAGGGACTAATAGCGACCCCAAACATGGGTACTGGAACAACCATGTTCGTGGGTTGTTTCAAACGATTCGGTCATCAAACTGTATCGGATGACCATGATATGGATGTGACTCGAAAATTTGTATGACTTCATGAAACGCTCCGGAATTTTTGTGATGATACGGTCAGTGAGTTTGTTTTTCTTTTTGTTGTTGAATGGCTGACTGGATTGTATTTATTGGTTTTTGTTGATCCGATATGACCTAATTGTCCTTATAACGTAGCTATTGTTGTCGATATAATTATTGTTGCCGGATGGAGTTTAATCCAATAATTTGGTGTTGGTCTTCCCGACCCCAAGTACGTTCATCAGCTCTACAACCGAATTTCTTTTGATTGGCCACCAACTCATCAAGGATTTGTTGAACAATTTTCCAATAATTTCCAAACGGTAACGCCCATTCTATGATTTCGAAAAAAAATTGTCACGTTCGGACCAAATTTGAAATACGTTGAATTAAACGCAACGCCTTTAAATGGAAAATCTTCGATTTTGCTTGCTGCTAACGGTTGATTGATTCAAATACGACGTAAGGGTTTCGTCGATTGTAGGTGCGGTAGACTTTCGCTAATTGATGCTGCTGCTTGTTGAATTCTGGCGAGTTTGCCAGAACAGTGCCATTACATTTTCTTTTTGTTGTTCGATGACCCTCACTACCTCGCTTATTTGAATTGATTGATTGGAACTTTGTGCTTCCAGAAGGTCGAAGTATGAATATGTCAGCACAACGGAAGCATCGAAAATACTGAAAGCTACGTCATACTTTTTCGATACAGTTTCTTCATGTTTGATTTGAAAACTAAAATCTGTTGACTCCATCATCGTTGTATTAGCATCGTAAATTTTGTCCCATAAAGTCGTGACGACCTTGAGTTTTCTATCGAGAAGTATCTTTGTAATTTCATCGACCTTCAATTCCTCGTAGAATTCCTCCAAATCTTTGATATTCTGTTCATGTATCTCCAATAATCTTTGCATTTTAATATTTTCTATTCATTTCCAGATATTCAAACACTGAACGTTGATCAATTTTCTCATGATGACGAGGTCAACTCTACGACCGTTTAATTATGAATTTAATAGATTCCAATGTACGGTTGATTTTAATAAAATTGTTGAATTAGTTGCTGACTTCGTTGTTCCTCTTCACCAAATTAGGGAACCCTTGGCCAGATGAACTTACGTTAATGACCGTCGATCCACAGAAAAATGTTATGCTGGCAAAGACTGTTCTCGTACTGTGTATAGTATGTGTGGCGACTTTCTTTTGTTCGTCGCAATTCGTTTACTGATGATGGTTGCACTTTATGTGATTTTATTAAAAAATTAATCTTGTGCGGCCGTTTAATATGCTGTTGCCGATTATTTGATTTTATTACAATTATTTGTGGCCGTTAATTTTTCAGTAGCCGTTTCTTTAATTTCTCGGTTTTTTGTCTGTTTGGCCGGAACTTTTCACTGTCGGCGTTTTAACTTTGTTTAGCCGATAGTTTTATGTAATTTTATTTTAAATTGTTTGGTGTAATTGATCGATATTTAATACATTTTTTTATGCCAAATACTGCGAAAGTTTGTATTTTCGGTCCTCAAATGGTGACCGAAAGTAAAAAAATTCAGGCCTTGGGCCGAAAGTAAATGTCACTGTCATCATTTTACTTTCGCCCCGTGGGCTTGCGTATTTGCGGGCCGAAAGTAAATGTCACTGTCATCATTTTACTTTCGGTCCTCATATGTCTCGAAAACACATGTTCACTTGATTGAAAGTACGCATTGAGTGTAGTGTTGTGTTGACGATAGCCAAATGTTTTGTGAGCAAGTGAATGTATGTTTACAGTAATTTCATTTGTTAAATTGTTTTTATTTTTATACCAGGGGGCTGCCGCCCCTGGACCCCCGCGCTTTTCGGCATTTTGGTGTTTCTACAGCAAATTTTGTTGATAACTCAACAGTTTAATTAAAATTATGTTTTGTTTCGGACCGAAAATACAAATCTTCCGCAGTATTTGGCATAAAAAATAGTATGCATCACTCGGGGCAAAAGTAAAAAAATTCAAATCATGTGATTGCCGCCCTTGCCTGCGGCGCGGGCTGCAAACTTCACACGTTTGAATTTTTTTACTTTCGCCCCTTGTTATGCAAAATACTATTAAATTCGCAGCCAAATTACAGATGGCCTTCCTTTGTTCTTTAATTCAATTTTTAATAGTGGACTGTATTTTATTTTATTTCACTGGGGAATTAAAAAAATTTGACTATTGTCTCTCGCATCGAAATCAACAAAGTAGAAATGTATGACAAATCAACAAGCACGACCACTTTTGTATGCATAATTTATGCATAGAAAAAAAGACTTGTGTGAGTAAATAAGAAAAGTATACATCTAATCCGGGTAATCTCTAAAGTTAAAAAATTTTCTCACCAACTAATTTGCTATTGACCAGCACTTTATTTCTATATGCATATTTCATACATATTTATCTTGAAATCGTTAAGTTTTGTCCTATTGAAGGCAATTTTCTTCAGTCCATCTTGCACACGCAAATTTAATGCTTATTATCCCTTTTACGAAATTTTAGTGAAGTAAAACTGTGTGTGAGTTCACCTATTACGCAGTTGAAAATTGCGTTATTTTGCACCGTGTGCCAAATTACCACACGCCATTCAGCTCACTATTTTATAGAAAAAAGAAAATCAAATTTTACGTCTAACGTCTTAATGTCAGTCTTTATTTCTATGCACAAATTATGCATACAAAGCGACGACAGTTGTCGTGTTTGTTGATTTTTGCTATAGGTCAACGCACTTCAAGCAAAAGTGATCATAGTTGACAGCTGCCAAATAGAGTAATATTTTGTATGAAATGGTTTTTTTACAGTGCTGTACAGTTGTGTGCCACACTGTCACGTTTAGGTACCCCATTTAGAGTACCACGCATGCTTGAAGTGCGTTGTATCGGTACATCTCATAAAAGTGAATTTTTGAACGTACCTTTCACAGAATTTTTGGATCTGTAGGCAAAAACGGTCGTTAATCGAGAGTTAAAATGCAGTTTAGGGAATAAGTCGTAATGAAACTAAGTCAAATCATCACAAAATCCTTCGCTGATAACATTTATGTAAGAATTGGCCCGCGAAGCCTATGTTATGATTTTACTTGAACAAAACATACGCCTCTCTGGAAGACATTGTAAACGTTCTGGTTAAGGTACTGCAAAATTGTGCAACTTTTTTTTTATTTTCACATTTGGATCAATTTTCATAAATTATTCTGTGGAAAGAAATTTGTATCCAAAACGACGGCCCATTATAGACACTCGGTGGCTACATGCAGATTTGCAACAGATTTGTTGGTGTAGTCTTCGTTCTTCACTCTAACACCAGCTCGAACACCAGCTTTATGTTGCGCAGAGGCATTTCGTTTTTAGATGCGACAATTAAATGAAGCGGAGACGCTTAATTGAGATCGTGCACAAACGACTCCATATATCCACTTGAATCGACAGAACAAATCAAACATTCTTCAGGTCATCTTTAATGATCGCTAAACGTAGGAAATTGCGACTTCCTCTGATCCATCTGTTCAGTTTTTGATAACCACATACAAAGCTCTCTTTTTGTCACCGTCCGATCGAAGTTTCAAGCAGTCGCAGAGCAGATGAAGCGGTGATACAAATTTCCTTAGCAAGCTATCTTCTCTCTTCGTAGTTGACGCAGTGAATCTAAATCACAAGCACTTCTTATCTAGAACACAGCATCTAACTCCGGTCCCAGTAACAACAAATAATATTGTCATTCTTTGGCTGGCACTATGCGACCAACTTTCATGTAAGACAAAAAAAAACCCAACCCGCTCATCTCTAGTCGACGGAATAATACATTTAACTATCAACAGAGTAAAAACCTGTTTTTCTGGAAAAGTTTCTAGATCCGTAGGCCCATCTTTGAACTTAATCTCGGGAATTCCATTCTTCGTCGATTAAAAAAAATAATAATCAAAATCGGTTTTATTTCCATAAGATCGGGGGAATAAACAGTTTTGAGATATCGTAAACAAAATTAAAATTGAAGAATTTGCCGACCACAAAAATATGTCCTCGATTTAAATGCATTTTTTATGCATAGGAAAATAAGACAGGAATATTTTTCTTATAAGAAAGTTGAACTTTGTAGTTGCAATGTCAATAAGATGATATACGTGGTATTGTTTAGTGAAATTCATTTAGCGCAAAGAAACTGCGAGACAAATATTATGTTCCTGCCTTCTTTTGCTATGCATAAAAAATGCATATAAATCGACGACATGTTTTTGTGATCGGCAACTTTGTCAATTTCTATCTATTTTTCAATGACAAAATCATTTTTTTTTGCATTTTTGACTTTTTTTAAATGTTAAAATTAAATCTATTTTGAAAGTGTTACACTAAAAGCAAATAAAATGCCGACAATTCATGGATTACTTCGGAGGACAAAACAGTTTTGAGATCTCGACAGATATTTGTCTTACATGAAAGTTGGTCGCATAGTGCCAGCCAAAGAATGACAATATTATTTGTTGTTACTGGGACCGGAGTTAGACGCTGTGTTCTAGATAAGAAGTGCTTGTGATTTAGATTCACTGCGTCCACTACGAAGAGAGAAGATAGCTTGCTAAGGAAATTTCTATCACCGCTTCATCTGCTCTGCGACTGCTTGAAACTTCGATCGGACGGTGACAAAAAGAGAGCTTTGTATGTGGTTATCAAAAACTGAACAGATGGATCAGAGGAAGTCGCAATTTCCTACGTTTAGCGATCATTAAAGATGACCTGAAGAATGTTTGATTTGTTCTGTCGATTCAAGTGGATATATGGAGTCGTTTGTGCACGATCTCAATTAAGCGTCTCCGCTTCATTTAATTGTCGCATCTAAAAACGAAATGCCTCTGCGAAACATAAAGCTGGTGTTCGAGCTGGTGTTAGAGTGAAGAACGAAGACTACACCAACAAATCTGTTGCAAATCTGCATGTAGCCACCGAGTGTATATAATGGGCCGTCGTTTTGGATACAAATTTCTTTCCACAGAATAATTTATGAAAATTGATCCAAATGTGAAAATAAAAAAAAAGTTGCACAATTTCGCAGTACCTTAACCAGAACGTTTACAATGTCTTCCAGAGAGGCGTATGTTTTGTTCAAGTAAAATCATAACATAGGCTTCGCGGGCCAATTCTTACATAAATGTTATCAGCGAAGGATTTTGTGATGATTTGACTTAGTTTCATTACGACTTATTCCCTAAACTGCATTTTAACTCTCGATTAACGACCGTTTTTGCCTACAGATCGAAAAATTCTGTGAAAGTTACGTTCAAAAATTCACTTTTATGAGATGTACCGATACAACGCACTTCAAGCATGCGTGGTACTCTAAATGGGGTACCGAAACGTGACAGTGTGTCACACAACTGTACAGCACTGTAAAAAACCATTTCATACAAAATATTACTCTATTTGGCAGCTGTCAACTATGATCACTTTTGCTTGAAGTGCGTTGACCTATAGCAAAAATCAACAAACACGACAACTGTCGTCGCTTTGTATGCATAATTTGTGCATAGAAATAAAGACTGACATTAAGACGTTAGACGTAAAATTTGATTTGCTTTTTTCTATAAAATAGTGAGCTGAATGGCGTGTGGTAATTTGGCACACGGTGCAAAATAACGCAATTTTCAACTGCGTAATAGGTGAACTCACACACAGTTTTACTTCACTAAAATTTCGTAAAAGGGATAATAAGCATTAAATTTGCGTGTGCAAGATGGACTGAAGATAATTGCCTTCAATAGGACAAAACTTAACGATTTCAAGATAAATATGTATGAAATATGCATATAGAAATAAAGTGCTGGTCAATAGCAAATAATTAGTTTGTGAGAAAATTTTTTAACTTTAGAGATTACCCGGATTAGATGTATACTTTTCTTATTTACTTACACAAGTCTTTTTTTCTATGCATAAATTATGCATACAAAAGTGGTCGTGCTTGTTGATTTGTCATACATTTCTACTTTGTTGATTTCGATGCGAGAGACAATAGTCAAATTTTTTTAATTCCCCAGTGAAATAAAATAAAATACAGTCCACTATTAAAAATTGAATTAAAGAACAAAGGAAGGCCATCTGTAATTTGGCTGCGAATTTAAAAATTTATTAAATATCGATCAATTACACTAAACAATTTAAAATAAAATTACATAAAACTATCGGCTAAACAAAGTTAAAACGCCGACAGTGAAAAGTTCCGGCCAAACAGACAAAAAACCGAGAAATTAAAGAAACGGCTACTGAAAAATTAACGGCCACAAATAATTGTAATAAAATCAAATAATCGGCAACAGCATATTAAACGGCCGCACAAGATTAATTTTTTAATAAAATCACATAAAGTGCAACCATCATCAGTAAACGAATTGCGACGAACAAAAGAAAGTCGCCACACATACTATACACAGTACGAGAACAGTCTTTGCCAGCATAACATTTTTCTGTGGATCGACGGTCATTAACGTAAGTTCATCTGGCCAAGGGTTCCCTAATTTGGTGAACAGGAACAACGAAGTCAGCAACTAATTCAACAATTTTATTAAAATCAACCGTACATTGGAATCTATTAAATTCATAATTAAACGGTCGTAGAGTTGACCTCGTCATCATGAGCAAATTGATCAGTGTTTGAATATCTGGAAATGAATAGAAAATATTAAAATGCAAAGATTATTGGAGATACATGAACAGAATATCAAAGATTTGGAGGAATTCTACGAGGAATTGAAGGTCGATGAAATTACAAAGATACTTCTCGATAGAAAACTCAAGGTCGTCACGACTTTATGGGACAAAATTTACGATGCTAATACAACGATGATGGAGTCAACAGATTTTAGTTTTCAAATCAAACATGAAGAAACTGTATCGAAAAAGTATGACGTAGCTTTCAGTATTTTCGATGCTTCCGTTGTGCTGACATATTCATACTTCGACCTTCTGGAAACACAAAGTTCCAATCAATCAATTCAAATAAGCGAGGTAGTGAGGGTCATCGAACAACAAAAAGAAAATTTAATGGCACTGTTCTGGCAAACTCGCCAGAATTCAACAAGCAGCAGCATCAATTAGCGAAAGTCTACCGCACCTACAATCGACGAAACCCTTACGTCGTATTTGAATCAATCAACCGTTAGCAGCAAGCAGAATCGAAGATTTTCCATTTAAAGGCGTTGCGTTTAATTCAACGTATTTCAAATTTGGTCCGAACGTGACAATTTTTTTTCGAATTCATAGAATGGGCGTTACCGTTTGGAAATTATTGGAAAATTGTTCAACAAATCCTTGATGAGTTGGTGGCCAATCAAAAGAAATTCGGTTGTAGAGCTGATGAACGTACTTGGGGTCGGGAAGACCAACACCTGGATTAAACTCCATCCGGCAACAATAATTATATCGACAACAATAGCTACGTTATAAGGACAATTAGGTCATATCGGATCAACAAAAACCAATAAATACAATCCAGTCAGCCATTCAACAACAACAACAACAACAAGAAAAACAAACTCACTGACCGTATCATCACAAAAATTCCGGAGCGTTTCATGAAGTCATACAAATTTTCGAGTCACATCCATATCATGGTCATCCGATACAGTTTGATGACCGAATCGTTTGAAACAACCGACGAACATGGTTGTTCCAGTACCCATGTTTGGGGTCGCTATTAGTCCCTAACTTGGCCCACTTGCAAACCTAGGGTTAAGTAAAAGGGAAGTTGACAAATGTAGATAAAATATCAACAAACACTTAGCTTTGATCGAGTTTCAGTTAAATTTTTGTGTTGGTTCATCGCTTTAATAAACAACTGAATCATCCAACGTTGCAGTATTGGTGTCGAATTACAGGACTTGGCCGTTGGTTTACTCCACCGAACGCTTCCTTCCTTTATCACCAAACGATTCATCTTAAGCACGTTTCGTTCCCATCAACTAGTGCTCCATTTATGAAATAAATATTCGTCCACACACTAGTCAAGCAAAAACCAAACTCATCACTTCAAATGGGTTCTCGCTGAGAATTTCATTTTTCTGGTCGATCTGGTTATGGTTTATCCAACAAGGTCCTTTAAATTTCAATCCGTTTAGGACAAATTTATCGAGCACAATTTTAGTTGAATCAAATAGAACGCGGCGTCAAAATGATTATGAATACGAATGTCAATCACCACCTCACAGCTGATCAATTGGCTTAGTTCAATGACCTGTATGCGATATCAACAGCTGAGCAAACGAAACAATCGTGGGAAACAATTCAATTTTGTATAATATCTTGCTTTTCTTTTCCTCACTGAGGGGTTCAGGCCATTCTCCGGGTCAATAACGTTAATAGCGCCACCGGTTAGGAATTATTATAAGTAAAACTCTTTGTCATCGTATATGCCTACGGGCGATGATATTTGTTAGCAATCATACGGGATTGAATTCCCACAAATAAATAAGTTGGAATCAAAGATAAGTAATTTTCATTTTCAAACAAAATTTCTGAAATAACTATTATATCAACTGGGGAATTTAAAAAGTTACTGACTGTTTTTACGAATTTCTTCTCAAACAATCTCTGGAAAATTCAGAGATTTTGTACACGGATGAATTCGACTTTTCTCACTGAACTACATTGCTAGTACAGGCAGGTTCCGTTCAACAGAAAATGTTACAGAAAATGTTCCTCGAGAACCTTGTAAGAATTAGCCCCGGCGAAAGCCAATTTCTGTTTTGTCATTTTCCTTTTACAAAACATGAAATACATTATTTGTCTTCGAGCCAACTTAATTCTCCTTATACATAATGGAAAATATAAATCTAACTTCCGTTAGCTCATTCCTACAGGGGACGATTTTTCTACAATTCGACTAAAAAAAGTTTCATTCTGTTCCCTAAACACAATTTTTGCCCTAAACTGAATGTTAACTCTCGATTTAACGAGCATTTTTGTCTACAAATCCGAAAAGTCTCTGAAATGTACGCATAAAAATTCACCCGCATGCCGCATAGAACAAATCAACAAAGACGACAATAATCGTCGTCGCTTTGCATGCATAATTTGTGCATAGAAAAAAAGACAGGCAATCTTGATATGTGCTGCAAGCAAGTGAGAAAGGTAGACTTTGTGGATCATCCGGGTAATCTCTAAAATTACAATGTTTCGTACTACATAACTACAATTCAATTTTCGAAGGACGCTTTTTTTCTCAAAATAGTAAAACTCGCTGAATTTTAACTAAACAATTTTCTCGCAGGGAATGTACCGTCTATAAACAAGCTGTCGCTTCTAATTAATAATTTGTGTATAGAAAAATAAGATAGTCACTAAACTTGGCTTGAGTGCAAGTACACTTGGCTAAAGAAAATAAAATTGTTTCCTGAATTTTTGTACATTTCACCTGATCGGAAGTGACAGTACTGAAGTCTGAACGACGTCGGTCCAGTGGTTTGAGAGCTATGAATATGAACAAAAAACATGTGGAGCAAAACATATCAATTGTCATTAAAATACTTTGAGTTTTGTCAAACAATATTTGCGGTGCCTTCGAAGCCCAAAAAACAAGAAATAAATTTGATTACCCTGCAAGTTTTCAGAGTGCTGAACAAGTTCATCAAGAACCTTGTAAGAATTACAAATCCAGAAATTATCTGGCATAAAAATTCATCCGCATATATAGGTTTGTTCCAAGGCCATATGAATTGTCAAATTTCATCCATATAACCATAACCTCAATAATATCTCTGTGTAAATCGCGTAGGCGACGTTGGTCAATTTGTATGAAATATCACGTAAGCGACGTTGCTATGGATCAAATTGTCGTTGTTCGGGTTGTCAAAGTTCGTGTTTACAGTTACTTGGAACAAACCTATAACAAATCAACAAGCACGACAACTTTGCATGAATAATTTATGCATAGAAAAATAGGTAAAAATTGACAAAGTTGCCGATCACAAAAATATGTCGTCGATTCATATGCATTTTTTATGCATAGAAAAAGAAGACAGTAACAAGCAATTTCTCTTACAAGAAAATTGATCGAACAACTATAAACACCAACGCTTTGTTTTTGTTTTCGTATGAAGAAAAACTCGATGAAGCTCCGGTTGTGTAATTGATTTATAAACACCAAACAGTTATTTACGTATCTGTTGTGGACGGTATATTTTAGGAAGTTCGCGAGTTGTAGCCCGAACGAAGTGGATAGCAAGTAAAAGGCGAAATATTTAAATTTTATTATATGTAGTTTCAATGTCAATAAAATGTCATACGTGGAATTGTTTAGTGAAATTCATTTAACGTAAATAAAAGACAATTTAAAACTAACACACATGGAGTTTTGAAAACTGACACATTTTCTTTTTTTTGTGTTTTACAAAGCAACCCATTTTTAACGGTCGCTTCTGAGCTTTGGCTTCTCTTTCTCAAACTCGAAATTCAAGAAAATTGCGGAAGATTGAAATGGTTTCTTCATTTCAAAGAAGAGATTTAGGTAACCAAAAATTTTTAATTATGTAGTACACGCCAAATGTTTATTTTAATAATTTTATTCAAATATGGTCATCTTTATAATAAAATAACATCGGTGATTTGCATGTAATTTAAACAAAGCCAAATCAATTGTTTATGTATAAGTCAAATCGAAACATGAAGCGATTTAAGACATGTAAGATATATGTGCCTGCCCCGTATCTACCGGACAATACCTAGCCAATGAACCCCCACACATGTATATCCATAACCTGCAGCGGCAGTAAATCACGGACCAAAACCACTCATTTTCGACTTTTGGTGGAAATTTACTAGCCAAAAAAATAATATTAAAATTAAACGACTGCGTTTTCAGACAAATCGTTGCTATAATATACCTCAGACAGAGCCTGGTCCACTTTTTAAAAAATCCTTCCCTTCCAAATTTGTGTACTTAAACGAAATGGTCGTTTATTTGCATTAAATAAATTTCACTAAACAAGTCCACGTATATCATTTTATTGACATGGAAACTCAGCTCACAAAACCATTTTGGTGTTTATTGTTATGCTACCAACTTTCTTGTAAGACAAATTGCTTGTTCCTGTTATATCTTATTTTTCTATGCATAAAAAATGCATATGAATCGACGGCATATTTTTGTGATCGGCAACTTTGTGAAATCAAAAAGAAAATGTACGCGTACGAGATAACTTCAGATATAATACCATTTGATTTCGATGGGAGAGACAATAGTCATTTTCTCACCTCCGATGAACCTCCGGATGCCTTGTGAAAAATTATGTGTCGACCTCGGGGAAAAAGTAGGAAATTTCATTTTCTCGGGTGAAAAATTCGCTACGCTCTGGCCACAAAGAAAACACAGTCGAAATGAAATTTCCATTTTTTTTCCTTGGTTAACAAATAACTATTATATCAAATGGGGAATTTTAAATGTTTCCAACTACAAATTCCTTCTCAAAAAAATATAAAAAGGTTTGTGGGCTGTGATGGCTGCCTCCCTCTAGGTATAATTACTCGTAGATAATTCGACTAAAAATAAGTTCCCTAAACAGAATTTTTGCCCTAAAGTGAATGTTAACTCTCGGTTTAACGAGCATTTTTGTCTACAAATCCGAAAGTCTCTGAAATGTACGCATAAAAATTCAGCCGCATGCCGCATGAAATAAAGAACAAATCAACAAAAACGACAATTGTCGTCGCTTTGCATGCACAATTTGTGCATAGAAAAAAAGACAGGCAGACAATCTTGATATGTGCAAGCAAGTGAGAAAAGTAGACTTTGTGGATCATCCGGGTAATCTCTAAATGTTTTGTAGTACAAAACTGCAATTTAATTTTCGATTGACGCTTTTTTCTCAAAATAGTAAAATTTGCTGAATTTTGACTAAACAATTTGGCAGCTGTCGTCGCTTCGCATTAATATTGTGCATAGAAAAATAAGAGAGTCACTTATCTTGGCTTGAGTGCAAGTACACTTGGCTCAAGAAAATAAAATTGTTTACTGAATTTTTGTACATTTCACCCGATCGGAAGTGAGAGTACTGAAGTCTGAACGACGTCGGTCCAGTGGTTTGAGAGCTATGAATATGAACAAAAAACATGTGGAGCAAAACATATCAATTGTCATTAAAATACTTTGAGTTTTTTCAAACAATGTTCACGGTGCCTTCGAAGCCCAAAAAACCATGAAATAAATTTGATTGCCCTGCAAGTTTTCAGAGTGCTGAACAAGTTAATCGAGAACCTTGTAAAAATAAGCCTCCGCGAAGACCAATTTCAGTTTAGTCATTTTCCTCTTACATTCGGGCGAACTTAATTTTCCTTATACGTAATGGAAAATATAAAATAAGCTTCCGCGAGCTTATCCCTACAGAAATTATATTGGACGATTTTGCTTTAATTTGACTAAATATTAGTTTCATTCATTCTAAATATTTCTTAAACAGACTTTTTGCCCTAAACTGAATTTTAACTATCGATTAATTAGCATTTTTGCCTGCAAATCTTCGAAAGATTACTTGCATTTAATCTTTCGAAAATAATCTGTCGATGGATTAGATCGAAATCTTCAAAAGGATTTCAATTTTATTATTTTGAAATTAAAAATTTTTTTCCAACATTTATTTGAAATATTGAGTCAGATTTAATTGTTTTATTTATTCTGAAATTGGAAGTATTTGTTTAGTTGAAATTAAATGTTTTTTTTTACTTAATTTGATCAGGATTTGAACTCGTTCACATCGGTACCTCCGTATCTCCAATCCTGTACTTTACCACTGAGCTATTGGGTTCGTAATCTTAGCAAGATTTATTTTCGCACCGTTGTTACGGAGATTTTACTCTTTCAAAGATTAAAAAATTAATCTTCTGAACGAAAAATTTGTACCAACTGAGGTAACCATCATAGTAGACGAGTTCAAATCCTAATCGAAGGCAACATTTTTTTTCATTTTACCAATTATTTAATAAACTATTATCATACTTCATAAATCTGTATGAGCAACGATAAGGAAGTTGAGCCTGGCAAAACTATTGAAAAGTACCATAAGCGTATGGAAAATATTATAATAACGATATTTTTCACCCATATTTAATGGTACCATTGATTAAGAAGTATAACAGACCAGTTTGCATGGAAGAATTATTTACTTTTTCACCGATTTACTTTACTCGAAAATCAATATCCTTTAAGAAAAGCAAAAAAAAAAAATCTGAAACATTTGGATGCTGTGGTTTTTACTTTTGCATCGCTAACAGATGACTAAAAATTACACATGGCAGTAGCTTCTAATCATAAACTCTAGATACTAGGACAATGAACTTTGAACAAAAACAAAACATTTTCGTGGCAAAATCTTCACTTCTAATTGCTACTATCAATTTTAGTCATTTTAACCTGAAACGCAATCTATCGAAAGATTTAATTTTTGTAATCTTTGAAAAAAGATTGAAACGAAATCTTTCGAAATATTTAAAATATTCGTAATCTTTCCGTAGATTTTGGTGTTTATAGTTGTGCGACCAACTTTTATGTAACACAAATATTACGTTGTATGTTACTGTCTTCTTTTGCCACGCATAAAAAATGCATAAAATCGACGACAAATTAATTTGTCAACTTTTATTTTGTTTACGAGATCTCAAAAATGTCCCCCCGAAGTAATCCATGTAATTCGAAGTAATTCTATTTGCATTCAATGCAACATTTCAAAATGTATCTTATGGTTGTAATTTTAACATTAAAAAAAACTCGAAAATGTAAAAGGAAAAACTGACAAAGTTGCCGATCACAAAATATGTCGACGATCTATATGCATTTTTTATGCATAGCAAAAGAAGACAAGTACAAGCACCGTAAGATTTGTCTTACAGGAAAGTTGGTACATACAATACACGGAAAATAATTTGTTATCTCGTATCACGATGAGTAAAAGTACCTAGATTGGAAGCTACTATTTTTTATATAGTTTCAATGTCAATAAGATGATAATAACGTCGAATTGTTTAGTAAAATTCATTTAACGCAAATAAATGACAATTTCTTTCGCTTGAGTACACAAATTTGGAAAAAGAATGGGACATTTCTCTTCCATAATGTAAATGTAACACATAAACAATTGATTTTGCTTTGTTTAAATTACATGCACATCACTGATGTTGATTTATTATAAAGATAAACATATTTGTATAAAATGATAAACATTTGGTGTGATAAAAAAGTATTTCACCGAATGTTCGTTTTTAAATGCATTTGCGGCATTCGATATAGTTTCTTTTTTTGCTGGGATTGGGTTTTTGCTACTGGGAGAGAAAACGTACTAAAACGTAAAAAGCTGTCAAAAGATGTGACAGAAGGATTAGCTAAATATACTGAAATCAAACATTTTAGAGAATTACTCACTGTACCACAACAAATATTTTCTCGAATTGAGAAAACTTTTCCGTTCTCAAAATTGGAAGAAAATATTTTCTCGAATTAAGAAAACTTTTCCGTTCTCAAAATTGAAAGAAAATATTTTCTCGAATTGAGAAAACTTTTCCGTTCTCAAAATTGGAAGAAAATATTTTCTCGACTTAAGAAAACTTTTCCGTTCTCAAAATTGAAAGAAAATATTTTCTCGAATTAATAAAACTTTTCCGTTCTCAAAATTGAAAGAAAATATTTTCTCGAATTAAGAAAACTTTTCCGTTCTCAAAATTGAAAGAAAATATTTTCTCGAATTAAGAAAACTTTTCCGTTCTCAAAATTGGAAGAAAATATTTTCTCGACTTAAGAAAACTTTTCCGTTCTCAAAATTGAAAGAAAATATTTTCTCGAATTAAGAAAACTTTTCCGTTCTCAAAATTGGAAGAAAATATTTTCTCGAATTAAGAAAACTTTTCCGTTCTCAAAATTGAAAGAAAATATTTTCTCGAATTAAGAAAACTTTTCCGTTCTCAAAATTGAAAGAAAATATTTTCTCGAATTGAGAAAACTTTTCCGTTCTCAAAATTGGAAGAAAATATTTTCTCGAATTGAGAAAACTTTTCCGTTCTCAAAATTGGAAGAAAATATTTTCTCGAATTGAGAAAACTTTTCCGTTCTCAAAATTGGAAGAAAATATTTTCTCGAATTAAGAAAACTTTTCCGTTCTCAAAATTGAAAGAAAATATTTTCTCGAATTGAGAAAACTTTTCCGTTCTCAAAATTGAAAGAAAATATTTTCTCGAATTAAGAAAACTTTTCCGTTCTCAAAATTGAAAGAAAATATTTTCTCGAATTGAGAAAACTTTTCCGTTCTCAAAATTGAAAGAAAATATTTTCTCGAATTAAGAAAACTTTTCCGTTCTCAAAATTGGAAGAAAATATTTTCTCGAATTAAGAAAACTTTTCCGTTCTCAAAATTGGAAGAAAATATTTTCTCGAATTGAGAAAACTTTTCCGTTCTCAAAATTGAAAGAAAATATTTTCTCGAATTAAGAAAACTTTTCCGTTCTCAAAATTGGAAAGAAAATATTTTCTCGAATTAAGAAAACTTTTCCGTTCTCAAAATTGAAAGAAAATATTTTCTCGAATTGAGAAAACTTTTCCGTTCTCAAATTGGAAGAAAATATTTTCTCGAATTAAGAAAACTTTTCCGTTCTCAAAATTGAAAGAAAATATTTTCTCGAATTGAGAAAACTTTTCCGTTCTCAAAATTGAAAGAAAATATTTTCTCGAATTAAGAAAACTTTTCCGTTCTCAAAATTGAAAGAAAATATTTTCTCGAATTGAGAAAACTTTTCCGTTCTCAAAATTGGAAAGAAAATATTTTCTCGAATTAAGAAAACTTTTCCGTTCTCAAAATTGAAAGAAAATATTTTCTCGAATTAAGAAAACTTTTCCGTTCTCAAAATTGAAAGAAAATATTTTCTCGAATTGAGAAAACTTTTCCGTTCTCAAAATTGAAAGAAATATTTTCTCGAATTAAGAAAACTTTTCCGTTCTCAAAATTGGAAAGAAAATATTTTCTCGAATTAAGAAAACTTTTCCGTTCTCAAAATTGAAAGAAAATATTTTCTCGAATTGAGAAAACTTTTCCGTTCTCAAAATTGAAGAAAATATTTTCTCGAATTAAGAAAACTTTTCCGTTCTCAAAATTGAAAGAAAATATTTTCTCGAATTGAAGAAAACTTTTCCGTTCTCAAAATTGAAAGAAAATATTTTCTCGAATTAAGAAAACTTTTCCGTTCTCAAAATTGGAAGAAAATATTTTCTCGAATTAAGAAAAAAAAAAAAAATTAAGAAAAACTTTTCCGTTCTCAAAATTGGAAAGAAAATATTTTCTCGAATTAAGAAAACTTTTCCGTTCTCAAAATTGAAGAAATATTTTCTCGAATTAAGAAAACTTTTCCGTTCTCAAAATTGAAAGAAAATATTTTCTCGAATTAAGAAAACTTTTCCGTTCTCAAAATTGGAAAGAAAATATTTTCTCGAATTAAGAAAACTTTTCCGTTCTCAAAATTGAAAGAAAATATTTTCTCGAATTAAGAAAACTTTTCCGTTCTCAAATTGAAAGAAAATATTTTCTCGAATTAAGAAAACTTTTCCGTTCTCAAAATTGAAAGAAAATATTTTCTCGAATTAAGAAAACTTTTCCGTTCTCAAAATTGAAAGAAAATATTTTCTCGAATTAAGAAAACTTTTCCGTTCTCAAAATTGAAAGAAATATTTTTTTAAAACTTTTCGTTCTCAAAATTGAAAGAAAATATTTTCTCGAATTGAAGAAAACTTTTCCGTTCTCAAAATTGGAAAGAAAATATTTTCTCGAATTGAAGAAAACTTTTCCGTTCTCAAAATTGAAAGAAAATATTTTCTCGAATTAAGAAAACTTTTCCGTTCTCAAAATTGAAAGAAAATATTTTCTCGAATTGAGAAAACTTTTCCGTTCTCAAAATTGGAAAGAAAATATTTTCTCGAATTAAGAAAACTTTTCCGTTCTCAAAATTGAAAGAAAATATTTTCTCGAATTAAGAAAACTTTTCCGTTCTCAAAATTGAAAGAAAATATTTTCTCGATTAGAAAACTTTCCGATTCTTGAAAGAAAATATTTTCTCGAATTAAGAAAACTTTTCCGTTCTCAAAATTGGAAAGAAAATATTTTCTCGAATTAAGAAAACTTTTCCGTTCTCAAAATTGGAAAGAAAATATTTTCTCGAATTGAGAAAACTTTTCCGTTCTCAAAATTGAAAGAAAATATTTTCTCGAATTAAGAAAACTTTTCCGTTCTCAAAATTGAAAGAAAATATTTTCTCGAATTAAGAAAACTTTTCCGTTCTCAAAATTGAAAGAAAATATTTTCTCGAATTAAGAAAACTTTTCCGTTCTCAAAATTGAAAGAAAATATTTTCTCGAATTAAGAAAACTTTTCCGTTCTCAAAATTGAAAGAAAATATTTTCTCGAATTGAGAAAACTTTTCCGTTCTCAAAATTGAAAGAAAATATTTTCTCGAATTAAGAAAACTTTTCCGTTCTCAAAATTGGAAGAAAATATTTTCTCGAATTAAGAAAACTTTTCCGTTCTCAAAATTGAAAGAAAATATTTTCTCGAATTAAGAAAACTTTTCCGTTCTCAAAATTGAAAGAAAATATTTTCTCGAATTAAGAAAACTTTTCCGTTCTCAAAATTGAAAGAAAATATTTTCTCGAATTAAGAAAACTTTTCCGTTCTCAAAATTGGAAGAAAATATTTTCTCGAATTGAGAAAACTTTTCCGTTCTCAAAATTGAAAGAAAATATTTTCTCGAATTAAGAAAACTTTTCCGTTCTCAAAATTGAAAGAAAATATTTTCTCGAATTAAGAAAACTTTTCCGTTCTCAAAATTGAAAGAAAATATTTTCTCGAATTAAGAAAACTTTTCCGTTCTCAAAATTGGAAGAAAATATTTTCTCGAATTAAGAAAACTTTTCCGTTCTCAAAATTGAAAGAAAATATTTTCTCGAATTGAGAAAACTTTTCCGTTCTCAAAATTGGAAGAAAATATTTTCTCGAATTAAGAAAACTTTTCCGTTCTCAAAATTGAAAGAAAATATTTTCTCGAATTGAGAAAACTTTTCCGTTCTCAAAATTGAAAGAAAATATTTTCTCGAATTAAGAAAACTTTTCCGTTCTCAAAATTGAAAGAAAATATTTTCTCGAATTAAGAAAACTTTTCCGTTCTCAAAATTGAAAGAAAATATTTTCTCGAATTGAGAAAACTTTTCCGTTCTCAAAATTGAAAGAAAATATTTTCTCGAATTAAGAAAACTTTTCCGTTCTCAAAATTGGAAAGAAAATATTTTCTCGAATTGAAGAAAACTTTTCCGTTCTCAAAATTGAAAGAAAATATTTTCTCGAATTAAGAAAACTTTTCCGTTCTCAAAATTGGAAGAAAATATTTTCTCGAATTAAGAAAACTTTTCCGTTCTCAAATTGCCGAAAAAATTCGTTAAAATTGAAAGAAAATATTTTCTCGAATTAAGAAAACTTTTCCGTTCTCAAAATTGGAAGAAAATATTTTCTCGAATTAAGAAAACTTTTCCGTTCTCAAAATTGGAAAGAAAATATTTTCTCGAATTGAGAAAACTTTTCCGTTCTCAAAATTGAAAGAAAATATTTTCTCGAATTAAGAAAACTTTTCCGTTCTCAAAATTGAAAGAAAATATTTTCTCGAATTGAAGAAAACTTTTCCGTTCTCAAAATTGGAAGAAAATATTTTCTCGAATTAAGAAAACTTTTCCGTTCTCAAAATTGAAAGAAAATATTTTCTCGAATTAAGAAAACTTTTCCGTTCTCAAAATTGAAAGAAAATATTTTCTCGAATTAAGAAAACTTTTCCGTTCTCAAAATTGAAAGAAAATATTTTCTCGAATTAAGAAAACTTTTCCGTTCTCAAAATTGAAAGAAAATATTTTCTCGAATTAAGAAAACTTTTCCGTTCTCAAAATTGAAAGAAAATATTTTCTCGAATTAAGAAAACTTTTCCGTTCTCAAAATTGGAAAGAAAATATTTTCTCGAATTGAAGAAAACTTTTCCGTTCTCAAAATTGAAAGAAAATATTTTCTCGAATTAAGAAAACTTTTCCGTTCTCAAAATTGGAAGAAAATATTTTCTCGATATTTTCCGTTTCAATTGGAATATTGAAAGAAAACTTTTCCGTTCTCAAAATTGAAAGAAAATATTTTCTCGAATTAAGAAAACTTTTCCGTTCTCAAAATTGAAAGAAAATATTTTCTCGAATTAAGAAAACTTTTCCGTTCTCAAAATTGGAAAGAAAATATTTTCTCGAATTGAGAAAACTTTTCCGTTCTCAAAATTGGAAGAAAAATATTTTCTCGAATTAAGAAAACTTTTCCGTTCTCAAAATTGAAAGAAAATATTTTCTCGAATTAAGAAAACTTTTCCGTTCTCAAATTGAAGAAAATATTTTCTCGAATTAAGAAAACTTTTCCGTTCTCAAAATTGGAAAGAAAATATTTTCTCGAATTAGAGAAAACTTTTCCGTTCTCAAAATTGGAAGAAAATATTTTCTCGAATTTAAGAAAACTTTTCCGTTCTCAAAATTGAAAGAAAATATTTTCTCGAATTGAGAAAACTTTTCCGTTCTCAAAATTGAAAGAAAAATATTTCTCGAATTAAAACTTTTCCGTTCTCAAAATTGAAAGAAAATATTTTCTCGAATTAAGAAAACTTTTCCGTTCTCAAAATTGAAAGAAAATATTTCTCGAATTGAAGAAAACTTTTCCGTTCTCAAAATTGAAAGAAAATATTTTCTCGAATTGAGAAAACTTTTCCGTTCTCAAAATTGGAAAGAAAATATTTTCTCGAATTGAAGAAAACTTTTCCGTTCTCAAAATTGAAAGAAAATATTTTCTCGAATTAAGAAAACTTTCCGTTCTCAAATTGAAAGAAAATATTTTCTCGAATTAAGAAAACTTTTCCGTTCTCAAAATTGGAAAGAAAATATTTTCTCGAATTGAGAAAACTTTTCCGTTCTCAAAATTGAAAGAAAATATTTTCTCGAATTAAGAAAACTTTTCCGTTCTCAAAATTGAAAGAAAATATTTCTCGAATTAGAAACTTTCCGTTCTCAATTGAAAGAAAATATTTTCTCGAAATTAGAAAACTTTTCCGTTCTCAAAATTGGAAAGAAAATATTTTCTCGAATTGAGAAAAACTTTTCCGTTCTCAAAATTGAAAGAAAATATTTTCTCGAATTGAGAAAACTTTTCCGTTCTCAAAATTGAAAGAAAATATTTTCTCGAATTGAAGAAAACTTTTCCGTTCTCAAAATTGAAAGAAAATATTTTCCTCGAATTGAAGAAAACTTTTCCGTTCTCAAAATTGAAAGAAAATATTTTTTCTCGAATTAAGAAAACTTTTCCGTTCTCAAAATTGAAAGAAAATATTTTCTCGAATTAAGAAAACTTTTCCGTTCTCAAAAATTGAAAGAAAATATTTTCTCGAATTGAGAAACTTTTCCGTTCTCAAATTGGAAGAAAATATTTTTCTCGAATTGAGAAAACTTTTCCGTTCTCAAAATTGAAAGAAAATATTTTCTCGAATTAAGAAACTTTTCCGTTCTCAAAATTGAAAGAAATTTTCTCGAATAGAAAACTTTTCGTTTCAAAATTGAAGAAAATATTTCTCGAAAAAAAACCGTTCAAAATTGAAAGAAAATATTTTCTCGAATTGAGAAAACTTTTTCCGTTCTCAAAATTGAAAGAAAATATTTTCTCGAATTAAGAAAACTTTTCCGTTCTCAAAATTGGAAAGAAAATATTTTCTCGAATTAAGAAAACTTTTCCGTTCTCAAAATTGAAAGAAAATATTTTCTCGAATTGAGAAAACTTTTCCGTTCTCAAAATTGAAAGAAAATATTTTCTCGAATTAAGAAAACTTTTTTTCGTTCTCCAAAATTGGAAGAAAAATATATTTCTCGAATTAAGAAAACTTTTCCGTTCTCAAAATTGGAAAGAAAATATTTTTCTCGAATTAAGAGAAAACTTTTCCGTTCTCAAAATTGAAAGAAAATATTTTCTCGAATTAGAGAAAACTTTTCCGTTCTCCAAAATTGAACAAGAACGAATATATTTTTCTCCGAATTGAGAAAAACTAATTTTTCCGTTCTCAAAATTGAAAGAAAATATTTTCTCGAATTAAGAAAACTTTTCCGTTCTCCAAAATTGAAAGAAAATATTTTCTCGAATTGAAGAAAACTTTTCCCGTTTTCAAAATTGAAAGAAAATATTTTCCTCGAATTAAGAAAAACTTTTCCGTTCTCAAAATTGAAAAGAAATATTTTCTCGAATTAAGAAAACTTTTCCTTCTCAAAATTGAAAGAAAATATTTTCTCGAATTAAGAAAACTTTTCCCGTTCTCAAAATTGAAAGAAAATATTTTCTCGAATTAAGAAACTTTCCGTTCTCAAAATTGAAAGAAAATATTTTCTCGAATTAAGAAAACTTTTCCGTTTCTCAAAATTGAAAGAAAACTATTTTCTCGAATTAAGAAAACTTTTCCGTTTCTCAAAATTGAAAGAAAATATTTTCTCGAATTAAGAAAACTTTTCCGTTCTCAAAATTGAAAGAAAATATTTTCTCGAATTAAGAAAACTTTTCCGTTCTCAAAATTGAAAGAAAATATTTTCTCGAATTGAGAAACTTTTCGTTCTTCAAAATTTGAAAGAAAATATTTTCTTCGAATTAAGAAAACTTTTCCGTTCTCAAAATTGAAAGAAAATATTTTCTCGAATTAAGAAAACTTTTCCGTTCTCAAAATTGAAAGAAAATATTTTCTCGAATTAACGAAATACTTTTCCCGTTCTCAATAATTGAAAAGAAAATATTTTTCTCGAATTAAAGAAAACTTTTCCGTTCTCAAAATTGAAAGAAAATATTTTCTCGAATTAAGAAAACTTTTCCGTTCTCAAAATTGAAAGAAAATATTTTCTCGAATTGAGAAAACTTTTCCGTTCTCAAAATTGGAAAGAAAATATTTTCTCGAATTAAGAAAACTTTTCCGTTCTCAAAATTGAAAGAAAATATTTTCTCGAATTGAGAAAACTTTTCCGTTCTCAAAATTGAAAGAAAANCACGAG